>NW_006408560.1:20485886-20507190 GCF_000296735.1 Chrysochloris asiatica
AATGACTATCTGATTTCTTACAAATTTGGGGAGAACCGCACTGAATTATTTAGGAAGGAATTGAAATGGAGGTTTTCTACTTGGTGGAAGTTACTGAGAAGTTTATGAGGGAGGATGAAGGCCCACCCAATCTGCCTCTGGAATCACATTGAAGCCCTGAAAATTTATATTTACTTCTTCAAACCTGTCTCTTTCACTTGCAAATGAAGATACCTATATCTATGACACTTACTTTATAAAGTTGTATCGAGGGTCAAATGACATATTGTACATATAAATGTTGTTAAGTGCTATTGCATTATTTTCTGAGGAGCGACTGGTGGATTTGAACCATCAACCTTATGGTTAGCAGTCCAGTAAAAGTAATAAAGTTGTTTTAAAAATGGGTTCAGTTATATAGACATGCAATCTTTTTTGATGAAAGTGAAGAGGACTTAAAATACCTACTGATAAAGATCAAAGACTATAACTTTGATTATAGTTTTTGATCTTTATTCATTATAGCTTGTACCTCAATGCAAAGAAACAAAAATCTTGAAAACAGGACCAATAAATCACATCGTGACAAATGGAGAAAATATTGAAGTTGTCAAACACTTCAGTTTGCTTGGATCTACAATCAATGCTCATGAAAGCAGCAGTCAAGAAATCAAATGACATACTACATTAGGCAATTCTGCTGCAAAAGACCTCTCTAAAGTGTTCAAGAGCAAAGATATCGGTTTGAGGACTGAAGTACACCTGACCCAAGACATGGTATTTTCAGTCATCTTGTATACACATGGAAGTTGTACAGTGAGTAAGAAAGACCACAGAATTGATGAATTTGAGTTATGGTATTGGAGAATAATATTAAAAGTACCATTGTCTCCCAGGAGAACAAATAAATTTGTGTTGGAAGATGTACAGTGAGAATGCACCTTAGAAGTCAGGATGATGAGACTTCATCTTTCGTACTTCATAAATATTATCATGTGGGAACAGTCCCTGGAGAAGGACATGATGCTTGGTAAAGTAGAGGGTCAGCAAATAAAAGGAAAACTTCCAATGAGATGGATTAGCACAGTGGCATTAGGAATGGGCTTAAGTGTAACAAAAATTGTGAGGAGGGTGCAGGACTGGGCAGTGTTTTGTTCTATTGTACATTTGTTGCTAGGAGTTGGAGCCACCTGTATGATACCTAACAACAGCATATAGGCATTCATTGGGTACTCACTCTGATCTTGTCAAAATTAATAATTCGTAAGCCTAGTTCTTAGGAACTTTCATAGAGACAACATGGTATAGGATGGAAAGAACACTGGAGCAGAAGAGAGAGCTGCTTCCTTCTATTTTATTTGCCTTGTGACCTCCCAGTTTCTCTAAATCTGAGCTTTTGATTGGTAAAATGAGAGCTTGGGAAGATGAATCAGATAACCAATAAAATTTCTTCTTCTAAAATCCTCTGGTTATGTGCTCTTGGTCCAACCACAACTATCTCTCATAATTTTTGCCTCCTTAATAGAGAGATTGTGAGGGTCAAATGAGATGTATGTGAGAGAACTTTGTAATCCTCAGGAGTTGTGCAAATGTGATGTGTAGTTGTTACTCTCTCCTTCACTCCCATCTCCAGGTGTCAGTGGGTTTCAGGACAGGCTACATGATTTGCAGGGTCCGGTGCAAAATAACAATGAGGAGCTCTTGTTAAAAAAAAGTGTTGAGGGTTTCAGGATGACAAGAGGAGAGCGTTAAAGCAAGCATGGGGCCCTTCTAAGTGTGGGGTCCTGTGTGACTACAGGTCTAGAGCCTGTGGATGGTTTTATTTCCAGAGTGTAATTCCCTAGACACCCAGCACACCTGCTTTCCTCACATTCCTAGTGGCTTACAGGATGATGACCTCTACTTCAATATTTTCATTATACTCACTGTACAGTCACACAAGTTGTTACCCACTAACTAGAAATTGAGGGAGTTCATGAGATGGGGTGATACCAAAAGGTAAGGAATCTTAGTGTTGGTTTTCATTTTGAATAACATAGCAGTGCTTTGGGTATACTTTACTGACAGGCTCTGATAACTTGGTTGGCTTGAAAATTCTGCTTTAAATGGTTTTAAGCAGTCTCTTGGCCTTTTCTATTGTTGTTGTTAGGTGCCATTGAGTCATTACTAACTCATAGCGACTGTATGCACAACAGAACAAAACACTTCCCAGTCCTGGGCCAGCCTCACAATCATTGCTACACTTGAGCCAATTGATGCTGCCACTTTGACAATCCATCTCGCTGGGGGTCTTCCTCTTTTTCTCTGACCCTCCACTTTACCAAACATGATATCCTTCTTCAGTGACTGGCCCCTTCTAACAATATGTCCAAAGTATGGGAGACGAAGTCTGGTCATCCTGGCTTTCAAGAAGCACTCTGGACTTTTCGGTTGTTGTTGTTGGTGGTAGTGTGCTGTGGAGTCGGTTCTGACTCATAGCGACCCTGTATAGGGTTTCTGAGGTTGTCAATCTTTATGGAAGCAGAAAGCCTCATCTTTCTCCCGCTGAATGGCTGGTAGTTTCGAACCACTGACCTTGAGGTTAACAGCCTGATTCAGCCACTATGCTACTAGAGCTCCTTGGCCTTTTCTATTGGTGGCTGGTGGCTGTGTGTCATGGAGTCAGTTCCGACTCATAGCGACCCTGTACAGGGTTTCCAAGGCTGTAAGTCTTTACGGGAGCAGAATGCCTCATCTTTCTCCTGTGGAACAGCTGGTAGTTTTGAACTGCTGACCTTGTGGTTCGCAGCCCGATTTGTAACCACTAGGCTACCAGAGCTACTTTTCTATTGTTGTGAAGTGCTGTCAAGTCAGTTCCGACTCATAGCGACTCTGTACAGGGTTTCCAAGGAGTAGCTGGTGAGCTTGAACCACCGAGCTTGTAGTTCAAATGACTTTGCAGTCTGGTGCATTAACCCACAGCACCACACCAGGACTCCTATTAGCAGCTCCTAATTTCTTATTCTGTTGCTTCTTGGGCTCTAACCCATACAAGCTCTATAGCCATTTTCCATCTCCAGCCCATCCTCAAATGCTGCACCTGATATCCTTGTCCTTGTCTACTTAAAGTTTCATTAATACAAAAATCTTTTATTTACTTCAATATTCTGATTAAATCTTTAGCACTTAAGATTCACTTTTTGGTGCCTTTCTTGCATACTAATATAATTCTAAAATCCCAGAAATTCTCATATTTTTCCTGGAACAAAGCTTCTTTTGATTTTTACCAAGTCAGGAATGTTGGAATTGTGATTTAATCGAACAAGTGAGATAAGGGTTAGAGAATATGAGGGATCTCTGGTAGCATAGTAGTTACGATTCGGACTGCTAACTTCAAGGTCAGCAGTTCGCAACTACCAGCTGTTCCACGTGAAAAAGATGAGGGTGTCTACTCTGGTAAAGATTTAAAGCCTCAGAAACCCCGTGCAGGATCACTATGAGTTGGAAACCACTCCACGACACAGCACCATCACCGCCATTCATACCTAAAATGTCAATATTTTAAAGTAAAGATTTTATAATAGTGTGAAAAAATAAACCTGGCCAAGGATAAAATAAGTTGATATGTAGCATAGCACCTAACTTGTTAAGTGCCATTGAGCCTGTTCTGACTCATGTTGTTGTTGTTAGGTGCCATTGAGTCGGTACTGACTCCTAGCGACCCTATGCACAACAGAACGAAATACTGCCCGGTCCTGGGCCAACCTCACTATCGTTGCCATGCTTGAGCCCATGGATGCTACCACTTTGCCAATCCAGCTCTCTAGGGGTCTTCCTCTTTGTCTCTGACCTCTACCCTACCAAACATGATATCCTTCTGTAGCCACTGGTCCCTTCTGACAATATGACCTAAGTATGAGAGATGAAGTTTGGCCATTGTGGCCTCCAAGGAACACTCTGGTTGCACTTCTTCCAAAACAGATCTCTTGGTTCTTTTGGCAGCCCATGGTACTTTGAATATTCTCCTCCAACACCATACCTCAAATGCATCAATTCTTCTACTGTCTTCCTTATTCACTGTCCAGCTTTTGCATGCATATGAGGTTATTGAAAATACCATGGCTTGGGTCAGGTGCACCTTAGTCCTCAAGCTGACATCTTTGCTCTTCAACACTTTAAAAAGGTCTTGTGCAGCAGATTTGCCTAATGCAATGCGTCGTTTGGTTTCTTGGCTGCTGCTTCCATGAGTGTTGATGGTTGATCCAAGAAGAATGAAGTCCTTGACAACTTCAATCTTTACTCTGTTGATAAGAATGTTGTTTATTGGTCCAGTGGTGAGGATTTTTGTTTTCTTTACCTTGAGCTGCAATCCATACCAAAGGCTGTGGTCTGACTCATAGCAACTCTTTATAGGGTTTCCAAGTATTGGTTGGTAGGTTTGAATCTCAGTGCTTATCCTACAGTGCCATGCCTTATTTATCACTGAACATTATCTAACTAAAGTAAACACTCATTTGTTGTTGTTGTTAAGTGCCGTTGGATCGGTTCTGTCTCAAACCTGTATAAGGTTTCTGAGGAGTGGCTGGTGAGTTTGAACCACTGCCCTGTGGTTCAAACTGACCTTATGGTCGAGTGCTTCTCCTACAGCACTACACCAGGACTCCATCTACTCATTAGGGATGTTATGAAGCATTTGTGTATGGGGTAGAAGTTTGAGCTAGGTAACCTTAAAAGCTTTTCAACACTGAAAGTCTAGTGACTCTGTGTTGGCAAACATACTATCAGGTTGGTTATTTTTTTAATTCTTTTAAAAGCCTCTGAAACTGCAAATGGGCATTAAGGATCTTTTTGGAGTGATGAGGTATTCAAAAATTAGATTGTGATGATGGTTGCACAGCTGTAGATTTACTAAAAATTCTTGAACTGTACACTTGAAACAGATTAATTTGATGGTATGTAAATTATACCTCAAGAAATCTGTTTTTAAAAAGTCTCTTAAGACCATACTGTAATGCATTCATTTAAAATTATGCATATGTCTAAAATATGCACTAAAAGTCAGAATACTTTAAAGCAATAAGATATTCAAGTAAGAAGGTAAATTTGAAAACTGGAAAATTACCTAGACTATATAAAAGTGTTGTAAATATTTGAAAAAAAAATATGAATCATTACTGGACAGCTGTCATATTCTTTTTTCTTTTAATTATTGATTCATTTAGTTTAAAATTTACACATGGTAAAATTTGTTCTTTGTGGGATATGGTTCTGAGTTTTCACAAACCATACATTCATTTAAACACTGTGACATCAAGACACAGACAGTTCTTTCACCGTATAAAATACTCTCATGCTGTCCCTCACAGTTAACCTCTCCCTTCTCTCCCAAATCCTGGCAACCATTAATCTATTCTCTTTCCTATTGTATTGTCTTTCTAAGAACATTATTGTGTAAATTCAGAAAATATTTTCAAACTTAAGATTATAAATTTTAATTTTTGAATTGTAAAAGTCATAGTAATTTTGGGATTCTGGGAGTTTTCTTGCTGGTGATTTGTCTTCCGAATTCAGTCACACTCGTAGATCATATGCCATGAGAGCTGGAAGGATTTTCAATTATTTAATCTAACATCCTAAAAATAAATATGAAGAAACTGAGGTAGAGAGAGAAGAGTAAGTCTCAAGGTTATTCACCTACTTGTGAAATTGGCCTAAAAGCACCATGATTTTTATTATCAGTTTTGTCTGACTCTGAGTTCTCGCAAAATTTTGTCTTTTTGTACTTCTTCTGCCATGCTCTCAATTGTAAATGATCAAGATAATACTTGTATCTCTTACTAGCATTGGCAAGAGGATGGTTTTTGGTTAATCATTTCATTAGGTTAGTTATAATTCATGACTCTTACTGACATAAAACCAAAACTCATTCACTACATTCACCAGATGGCTGTTCATTTTGATTGTGGCACTGCAGAATAATGCGCCGGACTGCAAGGTCAGTTTGAGCCATGAGGTCCAAAATTCAAACCTACCAGCCACTCCTATATATGGTTGTTATGAGTCAGAACCTACTAGAAGGCACTTAACAGCAACAATAAAGTGACCATGAGAAAACACACAATGCAGAATCAAGTAATTTAAAAAGATGGCAACTGGAAGGGGTCTTAGAGATTATTTGAGGTGGTTCTAAGGAGTCCTTGTGTGAGAAATTCTCAAGATGGTCCATCTCCAGAAATAAAGGCCCCATGAGATTTCTAGAGCCCACATGGGTTGTTAATTCACACTCAGGGATATGTAATCAGGATGAATTGCGGGGAAGGGAGGAAAGAAATCTGTTCTAGGACTAGGAACTTCAATTAAGAATACAGTCATTAAGATCACAGGTGCCATTCAGGCTACTCTGAAGGGAGGGAAAATGAGACCTTTGGGGTAGAATTGTAAATGGGGAACTGGAACTGGAGGAGGGGCTTTTTCGAGACAGGGGAATAAAACTATTTGCTGGTCGGCCATATGGTGCCTGTATCTACGGGGTCAGGCTCCTGATTTTGCAAAATCAAATAAAGAAAACTTCACTCTTGCTAAAATGAGTAACAATTGGATTACTTGAGTGTTTTGTTGGTATGGACAATGTTTCTCACATTAGGCATCTTCAGAGTCCCCACCAAAGGGACTGAGTGGTAGCTGTGCTAATTATAGTGATGATCTGCTGGTGATGAATTATTTCATCTCTTGTTTGTCTGAAAAAGTCTGTATTTTGCCTTTGTTTTCCAAAGATATTTTCATTAGGTGTAGAATTCTAGGTTGACAGCTTTAATTTTCTTTCAGTACCTTAAAAATGTTGCTCCACTGCCTTCTGGCTTGAACTGTTAGCAATGAGAAATTTGCGTTTGTTCTTACCTTTATTTCTTTGTACATTGTCTTTTTGCTCCTTTGTTGCTTTTTAAGCTTATCTCTTTATTACTGATTTTAAGCAATTTGATTATGCTGTACCTTGATTTTTTTAAAAAGTTTTTATTGTGAATTAAGTGAAAGGTTACAAGGCAGATCATCAGTTTACATTCAACAAATTATACACCTTGTTTCATTACAATGATTATAATCCCCTCCATGTACCATCAGTTAACTGTATGTCTCTTTATTCATTTTAGTTCTTTTTTTAAACACTCAGGCATATATAATAATTTAAACCACCAAAGGGCACATTCTGCAAGTCTGCCTCCTGGCCGCCAGCTCTCAGTCTCTCTCTTTCCATGAATCTAGAGTCCTCAGCTGCTCCTCTCTCCTTGTCCTCATCTCTGCCTCCATATCTGGTGTTGCTGCTTCTCTGGATAAGATCCCACATTCCGCTTGTGCTCTTCTCCCTTGAGGGTCCTAGGGTCCTCTGTTTCTGAACTGTAAGATTAACTACTCCCCTGTTTTTATTACAAAATTTCTTTTACAATTGTGACAGTCTCAATTAGTCATGATAATAATTACTCACTATTGAATCATAAGAATCTTATCCCCATCTCTTTTTACCAGACCCATCTAAGCTAGATGAAAACTATTCAGTGGGGACTCTATCTTCTCTCACAGACTCTTAAACTAAAATTCCTCTTTTTTTGAAAAAAAAAATTTATTGTGAAATATGTGATAGTTTACATGGGAGAATATTAACTTTACATTCATCCTGTAGTATATCGTTTCATTGCCATGGTTACAATCCCCTCCATGCATCATCAGCCAACCAGTGGGTATACCCTGCAAGCCTGTCCCCTGGTCATCAGTACACAGCCCCTCTCCCTCTTTGGGTCTAGAGTCCCCAGCCACTCCATCTCTCTATGTCATTGTCTCTGCCTCCATCTCTGACGTCTCTGTTTCTTTGGGTAGGGTCCAGCACTCCGTTCTTCTCCCTTGATGGTCCCAGGGACCTCCGCTCCTGGATTGCAAAGTAAATAACTCCTATCCTTTTGCTACAAAATGTCTACCTTTACATTTCCAACCCTCACAGTCAGTCCTGATAACATTTATTCACTATTGTACCACAAGAGACCTATCCCCATCTCCTTTCATCAGCCCTGCCCAGACAGATTGGATACTAATCTGTGGAGATTCTACCTTCCTCCGTGCCCTCTGGATCTAGGTTCCCTCTTGAAAGGTTGTAAGCCAGTCACTTCTTGCCTTTGTAGCCCCACATTTTGGGTAGTCAATGTCCAAGTTGCCCATCCCTGTCTACTCTGTGTATGAAGTGGGCGGGAATGATCCTCGCTGTAAAGATTTGTTCCCTTTTTTGAGTTACTGCATCCATAGGTGTAGGTCAAGTTCATCAAATTGTATCAGATTACTCTTTTTTCCCTCTTCTTTCTTCTTCTGGTTGAGCTCTGATCATCCAGGCACTGAAGCCAGGTCAAGTGGGTATTATCTGCAAGTGTGGATGTTCTTATGCATATGTCCTCTCTTCTTATCAGCTGGATGCTTCACTCTTCACTCTAGTCCTCTGTGGCTATGTCACTGACTCTCGTCCCAAGAGTTCCTAGGTCTTGCCACACTGCTGGCCAACCATGTATCCACCCGGGTTCACAAGAGTCTATTGAACATTGTAGGGCTTAGCTTGCAGCTTCATTGCTGTTTTTCCCTCACTTCCCCTTATCGGTGACGAATGTGGTCACCAATCAGAACGCATGTCTGCTCGTGCATTCCCATTTAGTCTTAGTCTTGAACGGGGGTTTGCCCTGATGGGACCTGACCACTTGTCTTGATGTCTCCTGGGAGAACAACTTGCTTGTTCTTGTAGTAATCAGTCAGACCGCAGTTATTGTTTTGTATTTCTCCTGTCAGTCTTTCAAGAAGTATCTTCTGCTCATCTGGCTGCTCCAAGCTGGTCTGCTTGTCCTTTCCAATGGAAACTTTCCACCTCAGAAGATTCTGGATGGGGTTCAGGATCCCACCTATGGTCTTATGTAATACAGAGGTTCCACAGGAAGCCTCCTTCATTGGGCGTGTTGTAGCCCCATTTTAGGTATTTCAATCAGTTATAGGCAGAAGACAGACTTACAAGCTTTCTATGGTGATATTTCTGGCTATTCCTTTCTCTCCCCCTCCAGTGTCTATTTTATAATGCAAGGGAAACCAAGATTCAAAAGACAGCCAAGCATCTTAACATTATTTCCCCCCTTTTTTCCATTCCAACCATATCTCAATCACTGTATCCCAGAGCCCTGTTGTTCCAAGGTGATGCATATATCATTATCTCTGTCCCACTTAGCCCATGCAAACCTGTCTAATTGTTTTCCCATCTGCCTTGTTCTTCCATTCTACTCCCCCTTTTTGTGTATTGCCTTCCTCCCTAGTACCCAAACTATCCTGTGTTATTCCCTACCCTGTGCTCCACCTTCCCCTCCCTCGCCTCATCCCATCCCACACATCCCAGCAAAGAATCCAACCCCCACCCCCACCCCCTGCCACCTTTAGTATGGTTTCTTTTTCTTAGTCTTTTACAATAGTGGTCTTATGCAGTATTTCTCCGTTTGTGACTTGACTAATTTCACTCAACATAATGTCCTCAATGTTCATCTATGTTATGCAGTGGCTTGCAGCTTCCTTGTTATTCTTCAAGGTAGCATAATATTCCATTGTGTGTATGTACCACAGCTTGTTTATCCATTCTTCCATATATGGGCACTTAGGCTATCTCCATCTTTTTGCTATTGTAAATAGTGCTGCTGTGAACATTGGTGTGCATATATCTACTCGTGTTATGGCTCGTATTTCTTGTGGGTAAATACCAAGTAAAGGAATTGCTGGATCATAAGATATTTCTATTTCCCTTGGTGTTTTCTTAACTTTTTCTGTAGCTGGAGCTTATTGAGTTTCTTGGGTCTATAAGTATGTTGTTGTTATTGTGAAATGTCATCCAGTTGGTTTTACTCATAATGATCCTATGTAGGGTTTCTAAGGAATGGCTGGTAGGTTTGAACCACTGACCTTGTGGTTAGCAGACCAGTGCTTATTCTATAGCACCAAACCAGGACTCTGCTATCATCAAATTTAGAACACTTTGGCTATCACTTCTTTGATTCTTTGACCCTCCCTTTTTCATAGACTTCAGTTATTGTTGTTGTTGTTAAGTGCCGTTGAATCAGTTCCAACCCATAGTGATCCTGTATAGGGTTTCCGAGGATCAGCTGGTGAACTTGAATTGCCGACCTTGCAGTTCAAATAGCTTTGCAGTCTAGCACATTAACCCACAGCGCCACACCAGGACTCCATTGTTGTTAGCTGCTGTTAAATCAGTTCCAACTCATACCGGCTCTGTGCAGAACAGAACAAAAACTGCCTGGTTCTGTGCCATCCTTACAATTGTTATGCTCAAGCCCATTGGTGCTGCACTGTGCCAAGCCAACTTGTTGGGGGTCTTCCTCTTTTTTGATAACCCTCCACTTTACCCAACATGATTTCCTTCAGGGACTCATCCCTCCTGCTAACATGTCTAAGTATGAGAGATAAAGTCTCACCATCCTGGTTTCTAAGAAGCACTCCAGCAGTATTTCATGCATGATCAATTTCAGATTGAAGCTGATAGAATTCTTCAATTTCATTATCACTGGCTTTTCTGGTTGGTGCATAAAATTGAATAATAGTGGTATTATCCTATCACAGACAGCATTGTACTTCAAGATAGACCTTGAAATGTTCTTTTTGACAATGAATATGACTCATTCTTCTTTAATTTGTTATTCTAGGTATAATAAACCATATGATTGTTTGATTCAAAATGGCCAATACCAGTGCATTTCAGCTCTCTAATGCTTGGGATATTGATGTTTATGTGTTCTATTTCATTTTTGACAGCTTCTAATTTTTCTTAGATTCATACTTCATACATTTCATGGTCCGATTATTAATGGATGGTTGCAGCTGTTTCTTCTCATTGTGAGTTCTGTCCCATCAGCAAATGAAGGTCCAGAAAGCTTTACTTCATCTGTGTCATCACAGTCAATTTTACATTTGAGTGTGCCCAGTCGTATTTTGAGTACCTTCCAACCTGAGGGGCTCATCTTCAGGCACAATTATCTGACAATATTTCAAGGCTATTCAAAATGTTTTCATATTCTAGCATATATCTGACAGTGTTACACTGCTTTTCATAAGGGTTTCAGTGGCTAAACCTTCAGAAGTAGCTCGTCTCTTCTTCCCATCTATTTATCTGGAAGCTCTGCTGAAACCTGTCCACCATGGGTGACCTTGCTTGTATTTAAAATATTGTTGGCATAGCTTTCAGCATCACAGCAACATGCAAGCCACTACAAGACACAAATTACATGTATATTGATTGATCAGTCTGAAGGTGCTCATTTTCTCTTCCTCTTCCCCAGTATTCTTCTAGTTCCTTTAAAAAATAATTTTTATTGCTATGTCTTCAAGTTAACTAATCTCTTCGTCTGCAGTGTCTAGTTAGTTTTTAATTCTACCCAGTGTATTTTTTCATCTCAAACATTATATTTTTCATCTCTAAAAGTCCACTTTGAATGTACTTTGTATTTTAAATTCCTTTCCTTAACATGCTTGTGTTTTATTCTACCTTCTTAGACATAAGCTGCTTTAATATGCTTTTCTACTATTTATATCATTGGGGTCATATATGGGTCTGTTTCTATTGTATTTTTCTGATTCTTTGCACATATGTTAATTTTGATTGGATGTTGTCATTGTTAAGTGCTGTCGAGTCTGTTCCAACTGATAGAGAGACCCTGTATAGGGCTTCCGTGGCTTTAAGTCTTCGCAGGAAAAGAAAGTCTCATTTTTCTCCCACGGAGCAGCTGGCGACTTAAACTGTGGGCCTTGTGGTTTGCAGTTAACTGCTTTTCACGTGGAGCCACACATTGTGAATTTTAGGCTGTTGGTTTTTTTTATAGCCTTTTAAATAATTTTGAGTGTTTTGTATGATTAAGTTTTAGGAGACTGATCTTTTCAAGGTTTCCTTTAATGCCTTGTTAGGATTAGAGCAGCCTTTAGTTTACAGCTAATTTAACCTCACAAGTAGGATAATACCTTTCTGAGTACTCAATCCATTAGCCCATTCATTGCAAGCGTTCTCCACTTTGATTATAAACTAGTGTTACCCTTGTGATATGCACTGATAGGGAAACTTCTTCAGATTTCCAGAGCCATTCTTTGTGCAGATTTCTATTCTCCAGTATCTGTTCTGTGTATTTTAGTGACTTTGGCATTTCCAAATTCTGAGCTCTTTTTCTTGTACTGTTTTGTTTACTTTGGCGTCAGGGTAATGTCAGCCTGATAAAATTAGTTTAGATGTATTGTCATTTCCTGTATTTAAAAAATGAGTTTGTATAAAACAGGTAATTTTAAAAATTACATTTTTGATAGACTGTATCCGTGACGCCATATGAATATGGAAATTACTTTGTGGGAAGGTTTTTATGATAAGTTTAATTTCTTTAATATTGTATTTTCCAATTTCCAATGTCTTTTTTGTCAGTTTTGGTAATTCGTAACTTTCAAGAACTTTATCCATTTCATTTAAATCGTCAAATTTGCTTATAAAATATTATAAATAATATTCTCTTACTTGTAAATATCAAAGGAGTCTTGGTGTGGTGCTGTAGCATAAGCACTGGACTGCTAACTGCAAGGTCGGCAGTTCAAAACCAGTAGCTACTCCTCAGAAACTGTATACAGGGTCACTATGAGTTAGAACTGACTTGATAATGCGTAACAACAACAAAACGGAAGGATCTGTAGTGTTGTTTCTCTTTTAGTCCACATACATTGACGGTTTTTAAACTACTTTTTTTCCCCTTTTGAGCAGCCTGGCTTGGCTACAGGTTGAAATTTTTTTTATTGGTCTATTCAAAGAATCAGAGCTTTGGGATTAATCCTAATTAATTTGCTCTGGTAACGTAGTGATTACGAATCGGGCTGCGAGCCACAAGGTCAGCAGTTTGAAACTACCAGCTGTTCCGCGGGAGGAAAATGAGGCTTTCTGCTCCCATAAAGATTTGCAGCCTCAGAAACCCTGTGCAGTGTCGCTATGAGTCAGAACCGACTCCACGGCACATAACAACAACAACAATCTGCTTTTAATGTAGAAGCTTCGTCACTGATTTTACACTTTCTTTCTAATATAAACATGTAAAGTCACATATTTCCTTTTAAACATTAACTTATTTACACCCCACATATTTTAGTATGCTGGCCTTTCACTTCATTTAGTTCAAAATGGCTTTTAATTTCCCTAGTTTTTGATCAATGGATTATTTAGAAATGTGTGATTTAATTTACAAATTTGGAGAATTTTCCAGTTATTTTAATTCCTTTGAGGTTAGAGATGGGCATATGAAAAATAAAAGTCTGCATTGTGAAGATTATAATCAATGACAATGACATGAAACAAAATGTGTGTTCAAAATTATTGAATGGAAAACTCATTTGCTTTGTAAACCTTCATCTAATTCATACACACACACACACATGTTAAGAGACAATAATTTTTGTGTATCCTACTGCTTGTTGTGTGGAATGCTCTAGAAATACCAGTTACATAAAATTGTTGTAGTATGTTCAGATCTTATACATACTTGCTGACTGTTTTAAGGAAGTCAATTACTGTGAAAAAAAATACTGAAATTTCCGATTGAATTTGTGAATTTTTCCATTTATGTTTTTCATTTTTTCCAGGTTTTCTTCATGTATCTTGAATCTCTTTTATTATTACTGTGTGCTGTTGAGTACATTTTGACTCATTTAACTGCCCTATATGGTTTCCTATGTGGTTAACAGGAACAGAGTACCAAGTCTTTTATTCTGTGAGTTACTGGTGAATTGGAACCACTGACCTTTTCAGAAGTAGCTAAGTGCTTAGCCACTGGGATTCCAGGGCTCCTGTTCTATTATTGTTGTTGCTGTCGAGTTGTTTCAGACTCATATCAACCATTTATAGGGTTTCTAAGGAGCAGTTGGTGAGTTTGAACCACCAACCTTAAGGTTCAAACTGACCTTTCAGTCCAGTAGGTGTATGCATATTTAAGATTGTTATTTATTCTTAATGAATTGGCTTTCTTATCATTATGAAATGTCTCTCTGCATCTTACTTAGGTAATCTATTTTTTCCCCCTGAGATCTACTTTGCTTGATCTCAAAATATCTCATGATGTATTTTTCATCTTTTATTTGTAACCTAATTGTGCTTATATTTAGAGTGCATTTCTTGGGCAGACTTCAGGTAAGATGTGGACTAGGCAGATACACTACAAGGGCCCTCTACAGCAAAGATACGGGAGACCAAATAAAACAGATACAATTGAAAATCTTGGAACCCTGAATTTCAGAGGAAAGGTTAGAGAAGTGGATTGAGTGCTTGCTGGGAGGAGAAGCTGAACAGGGACAACAAGAGAGGGAGACTGACTGGTGAAGACCTGCCAGACACAGCGCAGCCATCTAGAACCTTTGTGTTGGCAACAGAAGGTGGCCTGGCAGAGCAGAGTCACACAGGCTACTGGAAGGTGGGATTACTTCTTTATCCCCACGCTCCCTTGGTGACCAGATGTGTGACCAGCTCCCTCCACACATATCTCCAGCACAGCCCCTGCTCTCTGGGAGTTGGGGAGCTACACCATTGTGAGGCTGTGGCTGGCTCTGCTGCTTTGGTGTGCTGTTTTGGTACATGAATTCAGGTGGGATTGGCTTAGGACATATAGAACCTGCAGAGCCACCAGTTCAGCATTTAACCAGTCACCCTTCCCCTAGCTGCCCTGTGGTCCTAGCACACTGAAACTGGCTCCATCAAGGGCTTCCATGAACTACTTCCAGTTTGAATGTCCTGAACATAGATAACACCAAGGCAGATAGGAACTCCATCTAGGGCCAGGAACTCCTCTGTCACATCCCTCCCACACCCATCTTATGAGATCTTTGGCTTGCAGGAATGCCCCCAGAATTTTCTTTTCTCCAGGTCTAATTGCTGCAGGTTTTTTTTTTTTTTTTTTGTTATTTTTGGGGGTTTTTTTTTTTGTTGTTTCATTATTTTTGTTTGTTTATTCTCTCTTCTTCTTCTCTTTTGATTACCTTGAATTTTACATCTCTTTTCTCTCTCTGCTGGTTTTTCTAAGTATTTTTTTTTAAATAAAAATTTCTTCTTTGTATTTCCTTTCTTATTTTTTTCTTCTAAAGCTCCATTTTCCTTTCCCTCTTTTCTCTTTTTAGATATTATAATCTTTTTCCGTAGTCCCTGCCTGTTTTTGATTATTTTTTATCCTTGATTATTTTTCCTTTTCAGTGTTGATTCCTTGCTTATTTATTCTGTTTTGCTTCCTGGTTTGTGTGAGTGGCGGGGGAGAGGGAGGAGTTTTGTCTCACCTAGTAGGAGACAGCAACCATGGCCATACAGCCCAGCCACCGAGTCGGAACTTACTCATAGTGACCCCATGCACAGCAGAACAAAACAATGTCTGATCCTGGGCCAACCTCACTACTGCTGCCACACTTGATGCCATCAATGATGCCACCTGGCCTATCCACCTCGTTGGGGGTCTTCCTCTTTTTCTCTGAACCTCCATCTTACCCAGCATGACATCCTTCTCCAGTGACTGTTCCCTCCTGACAACATGTCCAAAGTATGAGAGACGGAGCTTAGCCATCCTGGCTTCCAAGGAGCACTCTGGCTGCACTTCTTCCAAAACAGATCTATTGGTTCTTTTGGCAGTCCATGGCACTTTTAGTATTCTCCTCCAACACCACAATTCAAAGGCATCAATTCTTCTACAGTCTTCCTTATTCACTGTCCAGCTTTTGCATCCATATGACCATGGCTTGGGTCAGGCGCACCTTAGTCCTCAAGCTTACATCTTTGCTCTTCAACACTTTAAAAAGTTCCAGTGCAGCAGATTTGCCTAATGCAATACATCGTCTGATCTCTTGACTGCTGCTTCCGCGAATGTTGATAGTTGTTCCAAGAAGAATGAAGTCCTTGACAACTTCAATCCTTTCTCCATTGATAAGAATGTTGTTTATTGGTCCAGCGGTGAGGATTTTTGTTTTCTTGTCATTGAGATGCAATCCATATTGAAGGCTGTGTTCTTTGATCTTCATCAGTAAATGTTTCAAGTCCTCTTCACTTTTAGCAAGCAAGGTTGTATCATCTGCATATCACAGGTTGTTAATAAGTCTTCCTCCAATACTGATGCCACATTTTTCTTCATAGAACCCAGCCTCTCATATTATTTGCTCAGCATACAGGTTGAATAAGTATAGTGAAAGAACACAACCTTGTCGCACACCTTTTCCAATTTTTAAATATTCAGTGTTCCCATGCTCTGTTCGAACAACTGCTTCTTGGTCCAGGTAGGACGACTTAACATTGTGAAATGTCAACACTACCCAAAGCAATCTATAGATATCATGTAATCCCAATCCAGATTCCAACATCATTCCTTTAAGAGATGGAAAAATGAATCACTAACTGTATATGGCAAGGAAAGAGGCCCTGAATAAGAAAACATTATTTAAAAAGAAGAAAAGAGTAGGAGGCCTCTCACTTCCCAATCTCAAAATCTACTACATATCCACAGTAATCAAAACAGCCAGGTACTGGTACAATGAAAGACGTATGGATCAATGAAACAACTGAAAACCCAGAAGTAAATCCATACACCTATAGTCACCAATCGGGCTCTGAACCCCAGGGTCAGCAGTTCAAAACTACCAGCTGTTCCACGGGAGAAAGATGAGGCTTTCAGCTCCTGTAAAGATTTATAGCCTCGGAAACCCTGTACAGGGTCGCTATGAGTCAGAACTGACTCCACCGCACATAACAACAGCAACAATGGCCAGTTGACAAAGGTTCAAAATGCATTAAATGGGGAAGAGATAGTTTCTTCAACTACAGTGCTGGCAAGATTGGAAATCCATTCGCAAAAAAATGACACAAGAGCCATATCTCACACTATTTAGAAAAATGAACTCATTGTGGATGAAAGTCCTAAATGTAAAACCAAGAATTATAAAGATCATCAATGAAAAAATAGGGACAAACTTAGTAGCTCTGAAACATGGCGTAAATGAATACACTACCAAATATATCTGAAAACACAAAAACAGAAGACAAAATAGATGACTGGGAACTCCTAAAAATTCGACACTTATGTACATCAACAGATTTCACCTAAAGAGTAAAAAGAGAACCCACAGACTAGGAAAAAATATTTGGCAAGGACATATCAGACAAAGGACTACTTTTCAAAATGTATAGAACACTTCAATGCGTCATCAAGAAAAAGACAAATAATCAATTAAACAATGGGAATAGGACATAAACATACATTTCACCAAAGAAGACATTCAGGTGGCCAACAAACATGAAGAAATGTTCACGATCATTAGCCATTGGTGGTTGTGTGCCACTGAATCAGTTCCAACTCACAGAGACCCTGTGTAGTGTTTCTGAGGTTCTAAATCATCATGGGAGCAGAAAGCCTCATCTTTCTCCCACAGAGCAACTGGTAGATTTGAATTGCTGAGCTTGAAGTTAGCAACCCAGCTCTAATCCATTATACTATGAGGGCTTCTTCAATAGCCATTGTTGTTAAGAACCGTCAAGTCAGTTCATACTCATAATGACACTGTATAGGGTTTCTGAGGAGCAGCTAGTTGGTTTGAACTTCCAACCGTGTGGTTAGCAGTCCAATGCTGATCCTGCAGTGCCAAAGAGATGCAAAGCAAAACAACAATGAGATCTCATCTTACTCCAGCATTAATAGCAAAGTTCAAAAAAGCAGAAAACAACAAATGCTAGAAAGGAGAGACTGGGACCCTCCTACATTGCTGGTGGGACTATAAAGTGGTACAACTGCTGTGGAAAACTGTATGCCACTTTATCAAAAAGTTGGAAATACAAATACTGTATAACCTAGCAATCTTTTTACTTGATGTTTATTCAAGAAATAAGAGCTGTGATAAGACTAGATATATGCATACCCATGTTGATTGCAGCACTATTCACAATGGCAAAAAGATGGAGACAGACTAAATGTCCCATCAATAGAGGAATGGTTAAATAAACTTTGATACATGCACACAATGGAATATTATGCAACAATGAAGAATACTAAAGAATCTGCAAAACACCTCACAACATGGATGAACCTGTAGGACAGTATGCTGAGTGAAATTGTTGTTGTTGTTACGAGCTGTTGAGTCAGTTCTGACTCATAGTGACCCTGTATAGGGTTTCCAAGGAGTGACTGGTGAGCTTGAACTGCCTCCTTTGCAGTTCAAACTGACTTTGCAGTCCAGTGCATTAACCTGCAGTGTCACACCAGAACTGAGTGAAATTAGTCAATCACAAAAGGACAAATATTTCATGAGCCCACTGTTGTAAAAAGTTCATTTCTTGGTAAATGAAACATTCTATGATGGCTACAGGGCAGGTGGGGGATGGCGGTAAGGAAAAAATAAAGTGAATAGAGGTAATATTGTTTACTGATGATACATGGAGTGGATTGCAATCATTGTAACAACATGAAGTGTATATAATTTGTTGAATGTGATATTAATGATCTGTTCTGTAGACTTATTCAATTTACAATAAAAAGTTTTTATTTTTAAGAATGCTTATTACTATATGGTTCCATTTATATGACAAAAAAAAAAAAAATTTTTCTTGTGTTTTTGTTAAGTGCTGTCAAGTTGGTTCCAACTCATAGTGACCAAGGATCCTCTGTGGGTTTGAACAGCCAGCCTTTTGGTTAGCAATCCGGGGCTTATCCTAGAGTGCCATATAATATACCTAGATTTTCTGTTTAACTGCCTCTTTGTCTTTTAATCCCTGCCTTTTAGTTGCAATGTTTAGACCAGTGGTTCTAGACTGGGAACACTTTTACCTTCCATGTTATATTTGGCAATATCAGTAGAGTTTTTGGCTGTCACACTGGAGAAGTGCTGCTGGCATCTGGATGGAGCCTAGGGATGTTGCCAAACTTCCCACAACTTGCAGGACTGCCCACACAACAAATAATTGCTATGGTTGTTTAGTGCATTCGAGTCTGTTCCGACTCATAGCAACTTTGTATAGGGATTCCAAGGAGTGGCTGGGAGTTTGAACCAACGACCTTGTGATTCAAACCGACCTTGTGGTCCAGTGCTTTAGCCCACAGAGTCACATGGCTCAAAATCTCAATTGCACTGATATTAAGAAGCTCTGATCTAGGTCATTTATATTGAATGTAATTATTGATATGATGACTTAATTTAAGCCTACCAACTTGTTTTTTGTTTTTTCTTTTTAAAGAAAATAAAGTATTTTTTACTATATTATCCTCTAAAGTGATTTATTATATGCATTTAATTAAAAAACAAAACAAAACAAAAACTCATCCTCTAAGGTTTTCAATGGAGTCCGGATGTGGCGCTATAGGTTAATGCATCAGACTGCAAAGCCATCTGAACTGCAAGGTCAGCTGTTCAAACTCACCAGTGCTCCTCAGAAACCCTATACAGGGTCTCTATGGGTCGGAACTGATTCGACAGCATTTAACAACAACAGCAACGTTTATAATATGCAACTTTAACGTATACAGACTATAGTCAAATGCTGTTTAATGTTTTCTTAAAGTAGTATACTTCTGTGCTTCCCTCCTGTCCTGTGGCCTATTATACATTTTACTTCCACATATGGTACAATTACCACAATACATTGTTATAATTCTTGCTTTAAACAGTTAAATCATTTTCTGAAGAAATTAAGAATTACAAAAGAAGTCGTACATTTACCCACAAATTTCCCATTTTCAGTGTGTTAAATTCCTTTTTATGTGACTGGGTTTCCAGCTGTCTTTTATTTCATCCTGAATAATTTAAAAATAACAACAACAACAGCAAAACCTTCTAGTATGCAGGTTATTTGACGATGTTGTTTTTGTTGTTAAGTGCCGTCAAATCGGTTCTGACCCATAGCGAACCTACATAGGGTTTCTAAGGAGCAACTGGTGAGCTGGAACCACCGACCTTGCAGCTCAAACTGACTTTACAGATTAACCCACAGTGCCACACCGGGACTCCTCATTTTGACTATAAGTTCTTTTATTTCTTTTTACTTGTTTGAGAAAGTATTTAATTTTCTCCTTTTCCAAATGCCGTTTTCTCTAAATGTAGAGTTCTGGATTCTGTTTTTCTTTCGGCACTTTAAAGGAGTTTGCAAAATTCTCATCTTTAGTGTATAATATTACTTTTTTCCTCTGGCAGCTTTTGTGATTTTCTCTTTATCACTTGTTTTCAGAAATTTGATTTTAATATTAATTGGTATAGATTTCTTTATGCTTATTCTGCATGGGTTTCATTAAGCTTCTTGGGATTTGTAGTTTTATCAAATTCAAAATATTTTCACCCATTATTCCTTCAAATATTTTTTTGTTTTTGTTTTCCTCTCTCTGGGAAAGAACAAAATATCTCTGATGATATGTTTATATTTTAAAGTCCTAGCTCTTTTGCTGTAAATCTTATCCTGTTTGGACATAGGTTTTCTTTGTTATGTTAATTAGGCAATCCCTAATTTGTGGTGTGGTTGTGTGCTGTTGAGTCAATTCCAAATCATATTGGCCCTGTAAAGGGTTTCTGAGGCTGTAAATTTTCACAGAAGCAGAAAAGCCTCATATTTCTTCTGAAGATCAACTGGTAGATTTGAACTGCTGACCTTGTGGTTAGACTCGTAGAATTGAACTACAGACCTTGCAGTTAGCAGCCCAACTCATAATCCACTAACTATGCTACCAGGGCTCCTTCTAGTGGTGTAGGTTCTAAAGCTAATCATTTTTAGTTATAAAAGCAGCAGAATGGACCCAGAGATGAACAGAGAGACAGGGAAGGCTGACTGTGGAGACAGATACATCTACAAGGATTGCTGGCACATACTAAAGCTGAAATAGATAAGGAAGAGCTCCCCTCCAAACCACATCCTGAATTCAGACAGACTTCTAGTCTCCTGAACTCTGAGAAAATGAATTTCTGTCATTTAAAACCATCCACTTGTGATATTTCTGTTATAGCAACACTAGATAAATGTTTAATAAGACAACTGTTTAATATTATCTCACACTTCATTGAGATTGTACATTATTTTAGTGTTTTCTCTTTTTTATTCTTTTCTCTTTGTGTACTTCAGTTTCTGTTACTATGTTATCGAGTCCACTGGCCATGTCTTCTGTAACAGCTAAGCCCCAATCATTGAATGTTCATACCAGCTATCATATTTTAAAAAAATTTTTATTTTTTATTAAATGTTTTTATTTTGGATTGAGTGAAGGTTTACAGGGCACATCATCAGCTTCACATTCAACCATTCATATAGCTTGTTTCA
>NW_006408560.1:20518419-20528764 GCF_000296735.1 Chrysochloris asiatica
CTCAGTCACTTTATCTCTTTTCTGGACATATGCTGATATGGTCATCTGCTTCTGTTTTTTGGTCATATTCAGGAGTTATCTGTGGCCTTAATACTTAGATGGGTGTGTGTTTTGGTATTTTTTATGCTTTCTGATTACCTCCATGTAGATATGATCAAGAGATGGGCTTCCCTTTTCACTCTATTTCCTGAGAAATTTCAAGATGCCACTGTTGGTCATTGTGATGTAACTCAGGATTTAATTTTTGGCTTATTTCCTTTTTAGTCTGCCTCTCCCACTCCACAGTCCCTGTTTGGGCCCTTTTTTTCAAGTTATAAACAGTTCATGGCCGGCTGTGGCTGTTTGGTTTTAAGTGGAAACTGTCACTTTAAATTTTGAGGAGATCTGTGCACATGGTAGTAGAACCCTCCGGGAGTGGGAGTGGGGTGTCTACTCACTCAGGCACCCCCTCTAATCACCAGAATGGAGGTGTACAGACAGCGATAGATCAATGAACTGATACCAAAATAAAACAAATGTCCACACCTTTATCTCTGTGGTTCTGTTAGGTGTCCGTGGCTGCTCTGATCCTCCCCCTGCTTGGTCTCACCCAAGATGGTGGCCCCATTGCTACTGAGCATCTCAAATTAGAAAGCAATGGATTTCTTGCTCGGTTGCAATTTCCCCTAGCTGTAAGCCTTCCAAACTTCTAAATATTCCTTTATATGTGGTTCAGAGTTCTGGCACCATCCTCTGAGCCTGCTTCATCCCGTATTCTGTGTTGTTGCTGATGGAGCTCCTTACTGCACTTCCATCCTCTCCGCCATCTTGCTTGTTCTCAGGAGTTTACTTTATTGATGACTCCAGATATTGTTCTCTAAATCCACCATTGTGTTTGCACTAAAGCCATACATTTTAAAGCTTGCTCCCAGCTAATGATTGAGTAAGGTAGGAGTACCAATATAGGCCTATTCTGGGAGAAGCAAACTCTTCTGACAAGTGATTTTGACTTGAGTATTCCCTAACAGCCTATTAGTGTTATTATTGATAGATATGAATTGATAGCTGTCATTTTGCTGTGAATTTTTTTGTGGTGCTTCTGGCTTATTTGTTCAACATCATTTTCTATACAGAGTTATTATTATTATTATTTTTTAACTTCAAGTTTTAGTTACATGAATGGTCCAGGTGGAAGCAGACAAATGAAATCTCAAAGTCCTTGTGCATAACCATGATGCACAAATACACATAAATTATTTTAGAATAGACCACATGCTGGGTCAGGAAATACCCTTCAATAACTTTAACAGATGAGTAGTAGCAAGCATGTTTTCCTGTTAAAAAAGGCAGGAAACGATAAAATATATAAACTATAAAACATCAGAAGTCACAAATGTGAAAATCCTAAATGTGAAATGTGATGCACTCAACCCTTTTCTAAGGAGACCTGGGATTAGCAATCTACGATATACAGATGGTAGATACAACCTTGCTTCCTGAAAATGAAGAAGACTTAAAGTACTTGCTCATGAAGATCAAAGAGCACAGCCTTCAATATGGTAGCACCTCAATGTTTGAGGATTTAGAAGACAAAAATCCTCACCACTTAACTAATAAATAACATCATGATCAATGGAAAAAAGATTGAACTTGTCAAATACTTCATTTTGCTTGGATCCATTACTCATGGAAACAGCAGTCAACAAATCAAATGATGTATTGCATTAGGAAAATCTGGCACACAAGACCTTTTTACAGTGTTTAAGAGCAAAGATATTAGTTTGAGGACTAATGTGTGCCTCACCCAAGTCATGGTATTTTCAATAGCCTCATATGTATGTGAGAGTCCTGGTGTGACACTGTGGGTTAATGCGCCAGACTGCAAAGCCATTTGAACTGCAAGGACAGTTCTTCAAGCTCACCAGCTGCTCCTTGGAAACCCTATACAGCATTGCTATGGGTCGGAATCAACTCAATGGCACTTAAAAACAACAACATATGTATGTGAAATTTGTACAATATAAGGAAGACTGTAGAAGAATTGATGCATTTGAGTTACGGTGTTGGAGAAGAATATTAAAAGTACCATGAACTGCCAGAAGAACAAACAAAAATTTGTTGGAAGAAGTACTGCCAAAATCCTCCTTAGAAGTCAGGATAGTGAGACTTTGTCTCTCATACTTTTGACGTATCAGGAGGAACCATTTCTTGAAGAAGGATATCATGCTTGGTAAAGTGGATGGTCAGTGAAAAAGAGGAAGACCCTCAATGAGATGGATTGGTACAGTGGCAGCAGCAATGGACTCAAGCTTAGCAAAAGTTGTGAGGATAGCGCAGGAATGGGCAGTGTTTTCTTCTGTTGTGCCTAGGGTCGCTATGAACCAGAACTGGCTTGATGGCACCTAACAACAACAATAACAAGGACTTCACTGGCACAGATAATAACAACAACAGAGCTACAGGAACTGGAACCAGAAGGTTGACTAACATAGCCAGCTCTTTCTTTCCTCTCCTCCCTCTTTCCTTTCCTGTCTTACTTATCTCTTTTTCACTCTTTCTCTTTTCATGTTGACCTCACTTTTTCTTATTGCTGACAGGCTTTTGTCAGACTTTTGTTACTGCTAGACCCAACTCAGCAAACACAGAAAGAGAGCATTTTGTTCTAGTATTCATATACCAATGCCAAGGTTCTGTCCCAATAGGCCCAACTTAGATTACATGTCCTTCCCTTTGACCCACCGTCAATGCCGCTATGAAATAAGATACTCTGATTGCTTTACACAGGTCATACATCTACATTTTTGGCAAGGGAGACAGGCATATTACCAGAAGAACTGAGGTGGAAATATTTGCTTGGGAGATAAAAATAGTACTTGCCACTTTGCATTGCTTCAATAGAAAACAACCCCTTTCCAAAAATGTTTAGTTCAATTAGAATGTTTTTCTTTTCATGCAACAGCCTTGTGTAACAAGAGTTTTAGACCGAAGTTATGGGAAGAATCCTAAAATTTGCTTTGATCGTGATAATAAAGAACACTTATAGGTGTATCAAATGATTTATAAGTTGAACTAATTTAATAGAAGCAGGAACTTGGGCTAGAGGGGACAAAGAAAATAATACCATGAAAGGGAGCATTCGATTGCCAAAAGATACAGACTGGAATTTGAGTCCATTTTATGTATCATTGTGATCTTGCATGGGGCAGATGTATAATTGCTGGCTACTTTTCCTATGGGGATATATTTGTGAGTTCTTCAAAGTTTCCCTTGCTGGGAACCTTGAACTCTAATTTTTGTGATGTAGGTGATGCTTTTTAGCTGACTGGCTTTTTTTTTTTTATTGTGGTAGATTATATATATATATATTGTTGTTGTTGTTGTTAAGTGCGGTGGAGTCGGTTCCAACTCATAGCGACCCTACACAGGGTTTCCGAGGCTGTAAATCTTTACGGGTGCAGACCGCCTCATCTTTCTCCTGCGGAACCGCTGGTAGTTTCGAACTGCTGACCTTGCGGCTCACAGCCCGATTCGTAACCACTACGCAACCAGAGCTCATATATATATATCTCCTCAGTTTTGGTAATGACTAATAAATTTTGATCTCTATGTGCCTATTCTAGCTATTTTATATCAGTGGACTCATACAATATTTGCTTTTCTTTGTCTGAGTTATTTCACTCAATATGTTTTCAAGATTTACCTATGCAGTAAATATATCAGAACTTCACTCTCCTTATGGCTGAATATATTCCATTGTATATATGTACCACATTTTGTTTATTTAATCATCTGTTGGTGGACACTTGAGTTGTTTTGTTTCCACCATCTGGATATTTTGAATAATGCTGCAATGAACATCAGTGTACACGTATCTATTTTAGTCCTTGCTTTAAGGTCTGTTGGGTATATATCTAGGAATGGAGTTCCTGGGATGACTGACTGGTTTTAACTTCAACTTCCAGCACTTAAAGCACTTACTTTGATGAAGATAACAGACTACAGCCTTCAGTATGGATTACACCTCAACATAAAGGCAACAAAAATCCTCACAACTGGACCAAAAAATAACAGCATGATAAAGGGACAAAAGATTAAAGCTGTCAAGGATTTCGTTTTACATAATCAATGATCATGCAAGCAGCAGACAAAAAAATCAAATGATGTATTGCACATCTGCTGCAAAAGACCTCTTAAAAATGTTTAAAAGACAAGATGCCATTTTGAGGACAAAGGTGGGCTGACTCAAACCATGGTATTTTCAATCGCCTCATATGCGTGCAAAAAACTGAATAAGGAAGACCAAAGAAGAATGAATGCATTTGGATTAGAGTGTTGGTGAAGAATACTGAATATACTATGGACTTCCAGAAGAACAAATAAATCTGTGTGGGCAGAAGTAGCTAGAATGCTCCTTAGAATCCAGGATGATGAGACTTTGACATGATATTAAGAGGGACCAGTTCCTGGAGAAGGACATCATGCTTGGTAAAGCATAAGACCCTCACTCAATAAGATGGACATGCAACAAAGAGATCAAACATAGGAACAATTGTGAGAATGGTGTAGGACTAGTTAATGTTTTGTACTGTTATACTTCGCTATAAGTTAGAATTGATGCATTATTGGCACTTAGCAAAAACTCAGCACTGGGTTTACCATGGTTGGTCTGGAGCCATAAGGGTCCATTATGGGGAAACACTCCTGTATTTCTGCCCCACCACCACAGTATTGTTCTGAAGGTAGTCAGTACTCTTTCTTTCTGTGGTCTGTAGTCTCAGGCCCATCTGTCCACAGTCTCTCTTCACAGTCTGTATGTACCTTAAGATTTACAGGATACAGGTCATCCTGAATTATTTGCAACTCATACCACTGAAGTTTTTCTAATTGATTTAGGATGACGAGGAAGTGTCTTTCACCCATGGAATACCTCCTTTCTTTTCAGTTTAAATTCCTTATATAAATGATATGCTAAGGACCACAAAATAAATCCCTGAAAAAGTTGGAAAACTGTAATATGGGGAGAGTTTAGTATTTATTATTTTATTGTTGGTTTTTAAAGCCTCAGCCCAAGTTATATATAAAAAAAATTCATATTAATATTCATTTACATCCTCAATGAGATGGTTTGGTACAATAGTCAAAACAATAGACTCAAGCATACCAATGATCCTGAAGACGGTTCAGGACTGGCAGTTTCATTCTGTTATACATTGCTGCTGCTGCTGCTGTGGGCCATTGGGTAGGTTCCAACTCATAGCAACACTATAGGCTATAAATCTTTTTCAGAGCAGAAAACCTCATCTTTCTCTTGCATAACGGCTGGTGGATTCCAACTGCTAATTTGTGCTTAGCAGCCCAGTGCATAACCCACTCACTACACCACTGGGGCTCCTTTCTTATACATTTGTTGTTGTTAAGTGCCAATGAGTCAGTTCTGACTCATAGTGACCCTGTATTTGGTTTCTCAAGAGCAGCTTGTGGGTTTGAACTGCTGACCTTGTGGTTAGCAGTCCAGTGCTTATCCTTAAATAGCACCATGCTCCTTGTTATACACCAGATTGTTATAAATTGGTACAGACTCAATGGTAACCGACAAACATGTGCATGACTTCGCTTAGTCATTTAATCTTCGTGATCATTGTGTAAGGCTGGTTACACTTTACATATGGGTAAGTTGAGTCTAGAAACGTTAAGGAACTTGTTTAAGATAACATAAAAAGTAAGTAACAGGAACAGAATCTGGACCCAGATCTTCCTGACTTCAAGTCTGTGCTATGGCTACTTTAAAGTGACAAATTAATTATCATGAAGCTCTGGAGTCTTATGGTTAATGCTCTAAGTTGGGTATGAGGAACCTTGTGTACCTGGCCCACTATTTTACAAAGTCCATTCACCTCTGTGCTTAATATTTTCCTTTATATAAACTGTGGAACATAATAATAATAATTTTTTTTTTTTTTTAATCTTTTCCCCACACAGAACCATGTTGATTATGAGGATTGGGGGTGGTTGGGTAGGAAATAAAATGGCAGAACTAAAACCTGTTAAATATCTTCTACTAGGTTCCAGGCAAACTCTATGACAGTTCTTTACATACACTATTTAATTTAATTAGGTTGATTAAAAAATACCAACAGCAGATACAGTATGATCACTAACCAAACAGAATGGTGCTAATTACTAACAGTAAGTCTGTGTAGTGAGGATTGCCTGAGTATGCAATCCTTCTTTCTCTGTGAGTTTTGAAGAAACAGATTTAGAGGCATAGAGAGGTTTAGAAACTTGTACAAGGTTGAAGAGTAAGGAAAGAGTGAACCAGGATTACTTTGAGTTGTCCCATTGCAAAATTCATGCTCTTTCTAAAAGTTACATGAACACGAACACTTCAGAAAAAGTAGTCCCACAAAATCTAGCTATTATTATTCTTAGAAGTTTATATGCTGATGTTATTTGGAAAAGGGTAAATAAGGCTGAAACCACTGTTTTCTCCTTTCTCTTATCTGTCTATCTTTCTCACAGCTCTGGTAGGCCAACACTAGTTTAGTTTTGAGTCTCAAAATCTTAACTTCCTTTCTTCATGATAGGGCTCCCCAAGTGTGACATGCTTAATTTACTGAAAGTAACATTACAGAGAAAGAGAGGGAGAGAAATAGAGGAAGGAAGGGACATTCAGACAAGGTTAGGTTTGGTGCTTGTATCTACATGTTTAATCAGATAGGCTCACTGTGACTGGAAAGTGTACAAATTCATAAATCATTTCTGGTTCGCAACATCAAAGTGCTTAAGAGTCGCCAACATGTTTATCCATTACTGTGGCTGTGATCATCATGACCTGACAGAGTGGGGTAAGGTAAAAGGTAGAGACTCACCAATTACTTGTGGTAAAACAAAATAGGAAATGACTCATAAACAAGGGAAGGGGGTGCTCCCCTCACTTTTATTATCCCCCTCACTGAGAGAAGTTTCCACTAGTTTTTTTCTTACTAGTTTGCCTTTAACAACAACCCAGATACTCCTAACTCTGTTTTATGAGGAAGATTCAGTTTTTCCAAATTCGCAACAAACTTATCAGCCCTCTTTTTCACTCTGACTTCTCATTGTTGTTGTTGTTAAGTGCCATCAAGTCATTTCTGACAAGTGTTCTTAATACTACATACTTGTGTTCACTATTAGTTATTGAAAAACAAGGATAAGTAAAAGATTTGTAAATGAATTATATAAAAAAAACAACAACACTTCAGCAGTTGAGATTTTAGAAGACTTGCAAGAATTCATCTGAGAAAGTGAAAGATTCTTGGGTTTAGGAAAGCGTCTCAAAAGGTTTCTTTTGTCCAGACCTAGGTCCCAGAGTCTGGTCTGAAAAAGGATCTACCAGGACAGAGAAGAGTTTGAAGTGTTCTACTTAATGGAGTAACAGATGAGTTTCACTTTTCCCTGGGGGCAAGGGACCAATGATGTGCTCATCAATATTTAACAACCTCTTTTTCAATAAAAAACAAACAAGAAATACAAAACCATGATTTGTAACAGTTGCCCATATCTGTGGTAGGGTTTGTGTTATCACACAACGCAGAAGAGATGTGCACCATCATATGGTATTTCCACTCTGCAGATACAATAGATGTCAATGACCTCAAGATCTTAGACAATAGTAAAATACAGTAAAATAATTAAGAGGTGATTTATTTTGAGTATATAGTGCTTTTTAATGCATCTTATTTATCTAAATGTGTGGTTGTTGTTAGGTGCTGACTAGTTGGTTCAGACTTATAGTGACCTTATGTACAGCAGAATAAAACTACCCATTCCTGTGCCATCCTGACAATCATTGCTTTGTTTGTGCCCCCTGTTACTGACACTGTGTCAATCCATCTCATTGAGGGTCTTCGTCTTTGTCAGTGACCCTCACCCAAGAATGATGTCCTTTTCTAGTGACTGATCCCTAACAATAGCATGTCCAAAATAAATGAGATGAAGTCTCAGCATACTCACTTCTAAGGAACATTCTGGCTGTACTTCTATCACAGATTTGTTCATTCATCTGGTAGTCAATGGTATATTTAATATTTTTCACCAACACCATAATTCAAAGGCATCAATTCTTCTTTGGATTTTTATTTGTTGTGTAGCTTTCACATGTATATGAGATGGTTGAAAATACCATGGCTGGGGTAAGGCTCACCTTAGACCTCAAAGTGACATCTTTTATTTTTAATACTTTAAAGAGAGTTTTTGCAACAGATTTGCCCAGTGCAATACATCATTTAATTTCTTCTCTTCTGCTTCCATGGACATTGTCTGTGGATCCAAGTAAAATGTAATCTTTGACAATTTCAATATTTTCTTACTTATACTGTTTTCATTAGTACAGGTGTGATGATTTTTGTTTTCATTATGTTGCGGTGTAATCCACACTGAAGGCTGTAGTCTTTGATCATCAGTAATTATTTTAAGTTCTCTTCACTTTCAGCAAGCAAGGTTATGTCATTTACATATCACAGGTTGTTAATGAGTATTCCTCCAATCCTGATGTTATATTCTTCATATAGTCCAGCTTCTCAAATTATTTGCTTTGCATACAGATTGAATAAATTTGACAAAAGGATACAACTGTAACACATACCTTCCCTGATTTTAAACCATGCAGTATCATAATGTTCTGTTCAAATGATTGCCTCTTGGTTTATGTACAGGTTCCACATGAGCATAATTAAGTGTTCTGGAATTCCTATCCTTTGCAAGTAGCTGTCTTCCAAATTTCTTGTCATAGTCAAGTGAGCACCTCCAACATTACATCCATTTGTTGAAACTTCTCAGTTCGTACTCTGTCAATTCCTGGAGTCTTGTTTTTCTGCCAATGCTTTCAGAAAAGCTTAGACTTCTTTTAATACTGTGCTTACTGATCATATGCTACCTCCTGAAATGCTTGAACATTGACCAATCTTTTTTGGTACAGTAACTCTGCGTATTCCTTCCATCTCCCTTTGATGCTTCCTGCATGTTCAATATTTTGCCCCTAGAATCCTTCAATAATGTAACACAAATCTTGAATTTTTTCTTCAGTTCTTTCAGCTTGAGAAATGCTGAGTATATTTTTTCCTTTGGTTTTCTAACTCCAGGCCTTTGCACATTTCCTCATGATACTTTGCTTTGTCTTCTTGAGCTGCCCTTTGAAACCTTTTGTTCAGCTCTTTTACTAATATTTTTTTCCATTTGCCTTAATTACTGTATGTCTAAGAGCAAGTTTCATAGTCTTTTCTGACATCCATTTTGGTCTTTTCTTACTTTTTTGTCTTTTAAATGGCTTTTTAGTTTCTTCATGTATGATGTCCTTGATGTCATTTTACAACTTGCCTCATTTTCAGTCTTTAATGTTTAATGTGTCAAATCTATTCTTGATACTATCTCTAAGTTCAAGTAGTGTATGTTTAAGGTTGTACTTTTGATCTTGTGGACTTATTTCAATTTTATTCAGCTTCAGTTTGAACTTGCATATGAACAATTGGTGGTCTGTTCCATAGTTGGCCCTGGGCCTTGTTCTTACTGATGATATTGAACTTTTCCATCTTCTCTTTCCACAAATGTAGTTGATTTTATTCCTGTGTGTTCCATCTGGCAAGGTCCATATGTACCAAGAAGAAGTGGTCTACATTCAACAATTTCAAGAGGTAGCATATGATCAAGATCCAATGATACTGAAGGAAGTCCAAGGTGCATTGAAGGCATCGGCAAAGAACAAGACACCAGGAATTGGTGGAATACAAATTGAAATCTCTCAACAAACTGATGTGATACTGAAGGCATTCATTCATCTATGCCAAGAAATTTGGAAGAAAACTACCTGGCCAACTGACTGGAAGAGATCCTTATTTGTGTTAATTCTATTGAAATGAGGAAAACGTTGGACAATATCATTGATATCCCATTCAAATAAGATTTTACTAAAGCTAATACAAAAATGGCTGTAGCCATACATTGACAGAGAACTTCCAGAGATTCAAACTGGATTCAGAAGAGGATGTAGAAAAAGGGATATCATTACTGATGTCAGATGGATCTTGGCTGAAAGTTGAGAATCCCAGAAAGATGCTTACCTGAGCTTTATTGACTATGCAAAGACTTTCAATTGTGTTGCTTATGACAAGCTATGGACAATGTTGCGAAGTACGAGTATTCTAGAACACTTAATTATGCTTATGAGGAACCTGTACATAGACCAAGAGGCAGTTGTTTGAATAGAACAAGGGAACACTGAATGGTTTAAAATTAGGAAAGGTGTGTACCAGGATTGTATTCTTTCACAATACTTTTTTGATCTGTATGCTGAGCAAATAATTTAAGAAGCTGGATTATATGAAGAAATACA
>NW_006408560.1:20529314-20544141 GCF_000296735.1 Chrysochloris asiatica
GACATATTGTCAAGAGGGACCAGTCACTGGAGAAGGATATCATGTTTGGTAAAGTGGAGGGTCGGATAAAAAGAAGAAGACCCCCAATGAGATGTATTGGCACAGTAACAACATCAATGAACTCAAATGTAGCAATGATTGTGAAGTTGGCCCAGGACCAGGTGTTTCATTCTGCTATGCATAGGGTTGCTATGAGTCAATACTTCCTCAATGATACCTAACAACAACATACCTCATTAGTGCTATTGTCACCTCTGTATACCTATCCACTGCTTGGTTGAAAATTGAGACACGAGGGTGAGTTCCATTCCTGATCTAATGGGTGGTTGAGGATCAGTCTCTTTCTGATCAGTAAGTCCAGTCTTATTTATTTATTTATTTAATAATATTGAGTTTTGCTGCACCTTGGCTCCCAGTCTATCTGGGACCTTCTAATGAGATCCCTTTCAGAGCAATTGGTAGTGGTAGCTAAGAACCATCTAGTTCCTCTGGCCTGAGTCATGGAGACTGATTTCCACATGTTACATTAGTCCACTGGACTAATTGGTTCCAAGCATCTTTAATTTTCATAACTCTCCTTTCTTCTGCACATGGAGAGATCAGTAGTTGCACCTTATATGGCAGCTCATAATTTTTAAGATTCTAGTCACTATGGGTCGGAACCGACTCGATGGCACTTAACAACAACAACAACAAGAAGTCACAACTTACAAAAGTAGGATGTAGAACATTGTCTTTATGGACCATGAGAACAAACAAATCTTTCTTGGAAGAAATAAAACCAGAATGTTCCTTAGAAGCAATGATGACAAGACTTGGTCTTGTACTTTGGACATATTATCTGGAGTAGTGCCTGGAGTAGGACATCATACTTGGAAAAGTGGAGGTTCAATGAAGAAAAGAAAGACTCTCAGCTAGACAGCTTGACACTGTGGCAGCAACAATGGGCTCAAACATACAATTGTGAAGATGGCCCAGGACCAGTCAGTGTTTCATAGGGTTGCTGTTGAATGGACACCTAAAAACAAGGAGGGATTCAAATTGTATTTCTTTGTAACGTTATTTAAATTTGAGTAACAAAAAGAAGTCCGAAGGGGCTAGGTGAGATCTGTATAGTGGATGGGTCAAGGTTTTCCAACAAAAACCTCATAGGATAGTGCTGCTGCCGTTTCATTATCATGATGGAGAAACAGATGTCACCACAACTTTTCTGGCTTTTTTCTCACCAATGCAGTTTTCAATTTTCTTAAAAATTCTTCATAATAAGCTCCTCAATTGTCCTGTGTCCTTTGAGAAAATCTATTGAAGCGACACCATTGATATCCCCAAAAACCATTGCAAAAACCTTCTGAACTGACTTTTCTGCCTTGAATTTAATTGGCTTAGCACATCCCTTTAGAAAGCACTGATTTGATTGGATGTGTTTTTTTGAGGAAATCCTAATAAGACTAAGAAAAGTGTATTCCTAAGAACACTTGTCTGCAGCCACCCACTGATCACAGAGACATGTTTAAATACTTTTTTTGTTTTTCGTTTTAAAATAAATACCTGCATGTATGTATGAGCTGGAATATTGTAGCAATACTTTTGACTTACCTTCATAATAAAAAGCACTGTAGATTAAAATTCAATAGACATGTTAAATAGCAGATAAGATTAATTTGAATGGAGGATCATTCAAATAGTTTAATAAATACTTAGATGTTTACTTTTGCTGTTGTATGCCATTGAGTCATTTCTGACTCATAGTGACCCTGTATAGGGTTTCCAAGGAGCAGCTGGTGAGCTTGAACCACTGACCTTGTGGTTCAAACTGACTTTGCAGTTTAGTGCATTAACCCACAGTGCCATACCAGGACTTAATTTATGCAGTATGTTTTTCTAAGGAATGAAGAAACTGTAGCAAGAAATACAGTATTCATTGAGAAATATGTAAATCAATTAAACAAATATTAGTAATATAACTTGAGACAGGAGGACATTTTATGTTTGTTATGTTGTGAGGTGCTGTCGAGTCAGTTCTAACTCCAAGCGACCCTATGTACAACAGAAGGAAACACTGCCTGATCCTGTGTCATTCTGAAAATCATACATCTTTAAAAATGGTTATGTAGGATTATATTATATATACATAATCTATAGTATTCTTTCACCGTACGTATTCAGTCTGTATGCTGAACAAATAATCAGAGAAGCTGGATTATATAAAGAAAAATGTGGCATCACATGGAAGGAATTGTAATCATTGCAATGAAATGAAATATAGGATGAGTATAAAACTGATGTTCTCCTATGTAAACTATCACTCAGTTCACAATAAAAACTTAAAAACAAAAAACTCACCCACCATCTTTAAAAAAAAAAAATTAGATGCTCTACAATCCTTATAAACTACTTGATACAGTCCTAGGTATATGATCAATGATAAATAAATATCAGAACTTGTTCTACATGAACTTCCCTGTATAAACCTGTTTGTATAATAAAGGAACAAGCAAGAAAAAAAAAAGAAAGAAAGAAAGAAAGAAAATCATGGCATCAGGATTGGAGGAAGGCTCATTAAACAATTTGGGATATGCAGATGATACAATTTTGCTTGCAGAGAGCCAAGAGGACTTAAAATACTTATTGATGAAGATCAAAGACCATGGTTTTCTGTATGGGTTGCACCTCAATGTAAGGAAAACAAAAGTCCTCACCACTGGACCAATAAATAACATCCATATAGACAGAGAAAATATTGACATTATCAATGACTTCATTTTGCTTGGATCAACCATCAACACTTATGGAAACAGCAGTCAAGAAATCAAATAATGTATTGCATTAGGCAAATGTGCTGCACAAAACCTCTTTAAAGTGTTGAAGAGCAAAGATGTCAGTTTGAGGACTAAGGTGTGCCTAACGCAAGCCATGGTATTTTCAATAACCTCATATGCATGCGAAAAATGGATATTAAATAATGAAAACCATAGAAGAATTGATGCATTTGAGTTATGGTGTTGGAGGAGAATATTGAAAGTACCATGGACTGCTAAAAAACCCAATAGATCTGAGTTGGATGAAGTATAGCAGAGTGCTCCTTAGAAGCCAGGATGGCCAGACTTCATCTTTCATACTTCTGACATATTGTCAGGAGGGACCAGTCACTGGAGAAGGATATCATGTTTGACCAGTCACTGGAGAAGTATATGTTTGGTAAAGTGGAGTGCCGGAGAAAAAAAACCCCAATGAGATGGCTTGGCACAGTGACAGCATCAATGGGCTCACACATAGCAATGATTGTGAGGTTGGCCCAGGATCGGGCAGTGTTTCATTCTGTTTTGCGTAGTGTCACTGAGTCGGTACCGACTCGATGACACCTAACAACAACAACATAGTATTAATAACTGTTTCACCTTTCTGAAATACTGGACTTGTATATTTTACCTTTTGAGAACAAATTCCTATCCATTTATAGTTGTGTCCTTTCTTCACACAAGTTATAAGCCTCAATAATATTTCTAGTATAGTAACTCATTTTCTCCAATTTTGTTAACTTCCTTTCTGTGTTCACTTTGCTTTGCTACTATAGTCTAAGCTTGTTGCTTAGCTTCTTACTGAACATCTAGTTTTTTGGAGCTGTTCTTCTTCCACTACACACAGTATTGGTGGGGCTGTTGGGTATGTAATCTGATGATACCTACTGTCTATGTGGACCAAAGCTAACCAGACAGTCTGGTAGGGGACTGATCTGTACACTGTGAGAGACAGTTCAGAGTCTCTATGGGGTATTTTGCTGTAAGGAATAGAAAAGAATGGAGCTTCTGGAGGTTGTACTGTTACACATAGAGAATTGGGAGATAATTTAGTTAATCAGAGGCAAGAAGAACTGAGAGGATGAAGGGAAACATCTTTGTGACATTATTTGAATGACAGTTTGTGTTGGGCTTGAAGCTTTCAGACTTCCCAGTATTATGAGTCAATACATCTTTTCCCATCTCTTTTTCTTTTCTTATACTAACTTACTGTATTTTTATTTCTTGCAAGCAAAGCACTATGGCTAGTATATCTACTCTGGTCTCTGTTTTAGTTATGAATGCATATGATTGCTCTGGTAGCGTAGTGGTTACGAGTCGGGCTGCGAACCTCAAAGTCAGCAGTTCGAAACTACCAGCTGCCACGCAGGAGAAAGATGAGGTTTCTGCTCCCATAAAGATTTATAGCTTCGGAAACACTGTACAGGGTTGCTATGAGTCGGAACTGACTTCGTGGCACACAACAACAACAACAACAAAGCATATGATTGCAAATTATCAGAAAATTAAAAAATTATGTCGTATATAAGTTTGGATTCTTTCTTTGCTCACATAATAAAAAGCCTAGATAGGACAATCTAGATGTGATGTCGCAATTCTGCAATACCCTTAGGAGTCCAAATTCTTCTACATTTCTTTTCTGGCATCTTTAGTAGGTTGACTTTATCCTACAACTTGCTGCCTTAAGTTGCCAAGTGGGTCCTGATTCTTTAGTCCTCAGGACTGTGCTCTAGACAGAAGAAATCATGAAATATAACAGAACATTCATAGGGCTTATAACTCATTGGTTAGAATTATGACACAGTTTTTCTTAGGTGTATGGAAGCTTAGAAACTAAAGGTATAATTTTTTTTTCCTATTAGTATGGATATATTTTCTTAAGCTTTTGCAATAATGGTCTTATGCAATATTTGTCCTTTCGTGACTGGCTAATTTCACTCAGCATAATATCCTCAAGGTTATCCGTGTTATGTGGTGGTTTACAGCTTCCTTGTTATTCTTCAAAGTAGCATGATATTCCATTGTGTGTATGTACCAAAGTTTGTTTATCCATTCTTCCATTGATGGGCACTTAGGCTGTCTCCATCTTTTTGCTATGGTGAATAGTGTTTCTGTGAACATTGGTGTGCATATATATACTCATATTATACCAAGTAGAGAAATTGCTGGATCATATGGTATTTCTATTTCCAACTTTCTGAGGAAGCACCATACTGTTTTCCAGAGTGGTTCCCATCAGCAATATAGGAGGATCCCAGTCTCTCCACATCCTCACCAGCATTTATTGTCCTCTTTGCTGTTATTGCTGGTGTGAGATGATATCTCATTGCTGTTTTGATTTTCAGATCTCTAATGTCTAATATCCTGACGTGGCACTGTGGGCTAATGTGCCAGACTGCAAAACTATTTGAACTGCAACATTGGCAGTTCAAGCTCACTGGCTGCTCCTTGGAAACCCTGGTACTGGTACAGGGTCACTGTGGGTCGGAACTGACTTGATGGCACTTAACAACAACAATGTCTAATAGCGTAGTGGTTACGAATCAGGCTGCTAACCTCAAGGTCAGCTGTTCGAACCTACCAGCTGTTCCATGGGAGAAAAATGAGGCATTCTACTCTCATTAAGATTCACAGCCTCAGAAACCCTGTGCAGGGTCAATATGAGTCGGAACCGACTCCATGGTACTTAACAATAACAACAATGTCTAATGATTGTGAACATTTCTTCATTTGTTTGTTGCCTGCCTGAATGTCTTCCTTGGTGAAGTGTCTGTTCATGTCCTGTGCCCATTTTTTAATTGGGTTACTTGTCTTTTTCTTGTAGAGGTGTTATAGTTTCCTATAGATTTCAGAAATTAGTCCCTTGTCTGATATGTCATTGCAAAAGATTTTTTCCCATGCTGTTGGCTCCCTTTTTACTCTTTTGGTGAAATCCTTTGATGCACATAGTGTCTAATTTTTAGAATGTCCCGATCATCTATTTTGTCTTCTTTTGTTTGTGTAATTTTTGCAATGTTTGGTAGTCTGTGTGTGTCCTGTATTAGAACCCTCAAATTTGTCCCTATTTTTTCATTGATAGCCTTTATAATTCTGGGATTCACATTTAGGTCTTTAATCAGTTATGAGTTGGTTTTTGTATATGGTGTGAGGTAAAGTTCTTATTTGAATCTTTTGCATATTGATTTCCAGTTCTGCCAGCACCATTTGTTGAAGAGGCTATGTCGTCCCCACTCAATGTACTTTGGCCCTTTTCAAAAATCAATTGGCTGTGTGTGGATGGGTTAATTTCTGGATTCCCAATTCTGTTCCATTGACCAATGTATCTTTCATTGTACCAGTACCAGGTTGTTTTGACCACTGTAGCTGTGTAATAAATTTGGAAATTGGGGAGTGAGAGGTTTCCAACCTTATTCTTCTTAAGCAGTGCTTTGCTTATCTTGGGTCTCTTTCCTTTCCATATAAAGTTTGTAATTGTTTTTTCCTTTTTTCCATCTCTTTGAAGAATGTCGTTGGAATCTGGATTGGGATTGCATTATATGTGTAAATTGCTTTGGGTAGTATTGACATTTTCACAAGTTAAGTCTTCCTATCCAGGAGCATGGTATATTCGTCCATTTTTGTAAGTCTGTTTCGGTTTCTTGTAGTGTTTTGTAGTTTTTTTTGTATAGGTCCTTTGTTACTCTGGTTACATTTCTTCCTAAATATTTCATCCTTTGGGTGGCTATTGTAAATGGTATTGTTTTCCTAATTTCTAATGTTGCTTTATTAGAGGCAAGAAAAAAGAGTTGGAAATGGAAAATCTCAAATTGATAACTTGAATTATTTTCTTTCAGTACCTAGTTTTACCTCTTCACCTGTTCTACAAACCTCGACCCTTGCCCTAGTTCTACAAATCTTTCTGTATCGGAGTAAACAAAAAAACCAAACCTATGGATGCCAAGTTAATTCCAACCTACATAGCTGAGTGTCATTGGATAAAAATCACAAAAATATAGAGAATGGAACTTCTACAAATGAATGACCTTTTGTGGCACTGTAGGATAAGCACTAGACAACTAACTGCAAGGTCAGCAGTTTAAACTCACCAGCTGCTCCTTGGAAACAATACAAGATTGCTATGAGTCAGAACCAACTCAACAGCACATTAACAATAGCAACAACAATGTTATTTAGGCACTCAGAGCTGTTGACCTTTGACCTTTAAAACATTTTTTTTATTTTTTGAGTTTTACAGCTTCCTTACCTATTCCCTTGAATTATTATTGCAAATCTTTGATCTAATCTTTTGTGTCCCTCAAGTTCTCTTTTCATATTCACTTTACTCCTAATGGTGGTAGTGGGTGTGTGCCTTGGAGTCGGTTCCAACACATAGCGACCCTGTACAGGGTTTCTGAGGCTGTAAATCTTTACAGGAGCAGAATGCCTAATCTCTGTCCCGCGGAACACGGGGTAGTTTCGAAACTGCTGACCTGGCGGTTCACAGCCCGATACGCAACCACGACACTACCAGGGTAAACCATTCAATATGAAGTTTCTCAGTGTCCTCCAGCTAATCCTTTTCCTCATTTCTTTTAGTTTCCCTCCAATTTTAAGACCAGAATCTTTAATTGTGGTTTTAACCTCACCCACAGACAATACTCACATGCAGTTTGTTACAAAATTATTCTTGTTGTTGCTAGTTGCCACTGAGTTGATTCCAACTCATGATGACCCAGGTGTGCAAAGAAGAACTGTGCCATAGGGTTTTCAAGGCTGTGACATTTCAGAAGCAGATTGCCAGAGCTTACGTCCAGGTGATACTAGGTGGGTTTGAACCACCAACCATTTAGTTAGTAGTCCAGTGCTTGGCCATATGTACCACAAAGACTCCAATTTGTTGCAAACGATCTTATGTTTATTTCACTTATTATCATATTCAAACACTTGTCATGAAATGCATGCAGTAGGCACATCATTAAAGTCTGTTGGATGCTATTGAATCCAGTTGAAGAATTTTACTCTTTCAATGGTCCATTTCCTCTTCTGAATCTTTTCACCTCTCTCTTTCTTACCTCCCATCTTTTAGCTTCTGATCCTAAAAGGCAAAAAGACAGAAATCTCAAAGGAACACAAATCTTTCTTCTTGTGTACCAGCATGCCTCCTATTTCCAGCTACCACCCAATTTTTCTTTCTGAACCAAACCAAACTTCTCAAAAGAGTAATCTCCGATTTCAACCTCTATTTCCATAGTTTCCAATCATTTCACTCAGTGTTTACCAGCTTTAGTGTTTACCAGCTTCAACTCAGTGTTTACCAGCTTCAACCTCAAACATGTCAATGAAACTGACCTTGCTGTGATCTCTGATGATATACTCACTAAATCTTACATTACTTAACTTTTCTGAAGAATTTTGCAATTTCCTATTTCTTGGAACTCTTTCTTTCCTTGAATTTGGTGACACTAAGACTTCCTGGTTTAATCATTCCTCTATCTCTCGGTCAATTTCTTTGATTTTTCTCAGGGCTCTGTACTAGGTCATCTTCTCTTCTCACTGCACATAGGTTCGCTGGGTGAGCTCACTAATACCCTGGCTTCAGCTGTCACTCAAATGCAAATAGCTTCCAAATCTGTAACTCTAACTCCTACCAGGACAGGACAGCAAAGACTAGAAGAAAGTCTTTCTTTCTGAATATACAAAATAATACCATTCCAGAGAGTAGAATTACCAAGTGAAATGGCCTGAGGTGGGGATGTGTTTGTCATGTTAAAAGAACAGCAGGAGGCAGGAGAGCTGAGGGAATGGGGAAAATTTAGAAGAGAATGAAGTTACAGAATTAATGGTATGTGTGTATGTGTGAAAATTATATAAGGCTTTATAGGACACTGGAACAACCCCAGATTCTACTGGGAATGATAAAGGAAGCCACTGGAGGGGTTTGAGCAGAGAAGAGATGTTATAGCATGACTAACAGCCCCCATTTAAACTAGGAGCTCTGGTAGCGTAGTGGTTACTAATCGGGCTGTGAACCTTAAGGTCAGCAGTTCGAAACTACCAGCCGTTCCGCGGGAGAAAGATGAGGCTTTCTGCTCCGGTAAAGATTTACAGCCTCGGAAACCCTGCATAGGGTCGCTATGGGTCGGAACCGACTCGAAGGCACTTAACAACAATAACAACATCTGTTAAGTGCTTTCAGCCCCATCTTACCTTGCCCTCCCATTCCCCCCCTCACCCTTTGGAAAAATAATAAATAGACTTCTTACTTACAGAAAAATTGCAAAGGTCACAATAACCCAAGGACACCTGAGCAAACAGTATAAAAACTTAGCGCATCCAGCCAAACAAGATGAGGGTTTATTGGTGGTTTTACTCCCACTTACAGGATAAGGGTCTGCTGGAATTTTCCATCCCAGGTAACAAGACAAGTCTGTTTGTTTTAATCACTCTATGTTTTTGTATAAAACCCTGTTCCCCTCCTCAATTCAGGGTCAGAGTGATTTGGTCTTTAGCTGACACTCTGGCTGCAGGCAATAAATTTGTTCTTTAAGATTTTTGAGTTGAGTTCTTTCTGACTTGAGCTGCCACAACAGTGATATGTTCTGCCTGCAGTTTGGAAAGAATCACTGTGTTGAGAATAAATTGAAAGGAACAAGGGAAGAAGCAGGGTTATAAATTTGGATGTTATTGTAGTAATTTAGGTGAGACATGATGATGCTCCAAACCATAGTTGAAGCAATGATATTGTTGTTAAGTGCCATCAGGTTAGTTCTGACTCATAGCAACCCTGTATAGGGTTTCCAAGGAGCAGCTGATGGATTTGAACTGTCAACATTGTGTTTTGCAGTCCGGTGCTGATCCTACAGTGCCACATCAGCAATGATGTTGTTGTTGTTAAGTGCCATTGAGTTGATTCTGACCCATAGTGACCCTGTATAGGGTTTCCAAGGAGCAGCTGGTGAGCTTGAACCACTGACTTTGTAGTTCAAACGACTTTGCAGTCTGGTGCATTTGCCCAAAGTGCCACATCAGGATGTAGCCCCTAGTTAAATGGAAAGCTCACAGTATATAATGACAAACTGGAAGAAGGCTTGAAGATTTTGGCTTGGAAATACTGGGAAATATTGGGATCTCAGATTTGGATGAATTAAGTAAGATGTGTACCAGCCAATCATTCAGGTAACAATGCATTGAGGCAGTTGGATAAAGAAAAATGGAGTTTAGTGACTAAGTGAGACTGTTATTGTTGGGTGCTATTGAGATTTCATCTCGTAATAACCACATGTAAGAGACTAGAACTGCCTCTAGGGTTTTCATGGAGGCAATCTTTATGGAAGCAGATCACCAGATTTTCTCCCATGGAACAGCAGGGTGGGTTCAAACCACCAACCTAACATAGCTATTGTGAAGTAAACTACTTGATATAGTTCTTCTAACCAAAGTCTTTGTGTTTTTGTTGCTAAGTGCTGTCTAGTCGTTTCCTACCCATAGCGACCCTGTATAGGGTTTCCAAGGAGCAGCTGGTGAGCTTGAACTGCCAACCTTGGTGGGTTTGAACTGCTGACATTTCTGTATAGCAGGTTGTTTCCCCCCCAATCCTGTTTTGTCGTTGTCCTGTGACCATCCAGTGTTAAACTGAAGAATATGAATGCTGTAATTATGTACCCCTAACCAATTATGTGGAGTCCTGCTGTGGTGTTGTAGGGCAAGCTAACTGCAATGTCAGCATTTCAAACCCCTTAGGCTGCTCTCAGAAACCCTATACAGGGTCACTATAAGTCAGAACAGACTCGACAGCACTTAACAGCAACAACAACAATCTAATCAGGAAAATCCATTAGAGAACGAATTACTTAAATCAGGGAGAAAGGAAGAGAATTGCTGGAGTTATGGTCTTTGGTAGGGTTTGGAGCATAAGTAAGGAGGTATGGTGGTGTCATGGCTAAACAAATAGCAGCTAAATGAAAGTTTGGCAGTTTGAACCCACCAGCTGCTCTGTGAGAGGAAGGATCTGGCAATTTGCTCCAGCAAAGCCTAGGAAACTTCTTGGGGGTAGTTCTACTCTGTTACATGGGGTCTCTGTGAGTCAGGATCAACTAGGCAATATACCACCACAACAAAAGTGCAGAAATAGAGAAAAGAAAACTTTTTGATAGAAGCACAGTTAATAGATTAGGTAGATTAAAGCACACATGTTGCTGTTATATAATATAATATGTTGTTATTGTTGTTAAGTGCCATTGAGTCAGTTCCAACTCATAGTATCCCTGTATAGTATTTTCAAGGAGCAGCTGGTGAGTTTGAACTGCTGACCTTGAGGTTCAAACTGCCCTTGCAGTCCAGTGCTTATCGTACAGCACCATACCAGGATGTTGTGGTTAAGTGCCATCAAATCAGTTCTGACTTATGGCAACCCTGTTTAGGGTTTCTGAGTCTGTAAATCTTTAATGGGCCAGAAAACCTCATCTTTCTCCCAAGGTGTAGCTAGTGGGCTTTGAACTGCCGACCTTGTGGTTAACAGATCAATGTTTATTCTAAAGAGCCACCAGTACTCCTAAAATCACAGATGTAAGTACACCCCAAACCAAAAACCTGAACATGGCAAAGAAAAACCAGAAATTACTGTAACTGAATACAAGTATATTTATTGTTAGTATTGGGTATCACCAAACTAAAAGTATCAGGAAGACACTCTGAAGAAGAGATAGTGAAAGCAGCTTATAAGTTACAGATTTTCACTGGATGACCTTTGGATATAGTATTGTAACATTTGTTTGTAAAAATCATTTGTGCTGATTTTCAAGGTGGTCAGTTATTTATTTTTTAGTAAACTTTTTACTGTGAATTGGGTGAAGGTTTACAGATAGCATGATGTACATGTCTGGTCCCTCATGATAATATGTCCAAAGTTTGAGAGATGAAGTCTTGCCATCCCGGCTTTTAAGGAGCATTCTGTCTGTACTTCTTCCAACACAGATTTGTTCTTCTGACAGTCCATGATACATTAATATTCTTCTCCAACACCATAACTCCAATGCATCAATTCTTCTACAGTCTTCCTTATTCACTGTCCAAATTTAACATACATATGAAGCTATTAAGAATACCATAGCTTGGGGCAAGCCCATTTAGTCTTTAAACTGACATCTTTGCTTTTGAACACTTTAAAGAGTGCAGCAGATTGCTTGATGCAATACATGTTTTGAATGCTGTTACCATGAACATTGATAGTGAATCTAAGCAAAAATGAAGTCTTTGACAACTTCAATCTTTTTTCCATTTATTATAATGTTATTTATTGGTCCTGGAACATATCCCAACTGAATTTAAAAATCATCTCAAGAACGGATTTGATACATTAGACACCAGTGAACAATGATCAGGGACTTTGTGAGATAACATCAAGAATATCATACATAAAGAAAGAATATGGTCATTAAGAAGACAAGAAAGAAGGAAAAGACCAAAATGGATACCAGAAGAAATTCTGAAACTTGTTTTCTCCAGTATAGATATCCTAAAGCAAATAGACAAAATGAGAAAGTAAAACAGCTGAGCAAAAAATTTCAAAGGGCAGCTTGAGAAGACAAAGTCAAATATTATAATGAAATGTGTGAAAACCTGGAGTTAGAAAATCAAAAGGGAAGAACATGTTCAGCATTTCTCAAACTGGAAAAACTGAAGACAAATTCAAGCCTTGACTTGTAATATTGAAAGATTCTGTGGGCAAAATAATGAATTATGTGCAAAGTATCAAAAGAAGATGGAAGGAATGTACAGAATCACTGTACCAAAAAAAAGAAATGGACACTGTTCAACCATTTCAAGAGCTAGTATATGATCAAGAGCTCATGGTACTGAAAGAAGTCCAAGGTACATTAGCTGAATGCTTTCACAAAGAACAAGGATCTGGGAATTGATGGAATACAAATTGAAATCTTTCAACAAACTGAGTCAGAACTGGAGGCACCCACTCATCTTTGCCAAGAAATTTGGAAGACAACTGATTAGGAGAGACCCATATTTGTGCCCATTCCAAAGAGGGGTTACCTAGTAGAATGCAGAAATCATTGAGTAATATCATTAATATCACATGCTAAAGATCATTTAAAAATGGTTACAACCATACATTGACAGAGAACTGCTAGAGGTTTAAGCCAGATTCAGATGAGGATGTGTGTGTGGGAAAAAAATTATTATAATCCTATTTATTGTATTTGGGTAACCTTTCTTTTTCTTTAAGTATTTCTTGAAGTGAGTAAAGACTTTATGATCACTCTCCTTTTCTTTAACTACTTCCTAAAGTGAGTAAAGACTTTATGATCATTCTCTTTTTCTTTGACTAAGTGAGTAAAGATCTTATTATCTCTCTCTTTTTCCTTTCTTAAAATAGGAATGCATGCCTTAGAAATTTGAACTAGCCAACAGTATAAGGGAAAAGATTGTGTGGTCAAAGCCCTAGCCAATGGAGTGAGACACAGCCTTGATACTAGCGTCAGGGATTAAGAACCTGAGCGGACTGCCCACTCAGTGTGCTTGCTGGCCTGTTCCTGTATGTACGGCTATGTGCGCGTACCCTCTTGCAGAAGTAAATTTTGCTTTCCAAGGTAATTTAGTCTCACCGAGTGTCTTTTAAGTGACATTGGAATTCATTTCTAACAATTTGGGGGCCTGTGTGGGATTTCCCATTCCTTTGGGAAGCAGCTTTAGCCTTCTCCTCTGAGGGAGATGTGTCCTGTTGTCTAGTTGCGGCAGCCTTCAGATTTCAGATCTGCTGAAATCTCCCAAGGAAGTGAACAAATCCGGACTCTTGCCAAAGTGGGAAAAAGGCCTACTCAAGCACCACGTGGCAACCAGGTAAGTTCATGCATGGACCAAAGGTAAGGAAAAACCGCAGGGGCGAATAGTACTTCCTTTGGTGGTTGGGACATCCTGGAGGTTGTGTGTGTATGAATGAGATTTGCCCTGGACACTAAGCGAGTGTGGAGTTCTGATCCATGGTTCAGTGACCACCTCATGCAGCTTAAGGTGGTGTCAACTCAAGGACTTGATCCGAGTTGGGGTGTATAGCGACATGCCAATTGCTAAGAGGGGTTCAACATTCCCATAAGGAAAGCGGCCAGAGACAGATGAAGCAAAAATAAAAGAGTAAGAAACCTCCAAGTATAGAAAGGGACATTGAGCCTCTTTGTAAGAAGACACAGCCAGGTAGCTGGGATGGGAAATAATACCAGTAAAAGAATCTCTAGAGAAAATGAAACCAAGGACAAAATTCCCCCAATTGTCTATTAGGATTAATGCTAAGGTATTAGAATAATAGTGCACGAAATGGTAAGACATTGCTGGTTCTTTTGGACACAGGAACCAATTTTTAAACTGTCTTTTGGCCTGAATTTGACTCAGACAAGGACTGGGTCTGTCAATTTTTAATTCAATATGTCAATAACAAAAGTCTTATTCCTCAGGAGGAAATAGATTATGCCCTATGCTGGAGATGGGGTCCTGTTGTCCTATTTGCACTTAAGACAAGGGATAACAAGATGAAGAAGGAAAAACTTTCTTCCCCTTGGAGCCCCCTTTTCTCTCTACCCCTGCCTTACAATCCTGCTCTTCCTCCTACCCCCCAGACTCACAACCCTGAGCTTTCCTCTTGGAAAAGTCCCCTTAGGAAGTCGAGAAATTGGGATTCTTCAGTGTACCCCTAACTGGTTCAGGGGACCAAAAAAAAAAAAAAAACAACAGGCAAATGAGAAACTACTCCAGCTTAGACCCAAAAGATCCTTTGGGCCAGGGAGTGTTAAAGCTCTGTTTTGTCACTAATACTTGGCATAATAGCTGTAAAAGGACACAAAAAAATAGAAAACTGGAAGAACTGTTAAAGGAAACCGAAAAGTTATATGTAAAATGGGATAAAGAAAAACAGAAACAGAAAGCCGAAACTATGTTGTGTACCTTAGGGCAAGGAGCTCTAGTAGCATAATGGTTATGAACTGGGCTACAAACCTCAAGGTCACCAGTTTGAAACTACCAGCAGTTCCGCAGGAAAAAGATAA
>NW_006408560.1:20544364-20547235 GCF_000296735.1 Chrysochloris asiatica
CAAAAATGGACAGAGGAGAAAACAGATACTTTAAATGTGGAAAAGTAGAACATTTTAAGAGGGAATGCCCAAAATGAAAGGAAAAAAAAAAGGGTGGGGTGGGTGAAGAGGTGGTCCGTAGAAGACAATACCTTATCCCCATTGAAGGAAGAAATGGTCTACAGCCAATATGATAGTTTTTCAAATATAATTCTTAAGATAAATGTAGACATAGACTATTTGAGCATGCAATGCAAAACTCTGAGTTTGTCCATACAAGGTGAAACTTAAGTGTGAATCAGGCACTAAGAAGTTGTTTCTTTATGTTTTAATGTCTTTTATATTTTTTCTACAGTAAAATTGTATAAATGAATCCATTTAAAGGATAGTTAAGGATTTGTTTGGTTTGTATGTATTTTATTTTTCTATTAATGTTTCAGATCTTCTGAGAACATAATACTGTTTTAAAAGATATTTAGTGTACCAATACTCTTTCTAAATTGATAACATTTTTTTGTTGTTGTTAAAATGTGGGCCACCCTGTATGTATGCATTTCGTCTTGTTAAGAGGAGGAAAACTGTAGATGTTAAAAGAACTCTTGGTCAAAATCTATTCTTTGAAATTCACTGTTCATCCTTTCTGACCATGAGACTTGATGCTGATTAAGACCTGGAAAGAGAACAGACTCCAGCTGAACTGTGAGGGCCCTTCCCAGGTGCAGCTGATCATTGAGACAGGCGTGGACTAACTACTCAAATAAAGGAACTGGTAAAAAGGGACTCTCCCCAAGAGAAATGTGGTTATTGGTGGGAAACACATTCCTCACGTAGGGAACCTCTCAAAGTAACCCCCCAAAAAATCAGGGAGGCTGCCTTGCCATACCTCTGTCAGATTGTCACGTTTTTCCCTCGTCCCTCTCACTCGGGGGTCTAAAGAACTAGTCCCACCAAGCCACCACTTCTTAAACCTGGTAAAATGGGGGTGCACTGGGGCTTATAAAGATATGGGTTCTCTTCATCTAATAATGGGCTAGTACATATTGATTAGGAGGAGTGATATGTTGAATATTCATCAACTTTTAATAAAGGGACGCAGACTTGTTGAAAATGGAGTTCCTTCTGCAGTTGTCAGCTCTAGGCATTATCTTCATGGTTCTACTGTCTGTGGCCAGCTGCTTCAATTAGGGTTTCAGGTCTTAATATCCTTATCTTTGTCTCAAGGCTATTCTTCTCAGTATTACTATTTTTGTTGGACTAGAAATGTCTTAGCTACTTCCTTGATCTCTGTTTAGTAGGAGAAAACTCAGGGTACAGGGTAAATATGAAACCAGAATAAGAGAGGCCTAGGGCCCAAGGGTTCTACATGTCCCTGACAAGATGGGTTTGGTTTGGAAGCTAATATGGGTAAAATGTATCATGACCATGGGGGAGATGCAAAAGGCTTTTGCCTATGATCAGCCAATCAAGTTAATAGTAGATACAACTATGGCATTCCTTACTGTTCTGTTATCCTATGCAGACAAGAGGAATCTCAGAGACAATTATCCAATGTTGATAAATATCTTTGCCCCTTTAGAACAGTGAGAAACAAACATAAATATAGTGTCTTGAGGGATCCCTGTAATAACTGGAATGATGTTCGGTGGACCACCCAATATTGGTAATGGACTTCTAGCTCATATAAGGGTGCACCCTCCCCCCGCCCCCCATTGCAAATCCTTACAATGCAATCCATTACTCTTAATTATAGATAATCCCAAAACCATGACTAGAGAACCTTCAATAATAGGAAACTATGGATTGGGAGCCAATGTTACAGGAAAGGATCCTATAGGAGTCTTCTCTCCAAAACAACTTAGACAAAACTTAAGCCCTACTTCTACCAAGTATAGAACTCAAACACAGAATCCTAGAAATGATTCAGATCTGGTACCCCCCTTAAATTCAGGAAATCACTCTTCCAAAGTGACAATTACTTAAGTTAAAGACCTAAGACAAACTATAGCTATAGAAACAGGATATGGGGATGCAAATGCTTGGTTGGAATGGATTAAATATTCTGTTCACACTCTAAATAAGAGCAATTGTTACGCCTGTGCAACAGAAAGACTGGAATCCCAAGTGGTCCCCTTTCCACTAGGGTGGTCCTTAGATTCTCAGGGCATGCACTGTATGGTTGCTCTCTTCTAGAACCCTATAGCCTGGGGCAATGAATCCTGTAACTCGTTGTCACAACTGTGTCCTAATGTCAGGGGTCTTATGGGTCAGGCCCCCCACCCCCAGGACCATTAGGCCTCCTTAGGCCTCCAGCCTTAAATGTCAATTTCACTTCATGTCTATCCAGACATGGGGGGAGTTTGATGTTCATCAGAAACCTGATGGGATACAGTGAGCGCAAACTCTTTAAAGAGCTCCAAAATCAGTTAGCCCTAGCTATTCTGTGAGCAGATGTCTGGTGGTATTATGAGAAACAATTATTCGGGGCTTTACTGGCAAATTGAAGTGGTACCTGTGCTTTGGTGCAATTGACCATCTCTTTCACCCTGGCATTTCATCAGCCAACAACTACAGGAAACAGGCAAAAAGCCAAGAGAAATGTAGTTACTCCCCATGGCTCTTTCAATTCCCATGTTTACAAAGACAATATAGGAGTTCCCCAAGGGGTGCCAAACAAATTCAAAACAAAAGAAAACCAAATAGCTACAGGGTTTGAATCTGTATTATTCTGATGGTCAACCATTAACAAAAATGTGGACTGAATTAACTTACATCTATTATAATCAACAAGGAGCTCTAGTAGCCTAGTGGTTACGAAATCGGGCTGCGAATCGCAAGTTCAGCAGTTCGAAACTACCAACTGTTCCATGGGATAAAGATTAGGCTTTCTGCTCC
>NW_006408560.1:20548610-20552877 GCF_000296735.1 Chrysochloris asiatica
TGTTTTGGTGAATGAGTATTCTGGAACACTTAATTGTGCTCATGTGGCACTTGTACATAGGCCAAGAGGTAGTTCTTCTAACAGAACAAGGGGACACTGAATGGTTTAAAATTAGGTAAGGTGTGCACTAGTATTGTATTCTTTCACCATACTTATTCAATCTGTATGTTTAATAAATTATCTGAGAAGTTGAATTAAATGAAGAAGAATGTAGCATCAGGATTAGAGGAAAACTCATTAACAACCTGTGATATGCAGATGATACAACCTTGCTTGCTGAAAGTGAAGAGGACTTACTTACTGATGAAGACCGAAGACCACAGCCTTCAGTATGAGCTGCACCTCAACGTTAAGAAAACAAAAATTCTCACCATTGGACCAATAAATTTTATATAATGTTCCACTGCTATTCATAAGGTGTTCAGTGGCTAACCTTTTAGGAGTGGTCTGTCTCTCCTTTTTCCTAGTTTGCTTCCTAGTTTTTATGAAAACTCTGATGAAACCAGTTTACTATGTATGTTCCATGGAGTCGGTTCCGACTCATAGTGACCCTGTACAGGGTTTCCAAGGCTGAAAATCTTTGCGGGAGCAGAAAACCTTATCTTTCTCCCACAGAACAGCTGGTAGTTTCAAACAGCTGACTGTGAGATTAGCAGCCCAATTCACAACCACTATGCTACCAGAGCTCCTTCAGTCCACTATGAGTGGCCTTAAAATATTGGTGACAAAGCTTCCAGCATCAAAACAACACACAAGCCATCACAATATGACAAACTGGCAGATTTGTGGTTGTGGTTTGATGTTACTGCTATGTACCTATCATTGAATTGGTTCTGACTCTTAGTGACTCTGAATAGGGTTTCCAAGTTTGTAAATATTTACAGAAGCAGAAAGCCTGAAACTGCTGACCTTGTGGTTAGCAGTTCAACCTGTAAGCCACTGTTACTAGGGTGATAATAGCAATAATTTGCTGCTCACCTATTCTACGCTTGGAATATGCTATGCACTTTATAAGTAGTATCTCATCCAATCCCAACAATTCAATGAAGACACTGTTTCTATCTTGGAAAAGTTAAAAAATTACCAGTGTCACACAGTTAATAGTTATAACAGAATTGGGATTCAAATTCAGGCTAACTAACCCAATAGCTCACTAGTTTGTCCTTAAGAGTTGTGGGTTGAATTGTAAGCTTTTTCCTGGCTGACTTGTTTGTAAAATTTAGGAATCCAAAAGTTGGATTTGGACAGAATTGATGGTTTTGCCAGGCAAGTACAACTGGGAGAGGGTATATAGGAGAGAGTTTTGATAATAACTTTATATAATTTAAGCTTGATTAGGATGAAAGTGATGGAATTAGGATCATGAAAGATCATGAAAAGGTAATTGGATCTATTAAGTGTGGGCACAGGAATAGAGGTTAAAGGATTGTTGGAGTTGGGATACTAGAGGAAGTAAAATAGAAAAGTCATGATCAGAGAATGGAATGTTTGAAATTAAGATGATAGAAGGGGTATAGTTTTCAATAACAGTAGGATAAGGGTATAACTATAAAAATGAAAGGTTGAGAGCTGCGGAATCACAGCCAGGTCTGCTCTTGGTCCACGCTGTCTGTCCAGCGTCCACTGCTGCCATAGGAGTGCAGGTGGAGACCATCTCCCCCGAAGCACGGCCAGACCTGCGTGGTGCATTACACAGAGATGCTTGAAGACAGAAAGAAATTTGACTCCTCCCAGGACAGAAACAAGCCCTTTAAGTTTATGCTAGGCAAGCAGGAGGTGATCCGAGGCTGGGAAGAAGGGGTTGCTCAGATGAGTGTGAGTCAAAGAGCCAAACTGACCATCTCCCCAGACTATGCCTACGGTGCCACTGGACACCCAGGCATCATCCCACCAAACGCCACTCTCGTCTTTGATGTGGAGCTTCTAAAACTGGAATGACAAGAATGGCCTCCTCCCCTAACTACCTGTTCTTGGATCTGTCACAGAGGGAGCTGGCGCCTCCAGACACGCGCACGCGCACGTGACTCTGTAAACATCAACCCTGACTGAATGTGTTCTGTCACTCAGCTTTGCTTCTGACACCTGTTTCTTCTTCCCCTTTTTCCTTGTATATATGTGACTTAAACTATATGCCATCCACCTCTGTTACTCATTTTATTTCATTCTGGTTTTGGGGTGAAGATTCAGTTTCAGTCTTTTGGATCTAGGTTTTCAATTAAGCATATGATCTAGTATTAAAAGCACAATGGGTGAACTTTAGAATAAGGATTGGTGTGGGGTGGGAGGAGGGTACAAGAAACTTTATTTTATCTTATTTTTTTGGATGAAACTTATATTATATATTAAACATTCGTGCTGCTGCGCTGCAAAGCCATAGCAGATGTGAGGCATTGAGGGAAGAATTTTTCTCCAAGTTGAGTAATGTCCTTGGGTTGAATTCAAAGCCCTACCCCAAACTGAAGTAGGGAAGCGGAGCACCTTTGCCTCCCCTGGCCCCACTCACCTTCCCCTTAAACCTTCTGCCTTCAAAAGCAGATGGTTTCCACTGTGGTGTTGGACACTATGGGCCAGCATGGACCTCTGAAGCCTTCTTTATGGCCTGGTTTGCCTTTTTTTTTTTGGCCATCCTATGTTTTTTCTAAGAGATTTTCAGGACTTTTGTAATTTTCGTAACTATCAAAACTCCACCACTTCCTAAATTTTAAGAACTTTAGTTGAAAGTTTAAATTGAAGGTTCTGTTTGTAGACACTTAACACCCAATGAAAGCCCAGCCATCATGACAAATCCTTGAGTGTTCGCTAAGAAAATGATGCTGGTCATCGCAGCTTCAGCATCTCCTGTTTTTTGATGTTAAGCTCCCCCTGCTGATCTCAACGGTTTCCTTTCTTTTTCCTTCCTCCTCTTACCCCTTTGCTGTCCTATATAGTGATTTGGTGAGAGAAGTTGCTGCTGACCCACTCCTCCTCCCATCTTTTGCACCACTTAAGAATTTTATTATTGCAATAAAAGTGCTTTATGCTGGCTTTTCAAAAAAAAAAAGAAAGGTTGAAAAGGAGTGAAAGTGGTGGAAGACATGATGATTGGAGGAGAGATCAAGGAGCTGAAAAAGTAGGGCAGTGCAAAGGTCACCCTCATGGCTAGAATTACAAAAGGAATGGTTTAGAAGAATGTAAGGGTTATCCAGAGTTTAAACTCTTCAAGGAATCAGGTGTTGTTGTTGTTAAGTGCCTTCGAGTCGGTTCCGACCCATAGCGACCCTGTACAGGGTTTCTGAGGATGTAAATCCTTATGGGAGTAGAAAGCCTGATCTTTCTTCCACGGAGCATCTGGTAGTTTCGAACTGCTGACCTTAAGGTTCACAGCCCAATTCGTAACTACTACGCTATCAGAGCTCCTTAAGGAAGTGACCTAAAAATGGAAGGTGAATGCAACAGAAGGAGTAGTGTTTATAGGGTTTTGTCATAGGAGATTCAAAGTTCAAATAGCATCTTACAGACATGCATACCCACCTACTTACCACAAGTTACTTAACTTTTCTACAGAATTTGTCATAACTTCCTCTTTTTGTATCTCTTTTTCTTGAAGTTTGTGACCTTGGTTCTCCTTCTGTTATGTCAATTCTTTTTGTTCCCTTGTGAATTCTCCCAGGTCTCCTAGGTCTTCCTACCCAACATGCCCTCTTTCTTTCTCACCGGACACACACTCCCTGGGCTACATCACTAAACTTAATGGCTTTAGCTGCCCACAAATGCTCTCCAAATCTATAACCCCCAAAATGTTTGGCTACCAAATTTGTTTCTCTAGCCCCTACTATGCTTCTGTGTTCTAGTCTTGTATTTCTGACTGTTCACTGAACAGCTTTTCAACACCCTTCAGGCCCCTTACATTAATTCTTCTCTAAACTTTCCTTCCACCACTCATCTGTCAGTTTGTCATACTGTGGTGGCTTGTGAATTGCTGGGATTCTGAAAGCTATGCCACCAGTATTTTAAATACTAGCAGGGTGACTCATGGTGGACAGGTTTCAGATGAGCTTCCAGACAAAGACAGACTAGGAAGAAGGAGTGATGAACTACTTTTGAATATATAGTCACTGAAAACCTTATGAATAGCAGAGAAACACTGTCAGATATAGTTCCAGAAAATGAGCCCCTTAGGATGGAAGGAACTCAAAATGTGACTGGGGAAGAGCTGCCTCCTCAAAGTAGAGTTGACCAGGATGATGTGTAAAGCTTGTGGGAGAAAAGCCCGCGGGACCTTCATTTG
>NW_006408560.1:20553616-20555247 GCF_000296735.1 Chrysochloris asiatica
CATAGAAACCCTGTATAGGGTTCCCGAGGAGTAATTGGTGAGCTTGAACTGCCAACTTTGCAGTTCAAATGGCTTTGCAGTCTGGTACATTAACCCACAGTGCCACACCACGACTCCTTTTAGTCAATTAATAATGCAGAAATGTTTGAGTCATCATAGTCATGTGTCACTTTTCCTTATCTCCCATGTGGAGTCAAATCACCAATCCCTGTGAATTCAGTTTCTGAAAAATGAATTTTATTTCTGCAATGTCGACACTGATTAAGCACAACTCGTTACCTTCTTTAAATGTGTGCTGACATGTGAAAAAGTTGTTTGAGCAAAACAAGAAACTTGACCTTTTCAAGAAAGTCTAGGAAACATTGTTTGTTAGGTGTGTCTCTATAGCATAGTGAGGCACATAGAAAGAAAATGGAATAGCTGTTGAATGTTGACATACTATCACAAGATTCAGTTATGTGACTCTTCCAAAGAGGACACGTTGTAGGCTGAGAGCTACTCAGTTTGTGTGTATGCACACCAGTTAAGAATTTTAATTGCAATTTATTATTTGTAAATGTCCCGGTGTGGCTTCTGTAGGATAAATACTCGACTGCAATGTCAGCAGTTCAAATCCACCAGCTGCTCCTCTGAAACCCTATACAAGATTGCTGAGTCAGAACCTACTCAATGGTACTTAACAACGACAGCAATAATGCTTATAAAACCAAAATAAAAGATTTACTATATGAGGGTAGCTTTCCTATATATGGAGACTTCTCTCTGTTTTTCTTGATCCCTCAAAAGGAAGTTACAATGAATGAATTGCTCATTTATTAGCAAATATTTAGAGTGTCAACATTGAATCAAACATTATTCTGGGTTCAGGAATGCTAGGGATGCAGCAGTGAAGAAAACAGACATTTACACTTTCATTGAAGGTATAGTCTATGAGGGATTCAGACAAGAAACCTGTATAGAAATAAGAAGTATTCTTTCAGATAGCAATCAGGGCTATGAGAACATAAACTAAGGTAACAGGACAGAATGAATGGACTAGGAGAGAAGGGAATGATTTTACACAGAATAACCAAGGAGGCCTCTTTGAGATGAGATTTTAGCATGAATGATGAGAAGCTGACTACACAAAACCCTCAGGGGAAGAGACCTCCATAAAGAGCAGCGAAGGTAAAGATGCTGTGGTGGTACAAGCTTTGTCTGTTCAAAGACCGTGATTCATGGTGCCTCCATGTGTGCAATGTAGAATGAATGGCTTCATAGGGATTTCAAGGCAGATTGCCTGGCCTACCTTCTGAGGCACCTCTGGGTGGGTTCAAACTGCCAAACTTCCTGCTAGTAGTCAAGTGCCTAACCAATTATGCCACATAGGGACTTCCGCTGCAAATGAATGGGAGCCAAGAAAGGAGGGAATCTTCCTTTCTTGGCTCCCATTCAGGGATTCTATAATGTTAAATGCTGCAGAGACTACTAGAGCACAGAGAAAAGTCTGGATCTGGATATTGGTGCCTTTCAAGTGTGCAGCTTCTGAAGAGTTGTTGTTAAGTGCCATTGAGTTGGTTCTGAACCATTGTTGTTGTTTTGTGCTGTGGAGTTGGTTCCAACTCATAATGACCCTATACAGGGTTTCCGAG
>NW_006408560.1:20558987-20571558 GCF_000296735.1 Chrysochloris asiatica
TGCCAAAAGAACCAATAGAGGGCCAGAGTATCCCAAGAGGGCCTGAGGGGTAGAGGACACTACAGAAGCTTACTTTGGGGAGCACTGAGAACAGGCTGTCCTGACATAAGAACTGTATCCTGAGTTGTTTCTGATCCTGAGTTGCATCCTGTTACTTTCTAATTGGAGTCCTGGTGTGGTTAATGCACTGGACTTCAAGGTTGGTTTGAACCGTAAGGTTGGCAGTTCAAGCTCACCAGCTGCTCCTTGGAAACCTTATACAGGGTTGTTATGGGTGGAACCGACTCAATGGCACTTAACAACAACACCAAGCTTCCCTAATTGACTGTGAGTATGATCTGTGAGTTCTGTGTGGCCATTACAATGAGTTATTGAGCCCCACAGAGAAGTAGGGAAGAAGTAGGGAGTGCTATGGGAGGGATGGATGGTGTCAGAATTGGTAAAAAGGTTGGGTTCATAGGAATTAGCTTTAGGCTGATGCTGATGGTGATTCTTTCTCCCCCTTCTTAAAATTAGAGGAGATCAGATCCCTCTGTCATGCCAGTTTTTCAGTTTCCTTCTATTCAAGAAAATGTAAGCACATACATATTTTATGACCTGGTCAAGAGTGTGAAACGTAAACTTAGGCTTAGTTTTCTTATAAGCTCTTTCCTTACTCTTCTCTTAGATATCTACAGACATGTTCCTTGCTGTTGTTTCAGTAGTGTTCCTCCCCAGTACTGTCAACATTCAGGCTAGATTCTTTACTTTAGTTTAGGTTCTTCTAGCTTTCTTTCTGATTATAGGTACCCTAGATGCTATCAGTATTTCTTCTTCCCCTCTTTGATATCTTGAGAGACTTATTTTTCTTCACCATTTTTGATAAAGAAGACTTGCTCTTCATCCTTTAATAAGGAAGAGATTTCCTCTGAACCATCTTGTATGACACGGCAGTAACCCTCTTCTCTTTTCTCTGCTGTTGCATCACTCTGTTGGTGAAAGTTCTTCCATCTTCCTCATCAAGTTATCTGCCCTGTCTCACTAACTATTAATGTAATCAATAGCAAGTTATTATATATATTTTTAGCATGTTTATAAAAGCTTACCTGCTAATGGTTGTTTGTGGTAATGTCAATGGATGGTGGACAAGCATTTGAGGGATTTGGGGACATAAATTTATCCTGCTCAATTTTTAACTGGGTTGGGTCCTTTTCTCCATCAAAAGACATGTTTGGACCCCAACTTTGCTTCTGATGTGGCCATTCCCAATCCCTGTTGTTGTTATTTACTTCTTTTAAAAATTGAATTTATCTTGTTAAATAAGAAGTATTTAAGATTGATTTAACTTTAGATGAATTTTACTTTCCTCACTTACACTCACAACATTTATTTTAATTGAAAATTGATTAATTCTGCTTTCTTCATGTATTGTTCACAGCCTTTATTTTAATTTTCCCCTACTTTAGTCCCTCTACACCTCAACATTTTTATATAAAAAAAAATTGTCGTGAAATATATAAACAAAAATGTGCCATTTTGACTGTTTTTTTCAAATGTGCAGTTTGATAAACTTCATTACATTCACAATGTTGTGCAGCCATCACTATTCATTCCCAGCAGTACCACTTAAGAAATAACTTCCCATTTTTCCCTCTCCACAGTTCTTGGCAACCAAGAATAACTTTTTTGGCTCTATTCATTAGACTATTCTAGATGTTCCATATAAGTAGGGTCATACAACAGCTGGCCTTTTGTATCTGATTTACTTTAGGCAGCATAATGTTGACAAGGTTCATCAATGTCATAGCATATCTCAGAACTTCATCTCTATGGCCAAGCAATAGCCCATTGTGTGTATATACCACATTTTGCTTATCTTTTCATTTGTTGATATACACTTGGGTTGCTTCTACTTTTTGGCTTTTTATAAATATTGTTGTAATGAACACTGCTTAGGAGAAAGATGAGGCTTTCCACTTTTGTGAAAATTTAAAACCTCAGAGTTGCTAGGAGTTGGAACCAGCTTTATATCACTTAACAACAGTGAACACTAAGGTTCAATCTTAGAAGTTTTGAAAGATAGTCTCTATCACATAGTCTCCAAGACATGAGCTCCCAAAATTGATTTAAACTTTTAGAAGAATTTGATTGTTCAAGAATCACAAGACAGCATTAAATATTATATTTAAATAATTAAAAAATATGTAGAGAAATAATGGGTTTTCAAAGTTGGTTTATTTCATAGAGGAGGTAAGTAAAGGATTGTCTAGGACGATGGCAGAGTCTTTGAGTGGTACAAGAAGTAGCTAGCACACTTGACTGATGGCTGAAAGTTTAGAGGTGTCAGTCCACCCAGAGGCATCTCGTAAGCAAGACTTGGTATCTACTTCTGAAAAATTCAGCCATTGAAAACTCTATAGAGCATTGTTCTACTTTTATACACATGGACTTGCCATGAGTTGGAACTGATTCCAAAGTAACCTTTAACATAATGGAAAAGGGAAGTTCCAAAAAACTTATTCTGCGTTGTTGTTGTTGTTAAGTGCTGTCGAGTTGATTCTAACCCATAGCGACCCTGTACAGGGTTTCCGAGGCTGTAATCTTTACGGGAACAGAAAGCCTCATTAGGCACAGAAATAACCAACCCAGAAGGTCAGCTACTCCTGGAAGGATGTATCTAGAAGAACGTGAAACTGATAAATTAACAAATGGAAAATTATATTGAAAATCATTTTTAGAAAGTCAATTGGAGGATGTGGAAAGATAGTTAAATATTCCCAGGAAACAACAACAACAAAATAATGGGAAAATGAGACAATTATCAACTCCAAAAAGGTAAGATTGTTGCAGGAGAAAAAAAATATACTCATTGTCATTTCTTGACTCTGTAACAAGCAATATTTTATTCTATTTTTTTCTGCTTGTTCTTCTATCTTAGCAGTATTGAGAGATTTGTCTTCCAGTTCACTGGTTCTGGCTTCCATCTCTTCAGTTCTACTCCTTTGCCCTGTCAGTGTATTGTCCATTTCTGATATTTTATTATTAATCATCTGGTCCTCTTTTTGCAAGTTTTGAATTGTATCCAATGCTGTATCGATCTTGTTTGATGCTCTAGTAGCACTTTCCTGACTTCTTCCTTATTTTTCTCCACCCCTTTTCGGAGCCTTTGAATTTGTTTCCATATCATTCTTCTGAATTCCTTCTCAAGCAGATCCAAACCCTGCTCTTCTTCTAATGGGAAGTCTATGTCTGCCTCCAGCTCATTTGTCTCAGTTACTCTTTTCTGGTTTTGGACATGTGCTGAGACCTTTTGTTGTTTTTTCTCGGACTTTTTATGTAGTTAGATGTGTTTTCAATGATTAAATGAATGCATGTTGCTTTGTTGTTAAGCTTACTGAGTATCTCCTGGTGGATGTGATCTGGAGATAGGCTTCCCTTTTCACGTGTAATGCCTAGCAGCTGGTATTGGCTCCTGTCCAGATGGTGGGATATTATGGGGTACACTTGTAGCTTGGTTGTATGGCCATGATTTCTGTCTCTTCTTGAGTAATGTAGGGAGACAAATCTCCTACCCCCAGGAAAAAAGTGAGACCAAGAGAACCAAAAACAGAAACAACATAAAAGCAGAGACAAAAACAAAAATAAAACTATAGCCAACTGTCCAGTAACCTTTGCTATGCAGGTCAGTGTGCAAGCACAATAGAAACCTCCAGCTGTGGGTGGGTGTGTCCACTCACTCAGGCCCCTCCTCTAGTCACCACCGTGGAGGTGTGCAGATAGATATTGAGAAATGAATGGAAGAAAGATTGCTCTCTATTTTTATCTCTGAAGGTCAGTTAAGTATCTGCTAAAGAACAGCGTAATTTTCAAAATAGCTGCATCCTTGTATATAGTAGTTGGTGTTGCTCTTGCCTTTTATGTTGGGGTTTTACAAGGTGCACACATGGTTTGGCTGTATGGCCAGACCTGCTGCCTTTTGTTAGGTAAGTCAGGAATGAAAGGTCCCACCCAGGTCAATTTTAGGGCTGAGTTCCAGAGTAGCATAAGAAGCAGCCAAAGGATTAGCTTGGGGGACTGCTGAAGCTCTCAGAAAGTTCCTACCTGTGCCATGAGAAAACTGTGGGTGCAATGATGGACCCTTTTTTGGGTGCACTCCCACTCACCTGAAGGTGTCCAGGCTGGGCAAAGACGGTGCAACAAGGGAGAGGAGGAAAGATAAGTGAAAAATCTGTCACACCTCTTTTTCCAGATGTTGCTCCATGGTTTTTAGCATATCACTGTATCAGCATGGCTGTGGCTCCGCCTTCTGATCTCAGCCTAGGCTGAGAGGTCTGCAGGCTGCTTCCCAAGAAATTAAAAAATCGCTGAGCTTTCCCTTCACAGTCAGATTTCTCCATCGGTGGGCGTGAAAACTGATGCCCTTCACTCTATATTAGATCCAAAGCTCTGGAGCTGCTCCGGGAAAGTGCCTTCTCTGCTTTCTTCATGCCTCTGCCCAGGAGCCTCCCCTGTCTCTGCTTTTCCCCCGCCCCCAAGTCAGAAGTCCTTATAAGCAGTATTTGAGATGGTCAGGATGAAAGCACTGGATATGTATTTAATTAAAATTGAGATGTATTTCTAGTGAAAGCATGGAGAAGAGAAAGAATGTGTTTACGCAAACACAGTAGGTTAATAGAAAGCATGTATTGTGTGCCTGTGGATGTGTGTAGGAGGGGAAGTATAGGAGTAAGGAATATAAAAAAGAGACCACAGTTAGTTTTTATGTGCATTTTAAAGCACCATTTGAATTTAAAAACTATTTGCCTGTCATGAACCTTGAGACCAGAAGAATTAGATGGGGCCCATGTACCAGTACCAAATATTTTGATCAAGGACATAATAGATGAATCTTAATAAAAAGGATAGAAAAATGTGGACTAGAATTCCAAGTTTAAAAAAAAAGTTCAGACTTAATGGACCGATGGAGGCTGGAGAAATCAGAGACTGTGTAGCCTTTAGTTGAAATTATCCTTTGAAGTCAACTTTAAACACCTTTAAGTTTTAAGTTACATTTTAACCCAAAGAGTAAATATTGCCACTCCTGAGTGAAATATATATATATTTCAAGGAACTATGTGAAGCATGATTGCTGTTATTATGTGCCATGGAGTTGGTTCCGACTCATAGCAACCCTGAATAGGGTTTCTAAGGCTATAAATCTTTGCGGAAGCAGAAAGCCTCATCTTTCTCTCACAAAATGGCTGGTAGTTTTGATCTGCTGAACTTGAAGTTAGCAGCTTAGCTCATAATGACTACCAGAGCTTATATATATATCTGTTGTTACTTGCCAATGATTTGGTTCCAACTCATAGTGACTCTGTATAGGGTTTCTGAGGAGCAGTTGGTGGGTTTGAACTACTAATCTTGTAGTTCACAGTCAAGTGATGATCCTACAGTGCCATACCAGGAGTCTATGTGTATATATATGCTGTTATTGGAGTTCTGGTGTGGTGCTTGCTATGGATAATGTGCTGGACTGCAATGTCAGTTTGAACCACAAGATCAGTGGTTCAAACTCACCAGCCGCTCCTTGGAAACCCTATACAGGGTTGCTATGAGTCAGAACTGACTTGATGACACTTAACAACAGCAACAATGCTATTGTTAGTCAGCTCTAGTTCACAGTGATTCTGTGTAATATAGAATGAAACACTGCCCAGTCTTACACCATCCTCACAATTGTTATTATGTTTAAGCCCATAGTTGGAGCCTGCTCTGGTAGCGTAGTGGTTGCGAATCAGGTTGCGAACTGCAAGGTCAGCAGTTTGAAACTACCAGCTGTTTCACAGGAGAAAGATGAGGCTTTCTGCTCCCGTAAAGATTTACAGCCTCGGAAATCCTGTACAGGGTTGCTATGAGTTGGAACCGACTCCACAGCACATAACCACCACCACCATAGTTGGAGCCACTGTGTCAGTCTATTTTGCTGAAGATCTTTCTCCTTTTTGCTGACCCTATATTTTATCAATGCCCTTTTCCAAGGTTGGAGCCTCCTAATAACTTGTGTCAAAAGTACATGAGAATAAGCTTTGTCATTCTCTCTTTGAAGGGGCACTCTGGTTGTACTTCTTCCAAGACAGGTTTATTTGTCCTCTTGATTGCCCACAATAATTACAATATTCTTCCTCAACACCGTAATTCAAAGGTATCAATTCTTCTTCAGTCTTTCTGATTCATTGTCCTACTTTCAAAAGCATATTGTTGTTGTTGTTAAGTGCCTTTGAGTCAGTTCCGACCCATAGAGACCCTGTATAGGGTTTCCAAGGAGTAGCCAGTGAGCTTAAACTGCCGACCTTTGAGTTCAAATGACTTTGCAGTCTGTCACATTAACCCATACCAGGATGTTGTTCAAATGCATATTAGATGACTGAAAATTTCATGGTTTGGGAAAGCTTACCTTAGTCCTCAAAGTGACATCTTTGCACTTTTAAACTTTAAAGAGATCTTTTGCTGAAGATTTGTCCAGTGCAGTACATCATTTGGTTTCTTGACTGCTGCTTGCATGGATGGTGATTGTGTATCTAATTAAAATGAAATCACTAAAATGTCAATCTTTTCTGAATTTTTCTTGCTGTTGATTATTGGTCTAGTTGTGAGGAGCTTTGCTTTCATTATATTGAGGTACAATCCATACTGAACGCTATAGTCTTTGATCTTCATCAAGAAATACTTCAAGTCCTCTTCACTTTCAGCATGAAAGGTATGTCATCTGTGTATCGTGGATTTTTAAAGAACCGTTCTCCAATCTTGATGCAGTGCTCTTTTTTTATGTATAGCCCAGCTTCTGGGATTGTTTGTTCAGCATACAGTTTGAATAAGTATGGTGAAAGGATGCAACACTGATTTTAAACCATTCAGTGTTTCCTTGGTGTGTTTGAATGACTGCCTGAGCACAATTTTCTCTGGAATTCCCATTCTTCACAGTATTATATGTAGTTTGTTATGATCCACACAGTCAAATACATTTGCATAGTCAATAAAACACAAATAAACATCGTTCTGGCATTCTCCACTTTTAGTCAGGATGCTTCTGATTTCAGCAATAGTATCCCTTGTTCCACATCTTCTTCTAAACCTGACTTGAGTTCCTATCAATTCCCTGTCAATACACTGCTGAAACTGAGTTTAACTCACCTTTAGCAAATTTTACTTGCATGTGATATTAATGATATTGTATGATAAACTGACAGGTATGTTACATATATATATATATAGTCCTGGTGTGGTGCTGTGGGTTAATGTGCTGGACTACAAAGTCAGTTTGAGCTGCAAAGTCGGTGGTTCAAGCTCACCAGCCACTCCTTGGAAACTCTATACAGGGTCACTATGGGTCAGAACCAACTCAACAGCACTTAACAACAACATATATGTGTGTGTGTGTAGTAAAAGACCTTTTAAAGTGTTCAAGAACAAAGAGATCAGTTTGATGACTAAGGTGCACTTGACCAAAGCCATGGTATTTTCAATTGCTTATTATGGATGTGAAAGTAGGATAATGAATAAAGAAAGCCATAGAAGAATTGATCCATTTGAGTTATGGTGTTAGATAAGAGTATTAAAAGTACCATGGACTTCCAAAAGAACAAACAAATCTGTCTTGGAAGAAGTGCTGCCAAAATGTTCCTTAGAAAGCCAAAATACTCCAGTGTGGCCAGACTTCATTTCTCATACTTAGGACATGTTATCATGAGGGACCAGTCCCTGGAGAAAGACATCATGCTTGGTAAAGGATGATCCCCATTGAGATTTATTTACACAGTGGCAGTAGCAATGGGTTCAAACGTAACAAAAATTGTGAAGATGGTATGGGACCAGGCAGTGCTTTGTTGCCACAGTCAGAACCAACTTGAGGACATCTAACAGCAACATAGATATATAGACCAAAGAGTCAACAGCTATTTTAAAGTGTAGATGGTAAGGTTATAGGACAGAGAGTTTAAAATAAAAGGAAGTCAAACAGATAGAACGGAAATAATGAGAATGTTGGCACCCTGAATATGAAGAATATAAAAATGTCACTATCATTATATCTGATAGAACATTTTCCTGTGCATATTTTCACCAGCAATGAAATTAAATATTAAAAAACAAACAAAAATATTGGCAGGCAAAATTGATAACTAATTTAAAACAAAAAAAAGTAGATCTGACATAATATAATCAGACATTGGAACACTGTTAAAGAGATACTGTTAAGCAAAAAAAAAAAAAAAAAGAAAGCAAATTGAAAAAAGTATTTAAAGTATTTTATTTAAGTGAAAAAGTCAACAAAGAAGTATTCATGATAGTTACAGGGTCTTTTGTATATGAAATATTTAAATCATGCATTGAACTTTCATTTATTATTTTTTTTATGACCAGAAAATTGTTGTTGTTGTTGTTGTTAAATGCAGTTGAGTCGGTTCCGACTCATGGTGACCCTGTACAGGGTTTCTGAGGCTGTAAATCTTTACGGGAGCAGAAAGCCTCATCTTTCTCCCGTTGAGCAGCTGGTAGTTTCGAACTGCTGACCTTAAGGTTTGCAGCCTGATTCGTAACCACTACACTACTACAAAAAAAGATACCACCCCCCCAACCCCCCAATACCTCAAACCCATCAAATATCAGATTAAAAAAAAAATACATGAAATAAAATCTAGAGAAAGAGGCATTATTCCTTACATGGGATAAAATAATGGAGTTTGAGGACTTGAGCAAGGAGAAGGCAGGAAGAGTCTTCTCAGAGTTTGGGACTCCTCAACTGACAAAGGAGGAGGCCGAGAATACATCAGTCAGCTTTTCAGGCAAGCTAGAATGCTGAGTCATTCCCTTCAGCTTTTTTATCACCAGGCCCTTTAGACTGTACCTCCAACATATATCTCAGCTCTCTCCACATCTCTCCAAATTCTCAACCACTACCTTCTATCCAACTACCACCATCCTTAACCTGGAATGCTACAATAACCTTCAAAGTGTTCTTATTTTTACGCTGGTCCCCTTCCATCCCATTCTTCATAGGATAATCAAAGTTATACATAAAAATAGAAATCAAAGTCATATATATATATATATATATATATATATATGTGTGTGTGTGTGTGTGTGTGTGTGTGTGTGTGTGTGTGTGTATGTATGTATGTATGTATATCATATCCATTCCTTGCCTAAATCACCTTAAGAGTTTCCCATTGTGCTAAGAATGAAATCCCATCCCCATGGTCCTGCAGGGTCTGGCCCATCTCTAGTCTCGCTGGAATCACTGTCCTTCCACTCTCTGTATTTAGCTTCTAGTATTAGAATCATTCACATCTGCCCCAAGACTTTCCACTTCATTCTTGAGGTCCTAGCTTAAATGTTACCTTCTAAGAGAGTCCTCCCCAGACCACTGTCTTAGGCTGGGCTCTCTAGAGAAGCCAAATCAGTGAAATATGTATATATCTCGACCCATTGCCATTGATTCAATTTTGACTCCCAGAGACTCTGCATAGGGTTTCTGAGGCTATAAATCTTTATGGGAGATGTAAGCTTACTCTTTCTCCCATGGAGTGGCTAGTGGATTTGAACTGTTGCCTTGGTTAGCAGCCCAATGTGTAATCTATATACATATTGTTGTTGTTAAGTGCCATCAAGTTGATTTGGACTCATTGCCACCCTGTATAGGGTTTCCAAGGAGCAGCTGGTGGATTTGAACCACCGACCTTGTGATTTGCAGTCCAGTGCCACACCAGAAGTCCAACACACAGACACACACATATATATGTATATGTATACATGCACAGATACACATGCATATATGTGTGTATATGCTCACATCTTCTGAAACGTAATCCATCTGCATCCATAACTCTATTTATTTGGTTACCAAAGAGACAGTTAACATGCAGGTTTGGCAGCTGAAGCATAGTTTAACCTGGTGCGGATTGGAAACTGTGGTTTGAATGAAATGCTGGAAACTATTTTACTCCTTAGGTGTTGGACCTATATTAGCAGGCTTGAGTCTGAAGGACTGGAAGTGATACTCCTAGACAACCAGATTCTGTTGTCAAGCAGAAAACCTAATTTCCTGCTCTGGTTGCTTACAGGAACAGGAGAGGATCATTCTTGGATTCCTTTGAGGTCTTTCAACAGCTTAGCTGGTGTTGTCAAAGGCAGTGGTCCCATAAGGAAGGGGTTTCTAATGAGAAATGAGAAACAGAGGAAGATGAAGTGGGTTACCAGGGGCTGGAGTCTCAGGCTGCCTGTCATGGCTACAGAGAGAACTCTGTTGTTTTCTAGTGCCATCGAATGGGTTCTGACTCATAGTGACCCTGTATAAGGTTTTCAAGGAGCACCTGGTGGGTTTGAATTGCCAACCTCATAGTTTGCAGTCCAGTGCTTATCTTACAGCACCATACCGGGAGCCCAGAGAAAAGTATGTTGTTGTTAAGTGTCATTGAATTGGTTCAGATTCATAGTGACCCTGTATAGGATTTCCAAGTAGTAGCTGGTGGGTTTGAACTGCTGACCTTGTGATTTGCAGTCTATTGCTAATCCTACAGTGCCACACCAGAGAGAAATAAATATGTTGTTGTTGTTGTTAAGTGCTGTCGAGTCGATTCTGACTCATAGAGACCCTGTATAGGGTTTCCAAGGAGCGATTGGTGAGTTTGAACTGCTGATCTTGCTTTCAAACTGACTTTGTGGTCCAGTGAATTATCCTACAACACCACACTAGGGAATATGTTGTTGTTGTTATGTGCAGACGAGTCAGTTCCAACCCATAGCGACCCTGTATAGGGTTTCTGAGGAGCAGGTGGTGAGTTTGAACCATTGACCTTGCAGTTCAAATGGCTTTACAGTCTGGCACATTAACTTACAGTGTCACACCAGGACTCACCAGGGAGTATAGAAGACACTAAAAGACAGAAAGTAGGTGTTTTGATAGTATAAAGAAGGGTTAAATAAAAACATAAATAGGTTGGAAACTATGTTATACATTTCCAACCTCTTGGATATGTTTTGGTGGGGTACTGAGACTGTGCGTCTACTGTTATTTGATTGCAAAGTGATAGTCCTGGGAATAGGGCTAAGAATGTAAGAACATGGGGTAGTCATGGATTACCTCTTTGAGTTGCTGAACAATGGAGTAAATTGTGCTTGGATCATTGTTTTTCATAAGCCTTTTGCTTTCCATTTTCTGTAAAAATAATCATCCACATAGTTTACACACAGAGAGACAAAGATACTCATGCAGTTGTATTCTTGGGGAAGACTGTGTGACAAGAGGGAAGACAGCAAGTTCTTTGGGAGGAAATCTAAAAAATGTTGAGCCAAAGGTTTTTGAGCCCAAGTGCCACTAGTTCTCAGACTTGTGCAACTTCAGTAGCATTTGTTGAGCTCCAAAAAAAAGTGCAACATCTCAGCAAACCAGTGAACCAGAGAGAGATAGAAGAGCAGTCTTATTGGCCAGAGTCTGAAGAGAAGGAAGCATTCTTATCCTATAATGATCTTGGCTCTTTTTCTTCTATCTTAAAGAATGAACTTGTATGCCAGATAATGTCTTTTGTCTCAGATCTATACTAAGCAATAACTAGAGGCATTACCTGCTCTATTTCGTCCCTGCAATTCTAGCTGCCTGACCATCATGTCACTGGATCTCCCTAAGCATGGGAGCTGGGAGAATGGGAACACTTATCCTGATGACTGATGGCCTGGAGTATATAGTACAGTAATAACAGCAGAGGCCACTCACCACCATACCTCCCCCAAATCACCTGCTCATAGGTTTGGTCACTTTAAATTAATTGAGGAATATTTAGGATATTATTAAGACCTCTGAAACTCTCCAAAGTACAGCATTTTTTGTTTTGTTTTGTTCTGACTTATTTTGTTTGTTTTTTTGCAAAGGAAAAATCAAATTTACTGGAGATTAGCTTCTTGGTTTGTTGGGGAGTAATTCATCTGGTTTGTAAGAGGAAATTGGAAAAGCAATAGAAAAATTAAAAAAGCAATAGAAATAAATAATCTCACTGAATAAGTGAGATACTACCTTCTTATCCCCTCTATTCAAGGAATCTACTCTGAAAATGCTGATAAGGAGCTGTGTGAAGGAAGATTTGCTTGGGAAACCCAAGATTCCTAACTAGATTATTGCATTCATTAAAGAACACCATATTTTCCTGGTATATTTTTTGGAAGACACGGAAACTCACCCCTCAGGATGTACTGTGTTATCTAGACATGTACCACCTGTGGTACATGTCGAAAAGAACATATCCAGATCAGTCATGAGGTACAATGCTGTCTGTGATAGGATAATATCCATGCGCCTACAGGAAAAATCAGTTAATACCACTATTATTCAAATTTACACACCAACCACTAAAGCCAGTGAGGATGAAATAAAAAAATTCTACCAACTTCTTCAATCTGAAATTGATCAAACATGCAATCAGGATGTATGGCTCATTACTGGTGATTGGAATGCAAAGGCTGGGAGCAAAGAGGAAGGATCAATAGTTGGAAAATATGGCCTTGGTGATAGAAAGGATGCTGGAGAATGCATGATAGAATTCTGCAAAACCAATGATTTGTT
>NW_006408560.1:20572551-20588183 GCF_000296735.1 Chrysochloris asiatica
GGACTCAGGGAGGGAGAGGAGCTGTTTGCTGACAGTCAGGGGGGCGGGCCTGTGGGGTGTAACTTTTGGTTATTTGATGATGCATGGAGGGGATTGTAATCATTGCAATGGAATGAAATATGATAGGATGAATGTGAAGCTGAAGTAGGATAGAGGTAAATAATGATGTATGCACAACCTTGGAACCACAGGGCTCTGATATACAGGGATTGAGACATGGTTGGATAGGGGAAAAGGGGGGAAATAATGTTAAGATGCTTGTCTGTCTTTTGAATCTTGGATTCCCTGGCATACCATTATAAAATAGACACTTGAGGGGGAGAGAAAGGAATAGCCAGAAATATCACCGTAGAAAGCTTGTTAAGTCCGTCTTCTACCTATAATTGATTGGAATACTTAAAATGGGACTACAACGTGCCCAGTGAAGGAGGCTTCCTGCAGGACCTCTGCATTACATAAGACCATAGGTGGAATCCTGAACAGCATCCAGAATCTTCTGAGATGGGAAACTTCTACTGGAAAGAACAAGCAGACCACCCTGGAGTGGCCAGAAGAACAGACGATACTTCTTGAAAGAAAGACTGACAGGAAAAATACAAAACAATATAGGCAGACCGACTGATTACTACAAGAACAAACAAGAAGCATGCCCAGGAGACCTCAAGGCAAGTGGCCTGGTCCCCTCAGGGCAAACCTCCTTCTAAGACTAAGACTCAGTGGGAATACATGCTCTGATTGGTAACCACGTTCATCCCCAATAAGGGGAAGTGAGGGAAAAGCAGCAATGAAGCTGCGAGCTAAGTCCTACAACGTTCAATAGAATCCCGTGAACCTGGCTGGAGACCTGGTTGGCCAGCAGTGTGGCAAAACCTGGGGATTCTTGAACCCAAAGTCAGTGACATAGCCACAGAGGACTAAAGTGGAGAGTGAAGTGTCCAGCTGACAAGAAGAGAGAGCACATGCATAAGAACACCCACACTTGCAGATAGTACCCACTTGACCAGGCTTCAATGACTGGATGATCAGAGCTCAACTAGAAGAAGAAAGTAGAGGAAAAAAGAGTAATCTGATACAATTGATGAACTTGACCTACACCTATGGCTGCAGTAGCCCAAAAGAGGGAACGAATCTTCACAGCGAGGATCATTTCCACGCCTTCCATGCACAGAGTGGATGGGGATGGACAACTGGACATTGGCTACCCAGAATGGGGTGGGGAGGGGCTACAGAGGCAAGAATTGACTGGTTTACAAGCTTTCAAGAGGGAGTCTAGATCCAGAGGGCGTGGAGAAAGGTAGAATCTCCACTGAATAGTATCCAATCTGTTAGGCGGGGCTGATGAAAATAGTTGTGGATAGGTCTCTTGTGATGCAATAGTGAATAATTGTAATCAGGACCGATTATAACGGTTGGAAATGTAAAGGTAGACATTTTGTAGCAAAATGAAGGGAGTGATTAACTTTGCTGTCTAGAAGCGGAGGTCCCTGAGATCAGCAGGGGAGAAGAGTGGAGAGTGAGACCCTATCCAGAGAAGCAGTGATACCAAAGATGGAGGCAGAGATGATGACATGGAGAGATGGAGCGGCTGGAAACTTTGAACCCATAGATGGAGAGGGGCTGTGTGCTGACGACTGGGGGGGCAGGCTTGCAGGGTATGCCCGTTGGTTGGTTGATGATGCATGGAGGGGATTGTAACCATGGCAAGGAAACGATATGTGATAGGATGAATGTGAAGCTAATGTTCTAAACTAACATATAATTCACAATAAAGCATTAAAAAAGAGAGAAAGAGAGAGAGAGAAGATGGAAGGAATACACAGAGTCACTGTACCAAAAGGAAATGATTAATGTTCAACTGTTTCAAGAGGCAGCATATGATCAAGAGCCAATGACACTGAAGGAGGAAGTCCAAGGTGCACTGAAGGAATTGGTAAAGAACAAGGCACCAGGAATTGATGGAATAAAAATGGAAATCTTTTAAGAAGGTGAGGTGGCACAGGAATCTCTCACTCATCTCTGCCAGAATTTTGGAAAACAACTATCTGGCCAACTAATTGGAAGAGATCCATATCTGTGCCCATTCCAAAGAGAGGTTACCCAACAGAAGGCGGAAATCATTGGGCAATCTCTTTGATATCCCATGAGAGTAAAGTTTTACTAAAGGTAATACAGAAACGGCTGCGTGCATACATTGATAGAGAATTCCCAGAGGTTCAAGCCGATTCAGAAGAGGCTGTGGAACAAGGGATATCATTGCTGATGTCCGATGGATCTTGGCTGAAAGCAGAGAATATCAGAAATATGTTTACATGTGCTTTATTGACTATGCAAAGACTTTTTATTGTGTGGATCATGACAAGCTATGGACAACATTGCAAAGTATGAGTATTCCGGAATACTTCATTGTGCTCATGAAGAATCTGTACCTGAACCAAGAGGCAGTTGTTTGAACAGAATATGGAAACACTGAATGGTTTAAAATTAAGAAAAGTGTGTGACAAGGTTGTATTCTTTCACTGTATTTATTCAACCTGTATGCTGAGCAAATAATCCGAGAAGCTGGGTTCTATGAAGAAAAATGTGGCATCAGGATTGGAGGAAGACTCATTAACAACCTGCGATATGCAGATGATACAACATTGCTTGCTGAAAGTGGAGAGGACTTAAAACATTTACTGATGAAGATCAAAGAGCACAACCTTCCTCTTGGATTAACTATCAACACTCACAGAAGCAGCAGTCAAGAAATCAGACAATGTATTGCATTAGGCAAATCTGTTGCACAAGACCTTTTTAAAGTGTTGAAGAGCAAAGATGTCAGCTTGAGGACTAAGGTACGCCTGACCCAAGTCATGGTAGTTTCAATAACCTCATATGCATGTGAAAGCTGGACAGTGAATAAGGAAGACCATAGAAGAATTGATGCCTTTGAGTTATGGTGTTGGAGGAGAATATTGAAAGTGCCATGGGCTGCTAAAACAACCAACAGATCTGTTTTGGAAGAAGTGCAGCCAGAGTGCTTCTTGGAGGCCAAGATGGCCAAACTTCGTCTCTCATACTTTTGACATATTGTCAGGAGGGACCAATCGCTGGAGAGGGATATCATGTTTGGGAAGGTAGAGGGTCAAAGATAAAGAGGAAGACCCCAATGAGATTGATTGACCAAGTGGCAGCATCGATGGATTCAAGCGTGGCAACAGTAGTGAGGTTGGCACAGGATCAGGCAGTGTTGCATTCTACTGTGCATAAGGTCACTATGAGTCGGTATTACTAAAGGTAATACAGCCATTTCTGTATTATCTTTAGTAAAACTTTACTCGCATGGGATATCAAAGAGATTGTCCAATGATTTCCGCGTTCTGTTGGGTCACCTCTCTTTTGAATGGGCACAAATATGGATCTCTTCCAGTCAGTTGGCCAGATTGTTGTCTTCCAAATTTCTTGGCATAGATGAGTGAGTGATTACTGTACCACCTCACTTTCTTGAATGATTTCAATTTTTATTCCATCAATTCCTGGTGCCTTGTTCTTTGCCAATTCCTTCAGTGCTCCTTGGACTTCCTCCTTCAGTATCATTGGCTCTTGATCATATGTTACCTCTTGAAACGGTTGAACAGTAACCATTTCCTTTTGGTACAGTGATTCTGTGTATTCCATCCATCTTTATCGTGATGCTTTCTGCATCATTCAGTAATTTCCCCAGAGAATCTTTCAATAACGAAAGTCGAGGCTTGAATTTTTTCTTTATTTCCTCTAGCTTAAGAAATGCTGAGCATGTTTTTCCTTTTTGGTTTTCTGCACATTTTGTTGTAATATTTGCCTTTATCTTCTCAAGCCGATCTTTGAAATTTCCTGTTCAGCTCTTGGACCTCCTCATTTCTTTCATTTGCTGTAGCTTCCCTACACTGGAGACCAAGTTTCAATGTCTCTTCTGACATTCATTTTGACTTTTCCCTTTTTTCTTGTCTTCTTAATGACTTTTTGCTTTCTTCATATATGATGTTCTTGAAATCATCCCACAACTCTCTTGTCTTCTGTCTTTAGTGTTTAATGTATCAACTCTATTCTTCAGATGATCTCTAAATTCATAGTGACCCTGTACAAAGTTTCCATGGAGCACTTGGGAATTTGAGACACCAAACTTGCCATTCAAACTGATCTTTTGTTCAAGTGCTTATCCTATAGTACTATACCAGGACTCCCTCCTTCTGTGTAGGTGTTGTAAATACTTCAGTGTTTTCTATTTGTTTTAACTTTTTCTTGTGAATTGAGTGAAGGTTTACAGAGAAGCTGATCAGTTTTACACTCAACAAAGCAGACACTTTCTCTCAGTGACTGCATCACTTATTCCACTTCCTCCCTGGGATTCTTGTTTCCATTCCACCTTCTTTCCCAGCCCTTCTGCATTTTGTCCTTAGGTAAATGCTCTCCTTTTGAACTTGAATGGCTGACCATCCCATAGTGTGCATATCTTACTAGTGCTGTTGTCCCCTTGTAGGACTATTTATTGCTTGTCTGAATACTGAGCCACAAGAGTGAATTCACTTGAAGGGTGGCCAAGGACCATGGTCTCGGGTTCCTCCAATCTCTTTCTGACCTGTAAGCCTGGTCTTTTTAAAATTATTTTTCTTCTTTGTCCCACATTTTCTCCCACTCTATCCAGGATTTTCTAATGGAATCCTTTTCTCAGGGTCATAGTGACTGATGTTTATATGTTCCACTAATCCATTAGCTAATTGTTTCCAAGTGTCTTTAGCTTTCATCATTCTTCTTTCCTCCATATTTGGAAAGACCAATAGTTGCACTTTAGATGGACATGCATGGGTTTTTAAGATCGCTGTCCATATTCACAAAAGTAGGATGTAGAACAGTGTTTGTGGGTTATGCCATACCCATACACCATGGTGTCCCTGAAACTGGTCCTGAGCCTCCAGTCCCAGTTGTTGTTGTTGTTGTTACATGCCATCAAGTTGATTCTGATCCATAGTGAACCTGTATGTGGTTTCTGAGGAGCAGTTGATGAGCTTGAACTACCGACCTTGCAGTTTACACAGCTTTGCAGTCTGGCACATTAACCCACAATGCTACATCAGGACTCCCCAGTCCCAGTTGTTGTTGTTGTAAAGTGCCGTTAAGTTGGTTCCAACCCATAGCAACACTGTATAGGGTTTCTGAGGAGCAGCTGGTGAGCTTGAACCACTGAGCTTGCAGTTCAAATGGCTTTGTAGTCTGGCGCATTAACCCACAGCACCACACCAGGACTCCTCCAGTCCCAGTAGGAGTTGCAAGTTCTTGCTTCTTTTCCCTTGTTCTGGAACTAACTCTGAGTAACCCTAATTTTCTCATAGTCAGAGTGGAAAGTCCTTGTTACAGAACTGTTTCTTTGGAAATGCTTGAACTTAATTTAAGTATTTACTGAGCATTGCGCTAGGATATAGAGGAAGAGAAAGAAGACATAATTTGCAACAAGGCAGATTGTAATTAAGTGGAAGAGACAAGATTTGCTGGTGTAATAAGTGGCTAGGGAATAATGTAAAGCAGAGTATGAGTAGACTTTCCATGAGGGGCTAGAGAGATGAGATCTAGGATAATCATATACATTACTTTGCAGCACCTGTTACTCACTGCCTTCTTCTCTTCTCCCCTTAATGGCATACATCTTTTGGCTAAGTCAGATGATTGTGGAGATCAACTTGTGGATTGTTATTAAGTGCCACCGAGTCGGTTCCTACTTAAAGCAACCCTGTCTAAGATTTTTGAGAAGTGGCTGGTAGGTTTGAATCACCAACCTTGCAGTTAGCAGTCCAATGCTTATCCTACAGTGCCACACCAGGAGTCCTGCTGGTGGTTAATGACTGCTTTAAAGATAGTGATGAATCAAAAGGCAAGAACTCACCGTATGTGGAAGATTGACCTGAGCATACACAGACTTTTCTGGAGCCACTGGCGTATACTCTATGTTCCCAGCAATCTCTGTGTTAACACAGGAAGGCACAGTCAGGGATACAAGGACTTTGAGACTGCTCCCCATTTTCCAACCTCAGTGAGGCAGTTGTATGAGGACCTGCTCTTCCCTATGCTTTACTCATTTTGACAGTCTTTGGAATTCTGGCTTGAATCAGAACTTTCTCAGGTATGTGATTTGGTTTTGATCCCATCTCAGGTACTCTGAACCTTTAGAGTCACATGTGGGTCAAGAAACACCTGAAACCAAATACTACTATCTATACAGGAATCTGTGGGTGGTACAAATGGTTACCACACTCAACTGCTCACTGAAAGGATGGAGGCTTAAACTCATGAACAGGTGCCTGGGAAGAAAGGCCTGGTGATCTACTTCCAAAAAAAAATCAGCCATTGACAATCCTATGGAGCATAGCTCTGCCCTGAACACAGAGGGTTGCTGTGAATCAGGAGTCAGGCAGTTTAGTTTTCTACCTTTAGTGGTTTGAGGTTTACTCTTGTCCTTGTCCTGCACTTGCTGTTTGATAATGGACAGATTAGAAGCCCTTTTCACTAGCATTTAGAACCTTCATGACACAATGGTTAAAATGCTCATACTAAGTAAAAATTCTGTGGTTTAAATCCATCAGTAGTTCCATGGGAGAAAGAGTTGCCAGTATAATTTTGTAAAGATTTACAGCCTTGGAAATCCTACTCTGTCCTAAAGGGTTGCTATGAGTGGGTTCGTTTTTGGTTTTCTAGTTTCTCCATCTACAGGATGACCTAATCCCACTCTAAGAAATTGCATTGTGTGACTGGGTTGACATCATTGTGAGGAGCCCTGTAGGTCCCAGAGGAGATAAGTGTACACAGTTACAAGTCATCTCTCTTAGCACTACGCATGAGGTCTGTCTGAGTAATGACATTGTGACCCTTCCTGTGTCATCCCTTAGCCCTCTGGCCGATCCCCTTCCTTTTCCATTTACTTTCTCCCATCTGTTTTATGATTGGGAATCTGGAAACTCACCAGGACACTGGTTTTGTGAAGCAGAGAAATGAAAGACATCTGAAAAATAAAATCAGAAAATTAAAATTTGTGATTGCAGGGAGAAAGTCTTTCATTCCTACCCCATGGGTGTTTTTCTAGAGGATGCGGTGGGAGAAGAGACTCTTCCTAGCACCAGAAACAGAAAGGCAGGAAAGTCCTGAGGCTGAGTCCTGGGTTTCTCAGTAGGACATCTCCATCAGTATATCAGCAGCTGTGTGGTCACACCCCAGGGGTTATCCCAGTGAACTAGCCAATTCAGGGGCTGCATCCTTCCTTCACCTGAACTCTATGAAACATCCTCAGAAGCAGAAGCTCCAGAGCCCCTGGAACCTTGGAGAAGAGACAATTAGGAATAAAAACCTGCCTGTGTTTTTCCTCCAAATAAGCCAGCCTCCAAACGTGCAAGCAACGGTGACGGTGACCATACTTATCACAGAAATCACAATCCAAACCAAGTAGGCATTCAATGACTTGTTCTTGGTATCATCTGAAAAAAGAAAAAATGGAAATGGCACTTGAGACACACTGAAACACAAGTGTTTTTCCCAGAGCCTCCACCAAGCCTCATTTAGGCTGTCTTTGGGGGCTGTGTGGGTTTATCTAGACTCAGGGGCACTGGGGCTCTGGACAGGCTTTCTGGGGAGAGAGTCCTTGGTGGCAGGCAGGGCAGGTTGAGACCTGATATAATCAGTGGGAGAAAGTGGTCTGACTTTCTTGAGGCCTTTGCTCTTGAGCTCTGAGTGTACAGGGTCTAGAGGAAGGACTCGGGGAGAGGCTATGAAAGAAGAAAGAGAGAAAAGGAGAAGCCTCTTGGGGGCACAGAATTTTAGAGGGTGTTGGCCTTCTCCCAGGAGCCTTTGGTTGCCTCCACTGTACCATTGGTTTGGAAATCACAGAGGGCAAGGAGTGTGCAGACATGTCACACTACACACATGGTCAAGGTTCTCGGAGAGGCCTGATGCAAATTGTTACCTTTACAGAGACCATTGGTAGAGACAGAGGAGGATACATTGCTGACAGGATTCTTAGCTATGCAGGTGTAAGAATTATGTTCACTGGAATTCCCAGGGTCCCAGGAGATGATGAGGTTTGGACCAGTCTTTCCTAAGGGCTGCCATGTGAACGAGACGTCGTCATTTGGACACTCCACAGAGCAGTTCAGATGGATCTCACAGGTTTTATTACCAGGTGATACAGAGATACTGGTAATTTTTAAGTTTCTCAGTCGTCCTGTATACAGAGAAAAAACCCCAATTAAGGGCAAATGATTCAGCCCACTATGCAAAGTGTCCTTCCCCTCTGTCATTCTGTATTCCATTTAACATTCTGTTGTATGTTATGGCCTATGGAAACCACAGCCAAAGCCACAACCACTGAGCTGATTCCTACTCAGCGACCCTAGAGGACAGAGTGTTCTATAGAGTTTCTGAGGCTATAATCTTATGGAAGTAAACTCTCTGATCTTTCTCCCACAGAGTGGTGGGTTTGAACCACCAATAGTTCAGTTAGTAGTCCAATGCTTAACCTGCTGTGACACAAGGCTTCTATATGTTAAGGCCTATATACTCTGAATAATTGTTTGTGTTGCTTAATTGATGTTTAGCCTTGACATTCTTCAAACAAGACAGGCACAGAAGAGCTTTATTACTTATGCTGAATGGCTCTTCCTCCAGATATCTGTCCCTCAAATACCATCTTTTAATGAAATATGCTCTGATTACTTCTTTTCAAGTTGTACCCTTTCCCTGAATTTCCTGAATTACTCTGTTCTAATTTTTTTTCTTTTTCCTACAGAACTCATGGCTTTCTAATACACTTTACCATTTGTTTATTATGTTTATTGTCTATGAACTCCCAACTACAACTTACCCAGAATGGCAACTATATGTTTTGTTCATTAATGTGTCCTGAGTGCCTAGAGTAGTGGTTGGTACATGGTCTGCCATCAGCAAATAATACATGTAAACTCAATGTGGCTTCAACATATTTCATAACACTAAATTCTAGATGTTGTTGTGGTTCTCGTTGTTAAGTGCGGTTGAGTTGGTTCTGACCCATAGCAACCTTGTATAGGGTTACTGAAGAGCAAATGGTGAGTTTGAACCACCGACCTCGCGGTCGACTACTTATTCCACAGCATCGTCTCAGGATTCCTAGATAGTCACTGCCAACTAATTGGCATTGGTCTATAAAATGAAATTGATTTTCAATCTTTAGCCTGTAACATAGAGGGAAATCATTGGTCAATTAAAAACCAAATCAAACTAAAACTGTGTAGTTTATAATTTAGAATTCTTTTGGACTGTTGTAAAATATGTTAACATAACTTATACATCTATGTGCATATGCCTTTGAAGAAGGGGTATTCCGGAAGTTCTGGAACAGGATTACTATTGAGCTTCAAGAATGTGGTCATTGAGAGAAAAGTCACAGTTGATACTCTCAAGAGTGGCAAAGAACGTTGTCTAAATAAGTGTGTTGGAGCCTGGGATGGGGTCTATGCTAGGACTTTCTTTTAAATGTGTCTTTCCTTTTCCCAGGGTCCTAGCACTGCTTTGCTGATCATTGTACTCAGGGTAATCCTGCCAGTAGTAGATTGAATGATAGTCCCTTCAAAGATACAACCATGCCATACATTCCTGAAACCTGTGAATATTACCTTAAAGGGTCTTTGCAGGTCTAATTAAATTAATGATGTTGAGATGAGGAACTTTCCCTGGATTGTCTGGATAGGCCCTAAATCCAGTGGCAAATGTACTTATAAGAGAAAGAGAGAGACTTGAGATAGACAGGAGACACAGAGTAGAGAAGGAGGTGATGTGACCACAGAGGCAGGTCTGACTCTGCGCCATTGGAATGATGCAGCTATAGGAGCATTACAGAATGCCAACAACTATCAGATATGCAAGAGGTAAAGAATGGCGTATCCCCAAGAGCCTCCAGAAGGAGTGCAACCCACACCTCAATTTAGGTCTTCCAGCCTTCAGAACTGTGAGATAATCAGCCTCTGTTATTTTAAGCCACTCAATTTATGGCAACTTGTTAAGGCAGACAAAGATAAGACTTACTGCTCCTATAAAGATTTCCAGTCTTGGAAACCCGATACAGGGTTGCCATGAAACAGAACCAACTTGATGGCACATTACCACCACCAAGAAACAAATACATAGCCCCAGGGTGATTTCAGAATGTTCTTCTTTGGTTGGAATCACCTATTCAGAACTTCTCCAGACTTCCTTTCTTTCCCATAACTCTGACTTGTTTTGTGTCCTATTTTTTTAGGAACATGATTTTGGTGACTCTAATGTGGTAAAACTGCCAATTACTCATGGGTTATTAAATAAAAGCATATAGCCCACTTGTAAAGCTACTTTATTTTAACAGTAGTTTTTTGAAACTGTGTATTACCCTGAAAGACTCTGAGTGAATTTTAGACATTATGGATTCTCTGGAGTACTGGTGTGGTGCTATAGGATAAACACTAGACTATGAACTGAAAACTTGGTTCAAACCCACCACCTGCTCCTTTCAATCCTATACAGCATCACTATGAGTTAGAATGGACTCAGTGGCACTTAACAATAATAGTAACATGAGTTCTTTACTGGATAAGAATTATAGAGGTATGGACTTCCAGGTCGGTTTGAATCACAAGGTCAGTGATTCAAACTCACCAGCTGCTCATCAGAAACCCTATAAAGGGTTGCTATGAGTTAGAATCGACTCGATGGCACTTAAGAACAACAACAATCATATCATAGGAGTCCTGGTGTGGTGCTATAGTATAAGCACTGTACTGCTAACCACAAGATTGGAAGTTCAAACCTACCAGGTGCTCCTTGGTAACACTATACAAGATCTCTATGAGTCAGAACTGACTGGATGGCACTAATAATCACCAGCAACAATAATATCATTTGTTGTTGTTGTTAAGTGCCATTGAGTCAGTTCCAACCCATAGCGACCCTGCATAGGGTTTCCAAGGAGCCACTGGTGAGCTTGAACCACCGAGCTTGTAGTTCAAACGGCTTTGCATTAACTCACAGTGCCACACCAGGATTCCAATAATATCATATGGCCTTTAAAATTATCTAGTCTGGTTACTAATTTAATGCTCAAATCTCCTGTAAAATGTCCCTGCTAAGTGATTCTCCTGAGGCTGTTCATGAACAGCATCTTGAACGTCGCTGATTGCTAGAAAGATTTTCTTTTGATATTGAGTCATCAGCTAACCACGCTATTGGATCTGACTAGACTTTCTGCAGATTGAGGTAAATATGGAGAAAGCCTCTGAAGCCGAACTTGTGGGTTCAAGTCCTGACTCCAGTATTTAGTAACTTTGTGATGATAAATAAACTCCTTAACCTCTCTATACCTCAGGGGTGCGAATAGTACCTATCTCTTGGAATTATGAGAATTAAATACCATACCTGTAATGCAAAAGGTAAGAATATCATAGATATTTCATTTCCATTACTTTTGCTACATTTCAGGTTGCAAGAGACCATTTGTTGGATGAGGTGACTCTGAGTTGGGAATCTTAAGACTTAGAATTTATCATCAGTCACTAACTGACTGTGAAATGTTACTAAGTGCCTTTATCATGGATCTCACATAGGTTATAATGCATATTTGCAGTTACATAAGATTGAAATATGTTATTTTTTCATTCATACATAATTAAATCCCACATTTGGACTCACTGAAAATCCTCAGACTATAATGAAAAAATTTGTTAGAAGTATTTGAGTTTATCTGGGCCTTATAAGTTCCCATGTCTTCCATTGTTAGGTTGCTGATTCGCAAGAAGTATTGGTTAAAAGTTAGTTGGTCTTTCCGTTTTAGGTCAAACAGATTGTTTTGTAGGCTTTCTGCTTCAGTCTGATATATGGTGGCAATAACTGTTGCATTGTGAAGCCAGAAGATGAAGTTAATCTTTTCTCCTTCAGGAAACTTCAGGGGAAGAGTTACTGACTCTCCCAGAACTCCGTTCACCATCAGTGAGTTTGAGTCTCTTTGTGTCACCATGCTCCCTGTGAACACAAAAGAGAAGCTGCTGTAACTCCCCTTGGGCACACCTTTTCTCCTATCTCCTCCCCCCAACACAGCCAATTTATGGGAGCTCTTTGATCTGACATCTACGTATATGATGGACAGTGGAATGGCTAAGGGAAATGTTGAAAAGGACAATCTGGGACTCCATTTCCAACAAAATGCCTGATATTGTTGGTTAATGGGCAGTTGGCTCAGATGATCCTAGCTCAGTTTTCCCTTTCACATGACTTGTCACTCTTGGGTCACAGGACTCTGGCTTCTCTGGGAATAAGGTAGGAGGAGAAAGGGAACTACACAAACCCCAAGGACTTCATGTCTTTGGTGATGTACAGGTGCAGCCCAACATTTATTGATTACCTACTGCATCCCCAACATAATAGGCTTGTGCAGGCAAGAGAACCAATAATAGAGGTTTACAGGATATATCGCTCACTCTTATACATTATTTCATTCAATCCAGACAACAATCTTTTAAGGAAGGTAGGATGGATATTGTTATCTTCATTTATAGACAAAGGAACTGAGACATAGAAAGATAACTAATTTCCCCAGTGTCGCACAGCTAAAAGATAATAGTGACAAGATTCAAACCTAGATATCTTAATTCCAACTACTTAGTTCTTTTTTTATACCAGAAGACATCTTTTCTTCTCTCAAAGAGACTACAGTTGTTGAGGAGACAAAACCGATCAGTACAAAGCTAATAAATATAATTGCAAAGTCACATATGATGACTACATTCTTGTAAGCCAATTTCAGAGCTATCAATGTTTGGGCAACCAAAGTGAAATGGTCACAATGATTCTTAAAGAATATACTTCTTTTGCATTATTTATTAAATTCTTAGCACTTGCCATGTGTTTTGTAGTTCACTGTTTACTAGTTTCTTTAGGAACCATACCTGACTGACACTTTAGTAGGATGTCTAGATGTTTGAGTGAATCAATGAATAAATAACAATGGTTTCCATCTTCTTGGGATCTCTGTTTCTCAGAAGAGCTGAGTTGGGGAGGAAGTGCTTGCTGGGATCCTGACACAGGTTCTGGGTGAGTTCTCTTTTCCAGATGGCCATGTGAATGCTGCCATCATCAATTTCCCCTCTGTACTACATATTTTCCATATGCATTTCAACATACTTTTATTTGTCTTCTCGACCCTTCTTCCCTTTTGGATTTACATGACAAATATTACAAGAAAAAAAAAAAGTCCAGATACAAAAAGAAGGCTGCTGTTGTTGTTCATTGATTAACTTAAATATCCAGACATCCTACTAAGTGTCAGATATGGTACCCTCAAATTAGTTCTTACTCATAGTGACCTTGTGTAGAGTCTTCAAGGAGCAACTGATAAATTTGAACCTCTGACTTTGTGGTTAGAAGTCTAGTTCTTATCGTGTAGCACAACACCAGGATGAAAAGAAAAAAAGAATACAAATGAATCATTCCATTTCTTTTCAGTGAGTGAAAAATAGGCAAAAGTAATCTATGCTGCTAGAAGACAGGATAGTGGTTACCTATGAAAAAGAGGGAGGGGAAGTGAGTTGGAAGGAAGAATTCTGGTGTGCTGATAGTTTTCTCACTCTTCATCTGTATTTGGCTACAGTGTTGTATTTATTTTATAATAATTCATTGAGTTAACACTTAGGATTTATACTGTTTTTTGTTTATATGCTATATTGAAGTAAAAAAAAAAAAAAAGGAAAAAGAGAAAACAATAAGAAACAAAACAAAACAATATATATCTAAGAGTTCTGGTATGGCATTGTAGCATAAGCACTGGACTGCTAACCACAAAGTTGGTGGTTCAAACCTAGCAGCTGCTCCTGAGAAACCACATACAGAGTTGCTATGAATATGAATCTAGGAAAATTGAAAGTTGTCAAAAATGAAATGGAATGCATAAACTTTGATATCCTAGGCATAAATGAGCTGAAATGGACTGGTATTAGTCATTTTGAATCTGACAATCACATGGTTTACTACGCCGAGAATGACAAATTGAAGAGTAGGGGCTTCACATTCTTCATCAAAAAGAACATTTCAAGATTTATCTTGAAGTACAATGCTGTCTGTGAGAGGATAATATCCATATGCCTACAAGAAAGATCAGTTAATACAAATATTATTCAAATTTATGTAGCCAACTACTGAAACCAATAATGATGAAATTAAAGAATTCTACTAACATCTTCAGTCTGAAATCAATCAAGCATACATTCAAGGTGTATTGATAATTACTGGTGGTTGGAATGCAAAGACTGGAAACAAAGGAAGGATCAGTAGGTAGAAAAAATGGCCTTCATGATAGAAATAATGCTGGAGATCACTTGATAAAAATTGGAAAGACCAATGAGTTCTTCATTACAAATAACTTTTTTCAACAACATAAAAGATGGCCATCCACATGGACTTCATGAGATGGAATACACAGAAATAAAATTGCCAACATCTGTGGAAATAGACAGAGGAAAAACTCCATATCATCATTTTTTAAAAAAGCCAGGGACAGATTGTGGACCAGACCATCAGTTCCTAGTATGCAAGTTCAGGCTGAAGCTGAAAAATATTAAAGCAAGCCCATGAGAGCCAAAATATGATGATTACATCTCAAGAACAGATTAAACACTAGTGACAGAAGATCAGAAGAGTTGTGGGATGACATCAAGAATATACAGGAAGACAGCAGAAGGCCATTAAGAAGTCAAGAAAGAAAAAAAAGACCTAAATGTATATCAGAAGAAATTCTGAAACTTCCTCTCCAGTGTAGAGATGCTAGAGAAAATGGAAGAAATGAGGATGTAAAAGAGTGGAATAGGAAATTTCAGAGGGCAGTTCAAGAAGACAAAGCCAAATATTATAATGAAATATGTAAAGATAGATGGTTGTTGCTGTTAGGTGCCATCGAGTTGGTACCGACCCATAGTGACCTTATGCACAGCAGAATGATACACTGCCAGATCCTGGCCCAACCTCACTATTGTTGCCATGCTTGAGTCCATCGATGCTGTCACTTGGCCAATCAATCTCATTGGAGGGTCTTCTGCTTTTTCTCTGACCCTCCACCCTAACAAACATGATAACCTTCTCCAGCGACTGGTCCCTCCTGACAATATGTCCAAAGTATGAGAGACAAAGTTTGGCTATCTTGGCCTCTAAGAAGCACTCTGGCTGCACTTCTTCCAAAAAGGATCTATTGGTTCTTTTGGCAGCCCATGGCATTTTCAATACTCTCCTCCAACACCTTAACTCAAAGGCATCAATTCTTCTACAGTCTTCCTTTTTCACTGTCCAGCTTTTGGATGCATATGAGGTTATTGAAAATACCATGGCTTGGGTCAGGCCCACCTTAGTCCTCAAGCTAACATCTTTGCTCTTCAACACTTTAAAATGGTCTTGTGCAACAGATTTGCTTAATGTTATAGGTCGTTTGATCTCTTGACTACTGCTTCCCTGAGTGTTGATAGTTGATCCAAGAAGAATGAAGTCCTTGGCAACTTCAATCTTTTCTCCATTGATAAGAATGTTGTTTATTGGTCCAGTGGTGAGGATTTTTGTTTTCTTTACATTGAGATGTAATCCATACCTAA
>NW_006408560.1:20589603-20590886 GCF_000296735.1 Chrysochloris asiatica
TAGTCAGTTTGATTTCTATGTATTCCATCTGGCGAGGTCCTTGTGTATAGTCATCTGTTATGCTGTCTAAAGAAGGTATTTGAAATGAACAAATCATTTATTTTGCAAAATTTTATCATGCATTCTCCAACATCATTTCTATCACCAAGGCCATATTTTCCAACTAGTGATCCTTCCTCTTTGCTCCTATCTAAAAGATAGATGGTTACTTATGTTTTATTTTCTATGCAAAGGCATTAGACCGCAGTTCAGTTGATAGCGTTGCAAAGAATGGGAATTCCAGAACACTTAACTGTGCTCTTGTGTAATTTGTACATAGAGCAAAGATTAATCAATCTTCAAAGCTTCATTTTCAAAGGTCCTAATTTTTTATACTTAGTCTTAGTAGCAAACTGTCTTTGAATGCATCCATGCTCCTATGCCTTGTGCATCCTCTGAAAACTGTTGGGGATGCCCTGATCCTCCTGTAAATGGAATTATTCTTTCAAGGCACAATTCAAGCTGCTTCCTCTCCAAGTCTTTCTCAAGTGCAGTATTAATTTTACCTTCTTCTATGTTGTCACAGCACTTTGTATCTTTATCCAATGTAATTTGTCATATTGTAAAGTAATCATTTGTTGAATCCAATGTAATTTGTCATATTGTAAGGTTGACATGATGAACCTAGACTCTTATCTCTCAACAGGAATGTCCAAGCCTTATGCCCAACACATAGTAGAAGCTCAGTAAATATTTGTTAAATTGCTCAGAGTTGGATATGTTTTCTCTCTACTGGAGGACACTCTGCTTGGTTTAGACATATCTAGTGAAGTGATTCAGTTGCAGCTGCAGTGCAATAAATCACTTTAATATGGCCTTTTCTACCATGGTCTTGTAACTCCCACCAAATGATTGAATGGCACTAAGTGAATAAGGTACTGTGGCCCACCCAAGGGGATTGGGCAGCTGGCTAATAATGGAAATAAGGTTTGTGAAACCTCTATGAGGGTGGCACTGTGCAAATAAAGTATATGGAGCCCTAACAAGGTGATTGGTTAGTTCTGTGTTAGGCTTAAAAGAGTGCTAATCCTAGAGCAGTAGGGCAGAGTTGGGAGGAGGGTTACTATCACAAAGAAGAAGAAATGGGAGCAGAACTAATCCTTTGAACCTGGGATCCCTGTGCTGGGAACACCCTAGACCCAGGAGACAGAGCTGTAGCATCAACAACAGTGAGATATGGTAAGCAGCAGCAGCAGCAGCAGCAGATAAACAGTGGCAGTAGAGGTAGAGAACTAGGAGATCTG
>NW_006408560.1:20591414-20603891 GCF_000296735.1 Chrysochloris asiatica
CAGGTGGGGAGTTCACAGAAGCAAAACAAGTAAGTTTTACATTAGGGGCTTTGTTATTTTCTCGGAGATGAGTTTGTGCCAGGAGAAGTTTAGCTGAGATAATCATGTAGGGGCTGAAGTGATCTGTTGCTTAGTTTCTGGAATGTGGACCCTGTCCTTGGAATAAGATATGTACTCTGGGGGGAAGGGTGGGTGCTCACTGTCTGTTTCCACCAGCCTGCCTACCTTACTGCCTAACAACAGCACAATATACTATATTGTAGGACACTCTCCAGAATAGACGATCTGCTAGGCCACAAGCCAGTCTCAATTAAATTCAAAACTTCAAAATGCTACAAAGATCTTCTCAGATCAAAACACTATAAAATTATAAATCAACAATAGCAAGATCAAAGAAGAAAATAAAATACATAGCCGTGACTAACACCCTGTTTCAGAACTATTGGGGAATAGAAGAAATAAACACTTAAGTAAAAAAATTCCTTAGACCAGATGAGAATAAAACCACAGCAGACAAAACCTTTGGGACACAGCAAAAGCAGTGCTTAGAGGACAATTTATAGCAACAAACACACATTTCAAAAAAGAAGAAAGAACCAAAATGAACACTTGAGCCCAGCTTCTCCAAAGATGAGAAAATGAACTACAAAATAACCTTAGTCACCAGAAGAAAATAAATAATGATTGGTGGTGGTGGTTATGTGCTGTGGAGTTGATTCCTAGCAACCTATACATAGCGACCCTGCCTATGCAAGGTTTCTGAGGCTGTAAATCTGTATGGGAAAAGAAAGCCTCATCTTTCTCTCCCAAAACAGCTGGTAGTTAAGAACTGCTGACCTTGAGGTTAACAGCCCAACTCATAACCACTTTGCTTCCAGGGCTCCTTAAATAATGATTAGAGAAGAAATCAATAAAGCAGAAAATAGAAAAACAATAGGAAGAAAACATAAAAACAATAGAAATACTAGATGTTGACTTTTTGAAAGGACTAATAAAATCCACAAACCACTGACAAATCCAACAATGGAAAAAAAAGAAGATGCAAATAACATGAATAAGAAATGGTATGGGTGACATCACAACAGAACCAACTGAAATAAGTTTAATCACAGAGTACTATGAAGAAATGTACTCCAATAAATTTGAAAACCTAGAAGGAATGTCAGGAATCCTAGTGGTGCTGTAAGGATAAGCACTGGATTACTAACCACAAGGTTGGCAGTCTAAACCCACCAGCTGCTCCACGGGAGAAAGACGTGATTTTCTGATCCATTACGGATTTATAGCCTCAGAAACCCTACACGGGTTGGTTGTGAGTCCAAATTGACCCCATGGCAATGTGTTTGATTTTTCTATTGTTTTTAGAAGGACTGGACAATTTTGTTTTGAAGCATATTACCTACCAAACTAATACAATCTGAGGCAGAAAATTTGAACCGACCCATTAAAAGAGGAAATTGATCAGTTCCTTAAAAACCTCCCAACACAAAAAGTCCTGTCCCGGACAGCTTTACTGGAGAATTCTATGAAACATTCAGAGAAGAGTTGGCACCAATTTCACTCAAACTATTTCAGAATATAGAGCAAGATGGAACACTCTTGAATTCATTTTATGAAGCAAGTATAACACTGAAAATAAAAGTAACCAAATATGCCTATGAATATGGTAGAATATAAAGGGGCAAAGGTATGAATATTTCTTAGCCAAGACCAAACACCTTGAGCACATGAGTCACTGGGCTCGGTGGCACCTGGTTTCAGGGAACACTAAGGTTAATTGCCAAACATAGTCCTTGAAGACAAAGTTGTAAATCCTACTTTGATGAGTAACTACCAATTGATTGATTACATGCCATGGAGTTGGTTCCGACTCATAGCAACCCTGTATAGGGTTTCCAAGGCTGGAAATCTTTATGGGAGCAGAAAGCCTCATCTTTCTCTCACAGAGCAATTGATAGATTCGAACTGCTGACCTTGAGCTTAGCAGCCCAAGTAGTAACCACTATGGTGGATCTTAAAAACTATAAGCATCCATCTAACATACAAATATTGGTCTCTTTCTGTCTGGGGCAAAGAAGAGTTAAGAAAATAAAAGACATGTGGAAACATTTAGTTCAGTGGTCTAATTGTTCATGTAAATCTTCACAATGCTGAGACCAGAAGAGCTAGATGGTGCCCAGCTACCACTGCTGACTTGTCTGAAAGGGATCACATTAAAAGACTCTGGATAGAGTAGGAGAAAAATATGGAACAACAACAACAAAAGACCATACTAACTGGTGGAACACCTGAGATTATGGCCCTTAGTTACCCTTTGGACCCAGAACTGAACTGATCCCTGTAACTCAGTTTTCAGCCAAAATGTCCAGAAGTCTGTAAGGTGAACAACATTAGGAAGGTACGTCCTCCTTCGAACAATCGTTTAAAATCACAAGAATAGCAAATGTCCAAGGACAAAGTTCAGAAGGCAGGAAGGGTTGGAAAGAAAGAATGGAGACAGTTAACACAGGGAGAAAGTGGAATAAATGATACTACCATGTGGAGATTACAATCAGCAATTTGAAACAGAATGTATATGAATTAATTGAATGATAAACTAATTTGCTTTGTAAACCTTCACCCAACTCACAATAAAAAGGGAAAAAAAGAAAGAAAGAAAGAAAAAGACAATGCAGTGGGTTTCTGGTGGAGTGAGAGAACTGACTGACTTCAGGCTAAAACTTAGTGGTGGAATAGAGTGCCTCTGGACACTTATTGGTGGAGTTAAAAAGTTTTATAGTACTTATCTAAGCAGGGTAGAGACCCAACTGACCCAAGAGGCCTGAGTTGCTAAGGGCCTGAGAGGCTAAGACCAGAGAGAGAACTGCCTTCAGTCACAGCTGAGAAGAGGCTGATCAAAGAACTGCATCCTGAGTCATTTCTAACCCTGATGTGTAGCCTGTCACTTCCCTAATAAACCCCATAATCGTGACTATGGCCTGTGAATTCTGTGTGGTCATCTCAAACCCAGCAAAGCAGTAGACAGTGTTGTGAGACAGGTGACTAGAATCAGAATTGGTAAGAAGTGTGGAGAGAGGAAGTATGTGCTTCCTAACAATCAAAGTTGATGTTGACGTTCCTCTCCTCATGAAACTAGAAGTCAGACATCTCCACTATGCCATTTTTACTGTAGCAAACTAGAACCTCAAAACAAGTTGTTAGTGTTTTGTTAAGAATTTCTGCATCTGTATTCATAAGGATAATGGTCTGTAGTTCTTGTGATGTTATCTGAGGTTGTAGTTTGCTACTTATTGTGCTAAGAGCACATTGTAATCAGGGCTAGGCATGGACTGGGACATGGAATACCCTCTATACCTATGGATAAGATAACTTTTGACTTTTATTTTGGCCTTTTACACTGAACTTGTTTCATACTCAGCTGAAACAACCAGTCATATCCCTCTTTCTTATAAACAAGTCTAGGCTGGTCATCGAGTTAGAAATTCTAAAGTTTCCTTTGACTTTTCTCCTTTTCAGAATCAGCTCAGTCCTACCTTTCTCTTCTTCTTCCTAAAATACTGCTTTCTTTATAATCCTCTTCTCAAAAGTGTTTCATGTTTCTTAATACCCGCCAAAATAAAACTACAAAATTTCAGGCAGTGATTTAAAACTTTCCATATTTTAGAATCTATTTATCATTTATTGAATTTCTGGGGCCCAGTTCTAGGGGAAAGGCAAGCAGACTAAAATATATATTATCAATGTTACTAAGAAACACATAGTGTAGTGGATAAGAGAATGATGTAAACAAATGCATTCCAAGTGTCTACTGGCTCCACATCCATACTAGAGGCAAGCCAGGCCTTCATATGACACCAAACTCCAAGTGGCCTCCTAGTGATTGATGAGCACACCCAAAAGGATGCTCTCCAAAGACCTCAAAGCAGCCTGGCAGTCACAGCTACCAGGGACATCCTCCTGATTCTTAGTCTCTTCTTCTGGTTACGCTCATTAACACCTACTGTCAGTAGAGACACCCAGGGGATCTCTCACTTCCTTGTGTACTCTAAGAACATCAATGTCATGTCAAGGATACTGGTCTAGGACACACCAAAGCATCAGTGCTGATTCCAAGAAGAGCTGAGAAAAAGGCCTCTTTGTGCCTTCTGTGTTATCCTACCACCCAGGCCTTGAATGCTTCCAGCAACTTTAGACCTTCACTTTCTCAAAGTATAGGGGCTCAAATCCAGTTATTTAGGCCTTTAGGAAATGATTCCTACCGTTCACTCCATCTTCCTTCATTCTCCCCCTCTTTCACCACAAACTAATTTCTCCTTCCCATGCACTAAAACTAAATCCCCTGTGAATATAAGCAGAGGTTGACAGATATTGGTGTTCCATCTTGAAGACTGAATAAGAACTTACCAGGTGGATAAAGTGGGAAAGACATTTTAGGCAGAGGGAATAGAGGTGAAAATAAAGAATAGAGCACTCTTGGATTTATTAAAAGCATTTGAACAATAGGCAAACCCTAGTTTCCATTCTCTACCCTGCAACAATGCTATCAACTTGGTGGCGCCTTCCCTGACAATCCCTGATTCCACAGACCTCTGAACATACTTCTATCAATTCGTCATTTATTAAACTAGAAATTATGCTAAACACTAGGATGATGAGTGTAATTCCTTCTCTCAAGATTGTGGAATATAGAGGAACACAATCTAACAATTATAGCAAAGAGAAAGAAGTACTAGATGTTGAGTGCACAGTGTGCAATATGGAAGAGAGATCCTAGTCTAAATGAGCACTGAACACACCACGCCATATCTACTTGTTTGCCTGTCTGGATTCTCTCCCCGTGGTGAGCCCAGAGCACTGACAATATCTTATTCATATAAAGAGGCATCAAAAAGTTCATGGAAAGAAATGGAACTAAAAATACTGGAATTTTCCATGACTCTTTTTGAAGTCCCCTCACATTTGTATTCCCAGTTCCAGCTCAGAAACGAGTACATAAAAGGGATCTAATAAGTATGGTCGGAGTCCTGGTGTGGCGCTGTGGGTTAATGTGCTCGACTGCAAGGTCTATTTGAACTTCAAGGTTGGCAGTTCAAGCCCACCAGCTGGTTCTTATAAACCCTATGTAGGGTCTCTATAAGTTAGAAATGACTCAATGGCACTTAACAACAACAAGTATGGTCAGATGCCAAGATTTCTTAGTTTTACTCATTGCATTGACACAGAACTGAGTAAATAGTAGAATAGTGACTTGCTAAATAACCTAATAATTGAAATCAATATTTCAACAATAGTTGTAAATCTGTAAAAACAAGACACCTTAAAGGAGTCTGCTGAAAAAGGGAGAAACACTTCCTATGGAGTCATTGAGCCATGGGTATGTCTGGAATTCTTGCAAAGAGGAACTTAGCTTTAATATCCAGGACAGAGAACCTCCAGGACAAGAAATAGAGATGTGTCCATTCACTCAACAAATATCCATTTGTTGTCAAGTGCCATCTAGTCGGTTCTGACCCATAACAACCCTGTATAGGGTTTCTGAGGAGTGGCTGGTGAGCTTGAACCATTGACATTGAGATTCAAATGACTTTGCAGTCCAACACATTAACCCACACTGCTACACGAGGACTCCCAATAGATGCCTATTCTATTCCAGGTGCTCTTCAAGAGTGTTCACAACAGTAAACAAAGGAAACAAACCTCCATGTCTTCATGGAGTTTACATTCTAGAGGAGGGAAGAAAGAATAAACAAAACAAATGTGGAAATTATAAAGTATGCTAGATGGTATTAGGAAACCTGGTGTGGTGCTGTGGGTTAATGTGCTGAATTGCAAAATTGGTGTGAACCACAAGGTCAGCAGTTTAAGCTTCCTAGTTGCTCCTTAGAAACCCTATACAGGGTCACTGTGGGTTGGAACTGACTCAAGGTCACATAACAACAGCAGCAGCAACAACAAGATGATATTAAGGAGAAAAATAAATCCAAAGGCAGCTGGAGATACCAGTGGTGAAAAAAGAGTGGTCACAGAAGGCCTCCCTAAGGGGGAATATTTGCATTAAAAACATTAAGGAGATGAAAAGAGTGAGCCATGTGGATACCTGGGAGAAGTACATTCAGACAGAGAAAATTACAAGTGCGAAAGTCTTGGCCTGTTCAAGGAATAGGAAGGATAGCAGCACGGTTGGAGCAAAGTGAACAAGGGAGAGATGAAATGAGGTCAAGGGGATAAAAATGGCAAGGTCATTTTGGTCCTTAAGTTGTTATTGGTAAGTGCCATCGAGTCCATTCTGACTCATTTTTATTGTTATGTAATAGATGCTATACCTATTCATAGGAACTTTGAGAACAATAGAACAACACACTGCCCTGGTCCTGTGACAACCTCACAATTATTGCCACACTTTAGCCCATTGCTGCTGCCACTGTGCAATCCATCTCATTGGGGACCTTCCTCCTTCTCACTGACCTTCTCCTTTACCACTTCTACAGGGACTGGTCTGTTCTGATAATATGTCTGAACTATTCGCTATGGGTCGGAACCGACTCGACGGCACTTAACAACAACAACAACATGGCAGATGAAGTCTGGCCGTCTTGGCTTCTAAGGAGCACTCTGGTTATACTTCTTCCAACACAAATTTGTTTGTTCTTTTAGCAGTCCATGGTACGTTTACTATTCTTTTCCAACACCATAACTCAAAGTATCAATTCTTCTATGGTCTTCTTTATTCATTGTTCAAGTTTCATATGCATATGAGACTATTGAAAATACCATGGCTTGAGTCAGGCATACCTTAGTCTTCAAACTGACATCTTTGTTGTTGAACACTTTAAAGAGGTCTTGTGCAGCAGTTATCCCTAATGCAATACATTTTTGCGCATCATATTATCCAGAACTTGAAAAGACAACCCACAGAATGGGAGAATATACTTTTAAATCATATATCTGGTAGGAGTACAGCATCCAGAATACATAAAGAACTCTAACAACTAGATGATGTAAAAACAAATAGCCCAATTAAAAAATGAGCAAAGGACTTGGATAATAATTTCTCTAAAGAAGATACACAAATGGCCAACAATATAAAGATATGCAACATCATTAGTCATTGTTGTTGTTAAGTGCTGTCAAGTTGATTCCAATACATAGCAACCCTATATAAGGTTTCCAAGGAGCAGCTGGTGAGTTTGAACACCAGCCTTGCAGTTCAAATGACTTTGCTGTCTTATGCATTAGCCCATAGCACCACATTGTTGTTGTTGTTGTTGTTAAGTGCTGTCGAGTCGGTTCCGACCCATAGTGACCCTGTACAGGGTTTCTGAGGGTGTAAATCCTTACGGGAGTAGAAAGCCTCATCTTTCTCCCGTGGAGCGGCTGGTAGTTTCGAACCGCTGACCTTAAGGTTCGCAGCCCGATTCGTAACCACTAAGCTACCAGAGCTCCTTATAGCACCACATTAAGGAAATGCAAATAAAAATCACTGAGATACCACCTCACATCCATGAAAATGGACCTAATAAGAATAAGCAATAGAAAATGACAACTGTTGGCTAGTGTGGTGCTTTGAATTTATTTGATATGGCTTTTTAATCCAAAGTCTTCTTAATTCTTACCAAGTGATTGGATGAGACCAGGAAAATAAGGCAAATGGGACTCTAAGGCTAGGATTGGTTAGTTTTGCCCTCCAGCTAGGTTTAAATGGCACTATTTCAGAAGCAGAGATGGAAAATCTCAGGACAAATCAGGAAGGATGAGCTTGAGTGGAGCGTGAGATCCCTACCTCAAGAAAGAACGACAACAGAGGTGAAGACAGAAGTGGTGTCATTGGGAGACACAGCAGCTGTGGGGTCTAAGCCCATGGACTGAGGCAGAGGCCAAAGGGCCACATGACTGAGAGGCCGAAGACAAGAGTGAGATGTGCCTGCAATATGGCAGACAAGAAGCATTCCTGACAAGAGACTGTGACCTGCATTGGGTTTGATACTGAATTGTACCCTTTTCACTTTCCTAGTCAACCCCATAATCATGAACATTGTTAGGAGTTTTGTGTGATCATTTCAATGGGTTACTGACCCCAGATGTGAAGCAGAGAGTGCTGTGGGATGGACGGTTGGTGTCAGAGTACAGTAAAGAAGGTTGTAGGGTGGAAGCATGTCTGACCTCTGCTTCAAAAGAATCAGACTTTGAGTTTGATTCTCTTTCCCCCTTGTGAAGCCAGGGGAAGTCAGACATGGACTCCACATGGTTTTAGCAGCTAGGATGTACAGAATTTGGAGCTTTTCTATATAGAGTCCTGGTGTGGCACTGTGGGATAATGCGCTGGACTGCAAAGTTGGTTTGAACTGCAAGGTCGGCAGTTGAAGCTCACCAGTTACTCCTTGGAAACCCTATACTGGGTCACTATAGGTAGGTAAAGGAACTCTGGTACATAGTGGTGATGAATCGGGCTGCGAACCTCAAGGTCATCAGTTCAAAACTACCAGCTGTTCTGCGGGAGAAAGATGAGGCTTTCTGCTCTCGTAAAGATTTACAACCTCAGAAACCCTGTACAGGGTTGCTATGAGTTGGAACTGACTCCATGGCACATAACAACAACAACACTATGGATAAACCTTGAAATCATTATGTTATATGAAAAAAATCTGACACAAAAAGTCACATATTGTATGATTCCTTTTGTATGAAACATCCAAAACAGGCAATTCACAGAGAAAGATAGCAACCTAATTACTAGGAGTTGGAAAAGCAGAGGGAGCTGGGAATTTACTACTTTGTTCATACTGAGTTTTTATTGTGGGATGATAAATCGTATGGATATTGATGTTATTGTTGTTAAGTGTTGTTAAGTTATTTCCAACTCATAGTGACCCTGTATGGTGTTTTCAAGGAGCGGTTGTGAATTTGAACATCTGATCCTGTGGTTCAAACTGCCCTTGCAGTCCAGTGCTCATCCTACTGTGCCACACCGGGATTCTGTTGGAAGCGGATAGAGGTAGTCATTGCACAACACTGTGAATTTGCTAAATATTATTGAATTGTGCACTTTAAAATGGTTGGTATTATGTTATATGAATTTCATCTCAATAAGAGGAGAGAAAAGGGAGGAGGGAGAAAGAAGGAAGGAAGGAGTGGAGGAAGAAAAGAAGAAAAGGGAGACTAAGATGGCTTGTAGGGATGAGTGATTGGGAAGAGAGAGGAGAGAAGACTGAAAATTCAGATGCACTGAGGGTTGGAGGGTACGATCTGGACTAGACCTCAGACTCTGAAAGGTGGAAAGGTATAAGTGTCCTTCAGGTTAATGACACAATACAAAAGAGTTCTCTGCTTGTAGTGAGCAAAATAAATACTTGAAATTATGGATGCTTGCTATGAAGCAGAAAAAGCTGCTCAGAGGTAGAGGAATTCCAGAGTACAATCTCTTGGGCACACGGACCCTGCAAGTTTTGACCTGGAAACCTCAGAAGTATTTGGATAACCAACATATACTAGTTTTGTCTATCTTTCCAACTACTGTTCTTTCATGGTCATCAGAGTGCCTGTATCTGCTTCTTGGAACTACACACAAAGATTTAATTCCTAGTTCTCTCTTCAACTTCAATATAACTGAAGTCCCATGAAATCCAGAATCTCGCTACTGAAAGTATGGCCCATGGACAGGCCGCTTTAATGTCACCTGGAAGCTTGTTATAAATGCAGAATGTTAGTCCCATTCTAGTTCTATTAAATCAGTTGTTGTTGTTGTTGTTAAGTGCCATTGAGTCGGTTCCGACCCATAGCGACCCTGTACAGGGTTTCCGAGGGTGTAAATCTTTACGGGAGTAGAAAGCCTCATCTTTCTCCCGCGGAGCGGCTGGTAGTTTCGAACCGCTGACCTTAAGGTTCGCAGCCCGATTCGTAACCACTACGCTACCAGCATTTAAATAGGATCTCCAAGTAATGTGTATGCACATTAAAGTTCCCATCTAGAAAGAATAAAATGGGGGGAAAAATAAGATTCATTTTCTCCAGCACTTGGTGATGCTTGATTTCAGTTACACCTATTGCTTTGTTCTATTTGTTTTACAACCTAGGATTTGAGTAACAGGAAATTGAGTCATATTCCTACATGGTTCTTTGCAACTTCGTTTTCTAAAAAATGTCATGGTAGTGTCTGACACCTTGAAAGATACAGATTGGTATAGGTAGTTTTTCTTCACGCTTGTTTTCAAGATTGATTTCATCTGCCCCACACTCTAATCACAAGTGATCTCTATCCCTTCCTCAAACACTCCTAACTTTTCCCTGCACTAGAGTCTTTGCATGTATGCATAAACACCACTGCTTCAAATGCTTCTTCATTTGACTCCTCCCTGTTTGACTTCTCACACCCTTTAAAACTCCGTGAGATGTCACTTTTGTAAAAAGTTCTTTCTTTATCACCAGATCCAAATTTGGCGCCATTGTTTTCTCCAGCTAACTTTCTTTTTACCATCAACCATTTGTGAGAATATGTATCTGTATGTAAACTTAATAGTATAGTGAAGTGGTTATGGGCACAGACTTGGGGGGTCCAAGCTTCCTGATTTCCAATCTTGACCACCACTGCGTCCCTCCTGGACCTTAGAATACCTGTCTTTATCTCCCGCAAACATATTCAAGTGTATTTCTCTTTATTCGTTAATGCTCTACCTTCTTTTCAACTATGTGATTGTAAACAAGCTACCTAAGTGCTCTGTGATTTGTTTCCTCATCTGTGAAATGGGGATAGGACCAGTACCTATTTCATAGGGTACTTGTAAGGTGTACCCTTGGAAAAGGGAAGGAGAGGAATTTTAGCATGAGGACATTCAGAATATTTAATTCTAGAGGTGGATTCAATTTTTCAAGGATGTCAGAATGACCCAGGAATGGCTCTTGAATGACTGAATGAATGATTTCTCCTTCTTCCTGCATTTTATGTACATTTCCCAAGGTTTTGCCCTCATTCCGTGTTTCTTAACTTCATTTATTACCCCTATGCTGTTGACTTCTAAGTTTTCAGCATTTCTCTACATCCAGTCCTAAATTTCTAACTGCTTTCAGAAAATCTTCTCAAAAAACCCGTTGCCATTGAGTTGACACTGACTTATGGTAACCCATGTGTGTCAGAGTAGAACTGTGCTCCATAGAAATTTCAGTGATTGGTTTTTCAAGTCACTGCTGGGGGTACTTGAACCGCCAACATTTCCACTAGTGATAGAGCATGTTTAACCACTTGTGCCACCTGGGACTCCTACTAAAATTAATAGGTCCAATATTGAGCTTGCCTTCCTCTCTGTGCCTACTCCTCCCTTTCAACTTTGTCATCTCCTTTGGCTGCTGTGTGTGAAATTTTACTGTACTCCCTTCACCATACATTATACCCTCCTTTTTGGGGTTTGATATATCACTTGTTACTACTCATTATACTAGTTTACTTATTTATCTTGATTATAGTTTATAATTTCTGCATAAAATGTTAACTCCATGGTGGCAGTAATTTTTACCTGCTTTGTTTGTCCGTGATGCATCTATCCTCAGATACTTGAACAATACACTCATCTAGTAGGTGCTCAATCAATAGGTATTGAATGCAATAACGAATGCTTTCTTTCACTCCTTTCAATCACACTAGTCACTTCTACATCTGAACTGACTCCTGCTGGCATTTCTTTTTTTCTCTTGTGCTGCGGTGATACTTGTTCAATCACCATTTTGCTCAGGACAATGACAAGAGCTAGCCACCACTACCAAGTGCAGGCTAATGAAATTTGGACAAATTACTTAGGATACCTTAGCTTCAATTCCACATTTTAAAATGAGGAAAATAATACTACACACTCATAGCATTGTCATGAGGCCTACTTTATAAACAACACTTAATTCTGCACCTGTAACAGAATCAACACTCAAGGAATTTTAGCTGTTATTATCAACTACCCTGGAGTTATTGTTGTTAAGTGCCATCAAGTCAGTTCTGACAAGGTCATTAGCAACCATGTATAGGGTTTTCGAGGAGCACTGGTGAGCTTGAACCTTTGGCCTTGCAGTTCAAACTGACCTTGCAGTCCAGTGCATTAACCCGCAGCATCATCACAGGATTCCTGGGGTACGTGGTTGGTTAGGTGGCTTAGGTGTTGGGCTGCTAACTATAAGATCAATAGTTCAAACCCACCAGCTGGTCTATGGGAGAAAGACTCAGAGATAATGGGATGTTTGTTGTTGGTATTATGGTATTATGTTTTGTTTCAGGCTGATTTGGAGCTGAGAATGTAGTGGTTCTGTGGGATGAGCACTGGACTGATAGCCACAAGGTCAGTGGTTCCAGCCCACCTGTTGCTCCGAGGGAGAAAGATGAGACTTTCTGCTCCAGCAAAGATTTACAGCCTCAGAAACACTATACAGGGTCGCTATGAGTTAGAACTGACTTAGTGGCAATTAGCAACAACAACTTTTTTTTTTTTTTTAAGGTTTTTATTG
>NW_006408560.1:20606756-20610549 GCF_000296735.1 Chrysochloris asiatica
GTATTCTGTGTTGTTGTTGGCGGAGCTCTCTGCTATACGTCCACCCGATCCGCCATCTTGTTTGTTCTCCGCAACAACTTTTTGGGTTAGTTTTCCTGTCTTGTGTCCTGCCCTATTTCTCCATGTCCTCCACACTTCAGCACTAATGTACTTGTTGTGATTCTCTAAACATGACCTAGACCTTCATGTTCTCCATGTAACAGATGGCAGAGAGCAAGGATCAGGTGTCTTTTTTTCTGGCACATACAGCAGTTCTGGACTAGCCTCTGATTTGCATCAGAGGAAGCAGCAGTTGGAGGTCTGTTTATATTACAGTTAACAGAACCTGACAGGCTATTTCTAGTGCTTTTATGTGGTGCCCAGATACACTGGCAAAACTGAATTAGAAATTTTAAACATTTTTAGATGATGATACAAGGCTCAGGTAGTATAAGTAACTTACAAAAGTTTACACAACAAGATGATATCTAAATTGGCACGAGGACTTGTTTTCTTAATCTTAGTACTCTGTATACCACAACACACTGTTTATAAATCCCCTAAGTGCAGACACAGTAGAAGCTGTTAGCTCTGAATTAGCTCACGTCTTTAGCATTCAAGATAGAGAGGACATGACAATTTCCTGACACCACTATAAGCCCCACATGACTCCTTCTCAGGAAGGCAGACTGACAAACAGATAGCCACATAAAAAGTAATTTAGACGGACCAAACATCACAAAAGTAGAAAGATATGCATTGACCTGATGGATCTACATCGGGTTTTACCTGGGTCAAGGCAGAAGACAAGTGTGAGAAACGGGAGCAGCCAGATCATGCTCTTGGCAGCGGAGACTGGAGCTGATGTCCTCAGAGAAGATAACATCGACACAGTTCTTTAGAAACTGAAAATGACTTCCTGCTAAGACTTCCTCTCAGTGGTGAGCTAACATGTTCAATTATTGTATTAATATTCTGCTGATTTTTTCCTAAATGCATAAATTTTAAGTATGCAACACGATAGTTTACTATTATTATGGTGAACTATATAAAACCAACATTTGCCATTTCAACTGTTTTTTTGTGTGTACATTATGTTCATCATATAGTACAGCCATCATCACTGACATTTTCTAAAAATTTCCTTACCCTCGTAAGAACTCAGTACTCCTTAAGTAATAATTCCCTCTTTCTCACTCCCATCCATCCCTAGTAACCACTAAAGACTTTTGACTCTATGCATTTGCCTAGTTTTCATGTAAGGGGATTGTATAATATTTGTTCTTTGGTGCCTGATTTATTTCACTAAGCAAAAGGTTTTTGAGGTTTATTTATGTTGTAGCATATGGTTCAAACTGACCTTGCAGTCTAGCGCATTAACTAACATTGCCACATATTTTTATTTATCTATTCATCTATTGAAAGGAGCTCTGGTAGTGTAGTGGTTATGAATTGGGCTGTGAACCTCAAGGTCAGCAGTTCGAAACTACCAGCTGTTCCACTGGAGAAAGATGAGGCTTTCTGCTCCCGTAAAGATTTACAGCCTAGGAAACCCTGTACAGGGTTGCTATGAGTCGGAACCAACTCCACGGCACAAAACCACCACCACCACCACCATTCATCTGTTGATGGACACTTGATTACTCTTAGCTTCTGGCTATTCTGAATAATAGTGCAATGAACATTGGTATACAAGTATCTGTTTGAGTTCATTCTTTCAATTGTTTTGACTATATACCTTAGAGCGGTCTGAGTATGTGGTATAGTATATATTGTAAGTATATGCTTAATTTTTGTTTTCTGCAGTGGCTGTATTATTTTATAGTCCAACAATGAATAAGGGTTGCAATTTCTCCATATCCTTGACAATACTTATTTTCTGCTTTTTTTTTTTTTTTACAGTAGCCACCAAATCCATGAGCAGTCCAACCAATACTGAATAGTTCTTTTTTTGCAGGTTATTTGGGATCTCAATCATCTTCTTCATCATCTGTTTCTCGTTTCCTCTTTTCACCTTTCCCGCTTTCTTTCTCCTCCTCTTCATCTTCATCCTCATCCTCATTTCTTCATCTTCATCAAATTCTCCATCAAGGCCAAATTCTTCTTCCTCCCCACTGGGTTCATCTTCATCTTCCTCCTCTTCGAAATAAAAATTTTCATCCTCATCTTCTTCTTCATCCTCACCGTCCACCTCAACATCTGAGTCAGGGGCTTCCTGGTCCTCTGGTTCATAGCTATCCAGGTAGTCAGCTGAGGAAGGAGTTTGAATACACTCTCTAGGTAATCATTCAAGTTGGCAACCTCACAGTTAAACAGATCCAGGCTTTTCAGGCATTCTAATTTTTTAAAGGTTCCACTTAAGTTTAGATGTGTAAGGTTTAGAAGTTTTTCCGCTAACACTTCCAGATCTCCAAAAATTCTATTATCACTGAGCTCAAGCCTTTTCAATTTCGGCAGTTTGGGGAGATTCAAAACTGAAATCAAGCCTACATTTATTAAACTGAGGAACTCTAAGTTCACAAATTCAGCTGTTAAACCCTCAATTTTTCCATCACTTGATCTGCAGTTGTCTAGGACAAGTTCTCCAACAGCCTCCGGGGTCAAGTTCCTCAGCTCCAGGTGAATCCTTCTCTCCATGGTTCCTTCTGCCCCCGTTGTCAAATTTAGCATTCCGCGGAGGAGGGAGAGGCGTTCTGTGCTGTGCAGCGAGGGCCATCGGAAGATGTCTGCTCGCGGCAGAGACGGGCGGCGCGGCCCCGGGTGGCGGGCAGGCAGGCGAGCGAAGCCCCTGGAGCCAATTTATTTTAATCTCGGGAGTTGAGAGAAATCATGGAGGGAAAAGGGGTTTGGAGCGCAGCACTGGTCTCACTACCGCCGCCCTAGGCCTCGGCCCCGTACTGCGCTTAAACTAGCAACTTCGCGGGGGCGTATGCTCGCCAGTTGCGTCTGTACCTAGGATTGGGAGGGGTGGGGCGCTGGCCGGAGAAAAGGCGCAGCCCGGGGGACGGGAGCTGTTTCCTCCCGCCCCCGGATTGCAGGTGGGGCGGCTGCTGCCAGCCCTTCCTCTCGGGCTTCCCCACCTGCCGCCGGGTGGAGACCCGCTGGCTCCACCTCGCCGCGCCTGGAACTTCCGCTGGCGAGAGTTCTGGGAGGCTTTACAGTCCGGCTGTGTGGTCCATCCGCGGAGGCGGCAGGTGAGGAGAGTCTGGAATCGGGCTCCCAGCTTCTGGGACCAACAGTCATAAGCGAGTGGTGTCGGAGATGTTGAGCAACTTTTCATGTGCTAATTGACCATTCGTTTATCTTCCTTGGTGTACAATTTAAGACCTTAGACCATTTTTGAGTTGCATTTTCTTTTTGTTGTTGAGTTGTAATTCTTTATATATTCTGTATATTAAACATTTATATGTGCTCCCCTAAAATTTTCTTCTGTTCTGTAGATTGTCTCTTTATTCACTTTGTTAATAAATTTCATAGATTCATTAAACTTTGTAGTTTTGATGAAGTCCAAGTTATTTGTTTTTCATTTTTGCTTGTGCTTTCAGTGTCATATCTAAGCATCCACATAGAAAGATCTTGAAGAATCACCCATAAGTTTTGCTCTAAGATTTTTTAAAAAATGTTTTATTATGAATTATTTGATAGTTTACATGAGAGAACTTTAGTTTTACATTCATTCCATTGTATATCATCTCATTGCCATGGTTCCAATCCCCTCCAGGCTTCATCAACCGTCCAAAGGGTATACCCTAGAAACCTGCCCCCTACATTCCACCCCCACCCCCAGTTTTCGGCCCACAGTCCCTTTCCCTCT
>NW_006408560.1:20611553-20616733 GCF_000296735.1 Chrysochloris asiatica
CATCTGCCTCTATTGTTTTGTATTTTTCCTGTAGGTCTTTCTTTCAAGAAGTATCTTCTGTTCTTCTAGCCGCTCCAGGCTGGTCTGCTCGTCCTTTCAAGTAGAAATTTCTCATTTCTGGAGATCTAGATGTGGTTCAGGAAATATATAGTTTTATGTATTGCAAAGGCTCTGCAGGAAGCCTAGTTCACTAGGTACGCTGTAGCCCCATTTTAGGTATTCCAATCAGTTATAGGCAGAAGATGGACATACAAGCCTTCTATGGTAATGTTTCTGACTATTCCTTTCTCTCCCCCTCCAGTGTGCTCTGAGAGTTTTATAGTTTGAATTTTTACATTTAGGCCATTGATACATTTGGAGTTAATTTTCATATATGTTATAATAGCTGGGTCCAGCTTTATTTGTTTGCATGTTTTCTCAACATCCTTTATGGAAATTACTATTCATTCCTCCACTGAATAGACTTAACCTCCTCATTGAAAACTATTTGACCATAAGATATATGGGCTTATTTATGGACCTTCAACCCTCTTCTTTTGGTCTATATGTCTATTTACACCAGTACCAGACTGTTTTGATAATTGTAGATTTATAATACATTTTGAAAATAGGAAGTTTGAATCTTTCTACTATATTTCTCTTTTAAAGATTGCTTTGCATTTCAGGACTCCTTACCATTCCATATAAATTGCTGTTGCTAGGTGCCGTCAAGTCATTGTCAACTATTAGTGAGCCTATGTACAACAGAATGAAACACTGCCTGGTCACGTGTCATCCTCACAACCAGTGCTGTTCTTGAGTCATTGTTTCAGGAACTGTCAGTCCATCTCACTGCTGGTCTTCCTCTTCCACTGATGCTCTACTTGATTTTTCAAATGTATTTGTTTTCTGTGCATTTTCCAGAAAGACTGGTATGTTGGATCTACATTTGTTTCTGTGCAGTTTGGCCTTTTAATTTTTTTCAGGTTTATGCTAAAGTTGACTATAGGTGGAACCTATGGACATTTTAGCTTCTGATCCTCTTCAGGTCCACACTGGTCTTTTGTTGTTGTTCTCAGTACACTTTTCACTGTGCCAAAAAGAGCTACTGGAGAACTCAGATTTTCAACAAATACCTCTTTTGTTCATGAATTAATGAAATGTATTTACCTTATGTGAAGTCCTGGTGTGGCGCTGTAGGTTAATGCACTGGACTGCAAAGTTGGTTTGAACTGCAGGGTCGGCAGTTCAAGCTCATTATCTGCTCCTTGGAAGCCCTGTACAGGGTTTCTGTAGGTTGGAAGTGACTCAATGGCACTTAACAACAATGACAACAACCACACCTACCTTATGTGTAGTCCTGGTGTGGTGCTGTAGGATAAGCACTGGGCTACTAACCACAAGGTCAGTGGTTCAAAGCCACCAGAAACCCTATACAGGGGTGTTATGAATCAGAACTGACTTGACAACACTTAACAACAACAACAATCTACCATATGAAGCTAGTTTACCTAACAATTTCCTAATCCTCTTCATGAGGTGTATGATTTCACTTTACTTCCATTTACATCCCTAAACCCATCTGAATAAGTGGGAGTCAGGCTGCAGAGATTCTAGTCTCTGAATGTTCTTCAGGTGAGTTCAGATTTTCTTCTTACGCTGTCTGTGAACTAAGGAGCCCTGGGAGCATAGTGGTTATGAGTGGGGCTGCTAAGCCCAAGGTCAGCAGTTTGAAACTACCAACTCTACTGCAGTAGAAAATGAGGCCTTCTGCTCCTGTAAAGATTTACAGCCTCAGAAATCCTATGGAGGGTCACTATGAGCCAAAACTGACTCCATGGCACACCACCACCGCTGTCTGTGAACTAAGTGTGATTGCACCTGCTCTTCACCTCAGTTTATTATTATTATCCTCATCACAATTATGTACTGGTTCTAATGTTTGGTGTTCTTTTTCTCTGTGTATGTTTCTATCCCTTCATCTATAGGAATGTCATCACACTGTGGCTGGAGATGCTTTTAGGGAGTGCTTTGTGAGTAAGTCACATTCCAAATCAAAGAACTTGGGGAGTTTTGAGAAGAAAGCAAAGATATTCTGTGCCATCAGACCTACAGGTATGACTGGAGAACCCATGGGAAGTATAAGACATTTGAAATTCCACTTACAAAATGGGAAACTTTTGAGATGGAGAATATTGCTGTTGGAGCTCAGATGCTGGATGCAAAGTGGAAAGACTTTCATTTTGAGAGGACATCATTTGATGATGCAGAAATATCCAAATGGCCTCAGGGCCTCAATTATCAGTTACAGGGAAAGAGTTATCTGAAGTGAAGGCAAAATTAGCCCTGGTGGGTGTAATCATGAATCCCTTGTACCACAGTGAAGATATTTTAATTAAGGCTTGTACCATTTTCCACACTGAGTATTTATCACTTTGTTTCCTATGTATTGGTTTCAACAGTTCACAGTATATCATATGTGCAAAGCATACGGGAATGAAATGCAGCGCTGAGCAATTTGTAGTCTGTTCATGAATTTCATAGTACCTTAGAAAAATATGAGCCCTAACTTCTGTTTCTATCTTTCCCTTCAGAGTCACTTGCCAAGTATATATACAGTAGCCATTCATACATTAGGATAAGTGAATGAATAAAATGAGTGTTGAAATATTTTCCATACTTCCCTTTCTACTATAAGATGACATTTGCCCTTATCAATTTATCTCAGTGTTGTTGCTAAGGTGATTCTAGTTGCTAAATCCAACAGGGACAGTACCTGTTTTTGAAGGTTGATGTAATCAATTAAACAATTCTTCCACTGCGTTTCCCCTCTCCCAAGTTAACACATATCTGCCCACTAACCAAAGACCAATTTCCCTCCACCCTCCCACTCCTGGTAATGATCTCTTTTAGTGTGGAACTCCCCCTTTTTTTTTTTTTTTTTACTCTTTACAATAGTGGTCTTATACAATATTTGTCCAGTTGTGACTGACTTATTTCACTCAGCATGATGGTCTCCAGGGTCATCATGTTATAAGGTATTTTGCAGATTCATTGTATTCTTTAATGTTGCGTAGTATTCCACTGAGTGTATGTACCAAAGTTTATTTGTCCACTCTTCCATCAGTGGACATTTAGAGTGTTTCTACAATTTTGCTCTTTTTAACATTGCTGAAACAAATATAGATGTGCACATATCTATATGTGTCACAGTTCTTATTTCACTAGGATATGTACTTAGTAGAACGATTGCTGGATATTTCTATTTCCAACTTTTTGACTACTGTGACCATGTAGTAGGCTTTGAGATCGGGATAGTGAGAAACCTCCTAATTTATTCTTTAGTAGTTCCTTGTTTAGTTCTGCCTCTTTCCTTTTCATACAAAGTGGGAGAATAATTTTTGTATCTCTTTAAAGAATGATGCTGGAATCTGGATTGTTGTTATTGTTGTTGTTAGGTTCCATCCAGTCAGTTCCAACTCACATGATCTTATGCACAACAAAACAAAAAACTGCCTGGTCCTGCACCAACCCCACAATTGTTCTTATGCTTGAGTCCATAGCTAATGTCACTGTGCTAATCCATCTCTTTAGGGGTCTACCTCTTTTTCAGTAGCCCTCCAGTTTACCAAACATGATATCCTTTTCCAGGGACTGGTCCCTCATGATAACATTTGAAGTGTGAAAGTCTCAACCTCTTGGCTTCTAAGGAGCTTCCTGGCTGTATTTCTTTCAAAACAGATTTTTTTGTTCTTCTGGCAGTCCATGGTACTTTTAATATTCTTCTCAAACACTTCAATGCACCAATTCATCTAAGGTTGTCCTTATTTGTTGTCCAACTTTCATGTGCAGATAAGGCTGCTGAAAATATCATGAGTTGGGTCACGCACGCCTTAGTCCTCAAACTGATATCTTTGCTCTTTAACACTTTTAAAAAGTCTTGTGCAGCAAGTTTGCCTAATTCCATATGTTGTTTGAATTCTTGACTGCTGTTTTTGTGAGTATTGATGGTAGAGCCTAGCAAATGAAATCTTTGACTACTTCAATCTTCTCTCCATTTATTATGATGTTATTTACTTGTCCAGTTATGAGAATTTTTGTTTTCTTTACATTAATATGCAACCCATACTGCAGGATGTAGTCTTTCATTTTCATGGATAAGTACTTTAAGTCTTCTTCACTTTCAGCATGCATGGTTTTATCATCTGCATATGGCAGGTTGTTAATGAATTTTCCTTCAAGCCTGATGCCAGCTTCTTGGATGACTTGCAGATTGAATGTTGTTGCTGTTGTTGTTAGGTGCCATCGAGTTGGATATGACTCATAGGGACCTTATGCACAACAAAATGAAACTCTGCACAATCCTGTGCTAAACTCACAAGCACTGTAATGCTTGAATCCTCTGCTGTTGCTACTGTGCCAAACCATCTTGTTGTGGGTCTTCTTCTTTATCTCTGACCCTCCACTTTTTAATGATGGTGCCTTCTACAGTCCCTCCAATAATAAATATCTCCAAAGTATAAAAGGTGAGAGAGGCGGGGCTTAATGGCGGCTAGGGTGGAGGTGCAGTGAAGTTTGCTGTCAGCCATACCATAGAACACCAGGCAAAGCAGATCCAGGGCAAAGCTCCAAAACTCAGAACCACAGAGATAGGAATATTTTGAAGGTTTGAAGGCTTATAGATTCTGGAACTTGAAGCTGAAGTAAAAAATTGTGTACTTTTGAATCTTCTGGGCTGGGCTCGGAGGCCTGGAGCCGACATCTTGGGTGAGACCAAACAGCAAGACCAAACGGGGGAGCAGAAACACCATGGAAAAATGCCATAGGAACCTTAGAGCAAAGGTGGACAATACACTTTGTCAGTTTTGCTTTGTTCTGATTTTCTTTCTTTTTTTTTTTTTTGGTGTCTGATCATTGGTACACCCACTGTTTGCCCACCTCCATTCTGGTGACTAGAGGGGGAGCCTGAGTGACTGGACACCTCCCACCCTCACCACTGGTGGGTTCTTCTGCCACGCATGCACACAGATACTCAGCCCAAGAGCAGGCCCTGAAGGCTTTTTGCTTCTTTGTCTTTTGTTTTGTTTTTTAATATGGGAAAGGGCAGGACAGGGTTGTGGAGAGGGAAAGAGAATTTAAAAACAAAACAGTCCAAAAATTAAATTAAAGCCTGAGGTATAGCATAACAACCAACACTGGCA
>NW_006408560.1:20617508-20618997 GCF_000296735.1 Chrysochloris asiatica
AAACACTACAGGAAAAATCAAATATGATAGATACAGCATTGGAAACAATTCAAAACCTACAGAAAAAGGTCCAAAAGGTCAATAACAGAATATCAGAAATAGACAATACTCTGAAAGGGCAAAGGAGTAGAATCGAAAAGATGGAAGACAAAACCAGTGAACTGGAAGACAAATCTCTCAATACCACTAAGAAGCACAAACACAAAAAAGGATAAAGAAATCTGAAGAAGGTCTAAGATTCATGTTGGACAACATGAAGAGGAATAACTTAAGAATCATTGGCATTCCAGAACAAGAAGAATCACACAAGTCTACAGAGGCAATAGTTGAAGAACTGCTGAAAGAAAATTTCTCTAACATCCTGAAAAGTGAAAAGATAAACATTCAAGAAGCTTAACAAACCCCGGGAAGGATAGACCCCAAAAGAAAATCACCAGGACATATCATAGTCAAGCTCTCCAAAATTAAAGATAAGGAGACACTTCTAAAAGAGCCAGGGAAAACAGAAGGGTCACATACAAAGATAAACCAGTCAGATTAAGCACAGATCTCTCAGCAGAAACCATGCAAGCAAAAAGGCAATGGGGAGACATATATATAACGCTGAAAGAAAAAAAATTGCCAAGCAAGAATTCTTTATCCAGCAAAGCTATCAATCAAATATGGTGGTGTAATCAAAACATTCCAGGATAAACAGAAGCTAAGGGACTTTGCCAAAGCCAATCCTGCTATGAAAAACATCCTAAAGGGAGTTCTGTGGACTGAGAACCAACAAGAACAGACAACAACTAGAGAGTGACATATGTGGCTGCACCTCCCAGAATTAAGTCGACAGAAGGAAGAGTCGAGAACAGAACAAAACTATATGAACAAACTCAGAGAATCTGGGAGGTCAATCAATGATCAAAACAAGTACAATGTAAAAGAAGGTAAACATGTAGGAACAGAGATCCAGATGGTGAGAAGGTCAGGTAGACTACAGGATAAAATAGACTGCACTAAATGGAGAGAAAAGTTAATGGACTCTAAGGCAACCTCAAAGAAAATTTCATAACATACCAAGAGAATGAAAACCCAAGAAGAACATGGAAACATTAACACTATGAGGAAACTCACAAGAAAGAACACAAAGTATGAAAGGCGACATCTCACCATTTGGCTTCTAAAGAGAATTTTTGCTATACTTCATCCCACACAGATTTGTTTGTTTTCCAGAATACGATATGTCTAATATTCATATCCAACACCATAACTCAAATGCATCAATTCTTCTATGGTCTTCCTTAGTCATTGTCTTTTGCATTATATTAGGCTATTCAAAATACCATGCATGGCTTGAGTTAGGCACACCTTAGTCCTCAAACTGACATCTTTGCTAGCTGGGGACAGCATACGCAGACCTGGGTTGATCAGTGGCAGCCCCATTAAACCACCTCTAAATGTATCAAGATTGACATAGAAATTTAAAGAGACAGTATAGACATAAAAC
>NW_006408560.1:20640960-20649079 GCF_000296735.1 Chrysochloris asiatica
GGTTCATTTGTCTCAGATATTTTATCTTTTTTCTGGACATGTGCCTATACGGTCATCTGCTTTTGCTTCTTGGACATGTTTAATGTTTATCTGTGGCCCTAATAATTAATTAAGTATGTGTTTTGGTAATTTTTTATGTTTTCTGATTACCTCCAAGAAGATGTGATCAGGATGTGGTCTTCCCTTTTCACTCTTCTTATTGCTTAACTCAGAGTAACTTTTTTGGGCTTCAGTTGGGCCTGGGCCTCAGCGGTGGGCCGTTTGGGACTCTGGCGGGTGGGTTGAGCCTAGGGTGGGCGGTTTGGACCTCTGGTGGCCTGGGCATCAGTGACCGGGCTTCAGGAGGGTTGGTCCACAGGGGGGTGGTTTGGGCCTTGGGTGGGCGGTTTGGGCCTCAGGGGGCTTGGGTATCAGCAGCTGGGCATCAGGCGGCTTGTGCCTCAGCGGGCGGGTTGGGCGGATTGGGCCTCAGGGAGCCTGTGCCTTGGGGACCAGGCTGAGGGTGGGTTGGGTCTCAGGGGCACTGGGCCTTTGCCACTGGGCAACGCGGCGGGTTGGGCCTTGGGGGCCCTGGACCTCGGTGGCGACAGGGCCTTGGTTGGGCCTGGGCCTTTGTGACCAGTCTGTGGGCAGGTTGGCCCTCAGGGCAGGCCTTGGCCTCAGTCGGCAGGCCTGTGCCTTGGGAATTCTTGAGCCTTGGCGGCTTGGCAGAGGGCTGGTCTAGGCCGGGGCAGTAGAAGTCTGGGGCTAATGGCTGTAGGGAGGTGGTGTCTGTATTTGATGATGTAAAAGATGCCTCTCTCAATCTCTCTGTATTGTGGGTACCCCACATTTCCTGATATCTGCACCGATATCCCTCTCTATTTGTTCGGCTTTGTTAGTTTATGCTTCCTTTTCTCTGGAAATGCTGCCTTCTAAGTGGGGTTGCTCTAGCCCTGCATTCCAAGGTCTGCTGGGGGCAGAGGCACTTGCAGGCACCACCGCATAAGCGGGAACCGCGTGCAGGCAGGCAAAAGCTCAAAAATGCCTATAATTCCTCAGCAATTTGATCTTTTAAAAAAACGAGTGCAGAATGTTGAAATATAAGATCTTATGTTTGTTCCAAGGCTGTCTGTCTGCTAGAGGTTTCCTATGTGCGATTCAGCCCCTTTTCCCCAGAGCCCTACCTGAGCTGCCTGGTCTGGGAAGCGCTGGTCCCCTTCTCTCTCCAGCCAAAGGTTTTATAAAACCTATCAAGGAAATATACTTATAACTAAATAAAGTAATGTTTTTCTTTGTCATTGAGACATGTACCTAAGGATTGTCACATTCTAGTAAGGCAGTTAAAAGTTCCACAGAATCTTTAATTGATCAAAATTTTATACATTGAAGACTTTCTTTGTAACTTGCACTATGGATGCAAATGACTGTGGTGCAGTGGATTACTTACTATAACTTGTCTAGTTATAGTTTTTGTAACTCCTACCCAATGAATTGGTATGGCTAGGCAAATAGGGTATGCAGGACTCTAACTTGGGGATTGATTGGCTTTTGCCATCCTGTTGGGTTTAAGATGAACCATCTCTGAAGCAGAAAAAGGGGATCTCCTACCAACAAGAAAGAAGAACCAGGAGGGAAGCGTGACCTTTGGATCCTGAGGTCCTTGCACTTTGAGCTTCCTCTTTTCAGAACAAAAAGGCCATGAGCCATACACATGGTGGAGAATGGTGGCAGCAGAGACAGCAGCACCAACAGCATGAGGCAGAATGGTGGGCTTCCTGACCCATGGATCAAGAAAGCTGAGTACCTTTGTCAAGATGATCACTTGTTGTATGCAGTACCCTTTGGGCATTTATTGGCAGCACTAAAGGAGCTTTGTAACACTTGCTTGAGCAGGGCAGAGGTCAAGGAACTATGTGGCTGAGGAGCTGAAGACCAGAGAGAGGCATGCCTGTATTCACTGCTTCATAAAAGTACTTCTGACCTGAATAACTGTCTCCTGATAATTTCTGATCCTAAATTGTACCCTCTTGACTTCCCTAATAAAATCCATTATCATAATCGTACATATTGCCCTTGAGTTTTTGTGACCATTGCCATGAACCCAGAAGAGAAGCAGAGTGTTGTGAGAGGGATGACTAGTATCAAAGTTGGTAATGAAGGTTGGAGGGTGGAAGTATGCCTGAACTTTGCCTCATAGGAATCAGTCTTGAGCTAATGATGAGTTTGATTCTCATATCCCCTTTGTGATGTCAGAGGAGGCCAGATGCTGCTGCTACATCATTTTTTACAGTGAGAAGACTCGAAATGGTTTGTGTCCCGAGGAACTTGCAGTCCAGTGGGGGGAAAAAGACATGAATCAAATAATCACAGGAAAAAATACTTGAAGAGAAAAATTTGAAAATTGCTCTGAGGGAAAGAGGTACCGTGTAGTAAGAGCAAATTCGAACAGTGAATGTCCTCTGTACCATCAGGGAGGATGTTTCCCAGAATGAACATTTGATTGGCGTTTTGATGGATAAGTGGGTGGTACCTAGGTGAAGGTGTGTATTGGAGGTGGTGAGGGTAAGGAGGGGGAGGTAAGGTATGTCAGGCAAATGGAGTAGATCAGATTAAATGTGTGCAACCTCAGAGTTAATGCCAGAGGACACTGGAAAAATACCACCCAACTTTCTGGTGAATATTAAATTGGCATTCAGATACCACAATTGTCATTGCTCTGGTGGCTGTACCTGCTTACAGAGTTTCTATACAGGAGCTCTGCAATCCTTTGGAATAGCATTTTAATTTTAGCACCACAAAAAGAGGACAAGGAGATGGAGTCTAAGCATATTTTCAACAATTGGTTAAGAACAGAGGACCCGGAAATTTTTCAGTAAGCAGAGTATAAACATGTAGCAGCTTTTTTGCTACCACATGCAACACCTGTTAGTAAGTCACTTTCCCTCAGGGTTTGCAAAAATATTGTGAGGCCCTGAACCCATGGTTCAAAGAAACCCACAGCCTCATTTTCCTCATTTAAAAGTCTTGTTCTTTCCTCCAAGTGGCACTGTGTCTCAGGTTCCCCAGACCAAAACTGAAAGTTGTTTCCAGTGTTCACGATCCTCTCAGTGTTCTGGATCTCAGTCTGAATTCAGTTCAACAAACATTTATTAGGCTTTACTAGGCATTGTAAAGACAGTGGATCGGGTAGACATACAGTGAGGAGTTCCGTCAACAACAACACGGAATACCGGGCCGAGAGGGCTCAGGGGATGGTGCTGGAACTTTGAAACAAATATAAAGATATGTTTGGAGGATTGGAGGGCTTACAGCTGGGGGAACTTGTAGGAGTGGTTCAAGACACTCAACTGTTCCCAGAGCCGCCATCTTGGGAGAGAACATCTTGATTGTATCAGGATTGATTGTATCAGGAGAGAACATCTTGATTGTATCTTGATTGTATCAGGATTGATATAGAAATTTAAAGTGACAGTTTTGACATAAAACCAAATGGCCACCACTCGTCTGTCTGTCGTGCAGCGGTGGCTTGAGTTGTTGTGATTCTGAGGGCTATGCTACCGGTATTTTAAATAACCAGCAGGGTCACCCATGGTGGACAGGTTTCAGATGAGCTTCCAGACAAAGACAGACTAGGAAGAAAGACTGATGAACTACTTCTGAATTGCTAGTCACTGAAAACCTTATGAATAGCAGAGAAACACTGTCAGATACAGGGCCAGAAAATGAGCCCCTCAGGTTGGAAGGCACTCAAAATGCAACTGGGGAAGAGATGCCTTCTCAAAGTAGAGTTGACCATGATGACGTGAATAGAGTTAAGCTTGTGGGAGAAAAGCCCACAGAACCTTCATTTGCTGATGGGACACAACTCAAAATGAAGCGAAACAGCTGTAAACATTGAAAATCGGAACATGGAAGGTACAAAGTATGAATCTGGGAAAACTGGAAGTTGTCAAAATGAAATGGAACGCATGAACATCGATATCTCAGACATTAATGGACTGAAATGGACTGATATTGGCCATTTTGAATCTGACAACCACATGGTTTACTATGCAGGGAATGACAAATTGAAAAGGAATGGTGTTGCATTCATCGTCATTAGTAGCCCAATGCTTAACCCACCATGTTACAAGGGCTCCTTTCATTAATAACACCCAGGTTCAATTGCTGGCTAATGCCACTCATGTGCAGCCACCATCTGTCTGTCAATGTTGTTATGATCTTAGGTTTCAACAGAAAGATCTGGCATGAAGTACAATGCTGTAAGTGATAGGATAATATCCATGCGTCTATAGGGAAGCACAGTTAATGCCACTATTATTCAAATTTATGCACCAACCACTAAAGCCAGTGAGGATGAAATAGAAGAATTCTACCAACTTCTTCACTCTGAAATTGATCAAACATGCAATCAAGATGTATTGCTCATTACTGGTGATTGGAATTCAAAGGTTGGGAGCAATGAGGAAGGACCAGTAGTTGGAAAATATGGCCTTGGTGATAGAAATGATGCTGGAGAAATTTTCTTCATTGAAGAGCAAAGATGCCAGCTTGAGGACTAAGGTGCACCTGACCCAAGACATGATATTTTCAATAACCTCATATAGATGTGAAAGCTGCACAGTGAATAAGGAAGATCATAGAATAATTGATGCCTTTGAATTGTGATGTTGGAGGAGAATATTAAAAGTGTCATGGACTACCAAAAGAACCAATAGATCTATTTTGGAAGAAGTGCAGCCAGAGTGCGCCTTAGAGGCCAAGATGGCTAAACTTCATCTCTCATACTTTGGACATATTGTCAGGAGGGAACAGTTGCTGGAGAAGGATATCATGCTGGGTAAGATGGATGGTCGGAGAAAAAGAGGAAGACTCCCAAAGAGATGGACTGGCCAGGTGGCAGCATTAAGTGTGGCAGTGGTAGTGAGATTGGCCCAGGATCAGACATTGTTTCATTCTGCTGTGCATGGGGTCGCTATGAGTCAGTTCCGACTCGATGGCACATGACAACAACAACTAGGCATTGAGACACTGGTGTTCAGTGGCAAAATTCTTGCCCCCCCCCATAACAAAATCCACTGCCATTGAGTTAATTATGGCATTGTATTACTAACCACAAGGTTGGCAGTTCAAACCCACTAGCTGCTCTGTGGGAGAAAGATGAGGTTGTCTACTCCTATACAGATTTACACTCTCTGATGCCCTAGTGGAGCAGGTTGGTGGGCTTGAACCACCAACTTTGTGGTTAGTAGCCCAATGCTTAACCCACCATGTTACAAGGGCTCCTTTCATTAGCAATACCCAGGTTCAATTGCTGGCTAATGCCCCTCATGTGCAGACACCATCTGTCTGTCAATGTTGTTATGATACTGAGGCTTCAACAGAGCTTCCATACTAAGATGGATAAGGAAGAAAGATCTGGCAATCTACTTTTGAAAATCAGTCATTGAAAACCTTATGTATCACAATGGTCTAAGAATGGCACAGGACCAGGAAGTATTTTGTTCCATTATGAATGGGATCACCGTGAATCATGGGACAATTCTACAGCAGCTAACAATAGCAATGGCAACATTAGTCATTGGCCATGTGACAGGATGTTGTAAATGAAAAGAGAACTAAGATAAAACCTTACCTTGAAGTCTTGTGAGGGAGATGAGACACAAAACATGTGACTTAAGTGTCTGTCCAATTTCCTTCTCTCTACATGCTCAGTGCAGAACTCCCTTCTCTTTAGCCATAATCTTCTGCTCACTAGGGTTTCCCATGATTTCAAGCATTGGCTTTTCCTGTCTCTTGCTTATCAGCTTTCTCCCAGGATCTCATCTTTCCAGTGTTGAACCTCCTTTTTGCCTTTCTCTGCCTTCTTAACCTCAATCCCTTGGTTTCCTTGTGACTACTTAGGGGCTGGATTTCCAGACTGCACACAGTGTTCCTCACACTGACTCCTTCCTTTGTGTCTCAGTTACTTATCTCTTATTCAGAAACAGAACAAAGCCGATCACAAAAAGAATATATGCATTATCAAATAAATATTTATTATGTTTACCTGATGAAATGGTAGACATAATAAATAGTATTATTAGGCAAGAAATCAAAGATGATTTGTGGAAAGGATGAGATACCTTGTTACAAGCATTGCATCAAGAAGATGGCAAAGTAGGCAGATGAACTGAGCCTACCCTCTGCAACAAAGACCTGGGAGACACAGTGAAACAGATGTAGATGGTGATCCTGAAACCCTGAGATTCAGAGGATAAGACCGAGAGGTGAACTGAGTGTTAACTGGAAGAGGAAACAGGACAGGAGAAATGAGAGAGAAGAAAAATGAGCAGATTGTAGGTTGGCATGGAGTGGTACAGTCATCTTGGGCTTTGGTGAGTGACTGTCAATACAGCCACCTGGGGATACAGGACCCAGCTGGAGGTTGGCAGCAAAGGAGTGCAGTTCTCCCTTGTTCCTGTGTCCTCCTGATAGCCTAGGGTGTGATCAGTGCTCCTGGACAGTGGTACCCCGTCTTCTTGCCTTGGGTTAGGGAACTGGACACAATACTCTTGCTTCTGGAGGTGCATGAACCTGTCCTAAACTACCCTATATAAACAGCACTTCTGGTCTCTACCACATCCACCCGGCGACAGGTAGTGAGAACCTGAGATTACACCAATATACAATCATCAACTAAATAAGAATACAACACCACAACATCTCAGTGAAAACAGGCAATTTCAGCTTCCATGAAGAACCAAGACAGAGTGCCTCAAACAAGGGCCAAAATACATAATCAGAAAATGCAACGCCAGAAATGGTATTGGAACTACTTGATAAGGAATTCAAAATAATTCTATTAGGACACCTTCACCAGAAAGAAAGAATGATAGAAAAATTGCAGATTAAATCAAGGAAAACAGAGAAAAACTTATGGAATAATTCAGGAAGCAAAATAACAAAGTAAATGAAAAACTGGGAACCATACAAAAACAGTAACTAGAAAGCCAGAAGGCTAACACTAACACTCTAGAAATAGATAATACATTGAAAGGGCAAAGAAGTAGAATTGAATCAATAAAAGGTCAAATTATTGAGCTTGAAGCAAAATCTCTCTATATTCATCTTCTAGAGGAATAATCAGGAAAAAAAGAACAAAACAATATAAAGAAAGCCTAAGATTTATGTGAGACATTATTAAAAGGAATAACTTATATGTAATTGGAATTCCAGAACAAGAAGACACAAAAAAATCCATAGAGCACATTGTCCAAGAGTTGTTGGAAAACAACTTCCCCAAGATTATTAAACATTAGAAGATAGCTATTCAAGAATTTGAACAAACTCCAAACTGTATATACCCCAAGAAGAAAACACCAAAACATTATTAATCAAATATTTCAAAACCAAAGATAAGGTAAGCATTCTCAGAGTAGTTCAGAAAAAATGCAAAGTTACCTACAAAGCAGAACTAATAAGAATAACCTCAGATTTCTCAGCAGAAATCTTGCAGGCAAGAAGACAATGGAATGACATCTATAAAACTCGGGGGAAAAAAATTGCCAACCAAGAATCATTTTTGTTGTTAAGTACCATCAAGTTAGTTCTGACTCATAGCCACCTTGTATAGGGTTTCAGCGACTTTTCCCCCCCCTTTAAATCTGTGTAGGGGCAGAAAGCCTCATCTTTCTCTTGCAGAGTGGTTGGTGGGCTCAAACCACCAACCTTGTGTAGTCTAGTACTTACCTTTGGAGCCACTGCACTCCTTACTAAATAATTTTGTTGTTGTTGTTAATTTCCAACTCTAGGACACTTAACAACGACAACATTGAATCAACTTTAATTCATGGTCACCTGATATGAATAGAACTGTGCTCCATAGATTTTCAATGGTCAATTTTTCTGAAGTAGATCTCCAGTTCTTTCTTCTGAGGTTCCTCTGAAGAGACTTGAATGTTTTAGTTTGTAGCTAAACTCTTATTTGTTTGCACTACTCAGGGTATTGGAACTACTTGATAAGGAATTTAAAAGAATTCTATTAGGACACCTTCAGTGCATTGAAAGAATTTGCAAAGAACAAGGCACCAGGAATTGATGGAATAAAAATTGAAATCTTTCAAGAAAGTGAGGCAGCACAAGAGACACTCACTCA
>NW_006408560.1:20650494-20658648 GCF_000296735.1 Chrysochloris asiatica
GGAGTGTAAATAGAGAGCTATACATTTAGCTTTGGGTGGGAGGTTTGCTTTGGGAGGTATCCAAAGAGGAGATGCTCTATCTGGTTCTTGCAGTATGAAAGAGCCAGAAACAAAAGGCAAGAAGAGCATTCTAGGCATAGGATATTGCATGGGCAAAGGTTTGTTGGGAAACTATTTGGGAACTCTCAAACCGGTGACAGTTCTAAGTGACTGAAGCCTAGGAAGCAAATAGGAAACGGGATGGGAAGACCCAATGAATCAGATTGCTAAGGAGTTTGGTTCTGTAGAAATTATTCATGCTTTACAGAGATTGTTTTTTTTTGTGTTAGCAGCCTAGATTACATAATACAGGAATTACTAGAGGAAGTAGACATGGAGAAAGAGGATATATTTTAGAATTAGGCAGACCGAGATGATGTGATTGAGAGGAGACATGGAGTTGGAACTGACAGTATCTAATGGAGTTCTGTATGCTTGGTAAAGTGGAAGGTTAGCGAAAAAGAGGAAGATGTCAAATGAGATGAACTGGTCCAGTGGCAGCAGCAGTAGGCATAACAATTGTGAGGATGGTGCAGGACCAGGCAATGCTTTGCTCTTGTGTGTAGGGTTGCCATGAGTTGGCACTGACTCGATGGCACCTGTCAACAACAATGGAATTCTAGTCCTGGTAGTGTAGTGCTCAATGAGCTGGGCTGCCAACTGCAAGGTCAACAGCTACTCTGCAGGACAAAGATGAGGCTTTCTGCTCCTGTAAAGATTCACAACCTTGGAAACCCCATACAGACTTGCTATGGGTTGGAACCAACTGGATGGCACACAACCAACCATCAGTGGAGTCCTGGTGTGATGCTATAGGATAAGTACTGGACTGCTAATCACAAGGTTCAAACCCCTCAGTAGTTTCTCGGAAACCCTGTAAAGGGCCATTATGAATCGGAACTGACTTGATAGAACTTAACAACAACAACAACAAAAATGGTCCCTGAGTGGCACAAATGATTTATGCATAACAACTATGTGGCACTGTGGGTTAACGTGTCAGACTGCAAAGTCGTTTGAACTGCAAGGTCAGCAGTTCAAGCTCATCACCTGTTCCTTGGAAACCTTATACAGGGTGCGGTGGGCCAGAACCGACTCCACAGCACTTAACAACAACAACAACTAGCCAAAAGATCGGTGGTTTGAACATACTCAGTGACGTTGCAGGAAAAGACTCGGTGATCTGTTTCTGTAAAGCCCACAGCCAAGAAAATCCCACGGAGCAGTTTTATTCTGTCACACAGCGGTCTCCATGACTCAGAAGTGACTCCATGGCATTTTTTTTTTTTTTTTTTTAAATGACTGATTGGATATAGGGGAAAGTTAGGGTGACAAGTTAGAAAGAGGAAGGAACTTGGGTTGATCCTGGCTGGTGAAGCCATCCATTGAGTAGGTTCTGACCCATAGCAACCCTGTATAGGGTTTCCAAGGAGCAGTTGGTGAGCTTGAACCACCGACCTAGCAGCCCAAAATCAAACTTTACAGTCCAGCGCATTAGCCCACAGCTCCACACCAGGTGTGGAATTCAGCACACAGCACCTAGAGTAGGAATACCTCAAATTGAAGACTGACTTTTCTATTTACTTGGATGAGCTACTTAAAAATTCCATGACTCAGTTTTCTAAATTTGTAAACTGGAGGATAGTAGTATTTCCTTCAGAGGGTAGATGACTTTTAGGTGAGTTTGTATATTTAAAACATTAAGTTGTAGGTGTTATTGTTATGCAGTGCCGTCGAGTTGGTTCTGACCCATAGCGACCCTGTATAGCATTTCCGAGGAGTAACAACTCATCAAAAGTGCTTATAAATAGGATTGTATGCTATGAAATTAACTCTCCCCCAAAATACAGAGGGATTTATCCAATCTTTAATATATATTTCCAACAGAAAAAGTTGAATGTTACTTAAATAACAAGGGGAATTAATATTTAGTGCCTTTATTATATGTCTTTATGTATTTAATGCATTTATTTATTATATGCATGTATTAATTAAACAGACATTTGTGGCCCTCCTACTATGTGTTAAATACAACACTACATACCTGGGACAAACTGCTAAGTGCTGAAATCTCCAACACGTAAAGAAGGCAACATGACAAAGTACAAGGTCCTTGGTGAAATTGTCCTTGATGACAATGATCCAAAGTTCAAATTCTATCTTCCCAATGTACTGGTAGTATCATGGTTACGAATTGGGCTGCGAACCGCAAATTCAGCAGTTCAAAACTACCAGCTGCTCCGTGGGAGAAAGATGAGACTTTCTGCTCCCGTAAAGATTTACAGCCTCAGAAACCCTGTTCAGAGTCACCATGGGTCGGAACCGACTTGATGGCACTTAACAACAACAACAATGTCCTGGTGGAAGTCTTGATGTAATGCTGTGGGTTAATGTGCCAGACTGCAAAGCCATTTGAACTGCAAGGTTGGTGGTTCAAGCTCATCAGCTGCTCCTTGGAAACCCTATACAGGGTCACTATGGGTCAGAACCAACTCAATGGCACTTAACAACAACAACAAAATGTCCTGGTAAGTAAGGCAGTTATTTCTTTAGTCTTACTGCAAACTAAAATAATTAATTTCGATTTTACAGAATTGTTGTGAGTATTAAGAGGATTGTGTAAAGTGTCTCATGTTGTAATTGGCATAGAAAGTAAATTTGAAATCATTTATTACAGACTCCTTGCCCTTGAGGAGCTCTCCACTTCAATTATTATTAATATTCAGACATAGTCCATGTTCTGTCATTCTAGCTGGAGATAACAGGTATAGTATCAGATAACTAGAGTGTAATTGTTGTTGTTAAGGGCCATCGAGTCCATTCCGACTCATAGTGATCTTGTATAGGATTTCCGAGGAGCAGGTGGTGAGCTTGACCCAACGACCTTGGGATTCAAAGTGACCTTGCACTCCAGCACATTAACCTGCAGCAAACACTACATCAGGACTCTGGATTGTAATTAGGATAAGTGAAATAATACAGGGTCTCAGACATTTCATATAACAAAATTTATCTTTGTTTAGGAGGATTGAGAGCTAATAGTTTGATGTTATTGTTGTTCAGTGCCATCCAGTTGGTTCTGACCCATAGCAATCCTGTATAGGGTTTCCAAGGAGCAGCTGGTGAACTTGAACTGCCGACCCTGCAGTTCAAACCAAGAAGCTTATTTTATAAATTTGAATTAGCATAGAAGGTTTCAGACCTGTAAGAAAAGGTTGTAAAATGATCAGAACTAGCATGGATCAAGAACTATACCAGTGGCAGATATATTCTTGGAATGCCTCACTTATTCCCCATATTAATTCTACAATAATAGTTTCTCCAAGGTATTATAATCCCTATTTTACAGATGGGTAAACCGAGGTACAAAGAGATTAAAGTAACTAGTAAACCAGAATTCAGACCCAGGCACGCTAACATCAGAGTCTATGCTTGTGATACATCATTTGCTCCTACTGCTTCTGTTTTCCCAGATTCATTTTACCATGAGTGGATATTGTCACTAATTATTCTTGAGAAATGTCCAGAGACATTCATGGGAAAGTTAAAGAGAAGAAAAAGCAATGGATCTGGAAGAAAATATACCCCAGCGATTTCTTTTCTGTGGGTGAAACCTAAAGGGTACTCTCTGTTGATTCAGTCCAAATCAGCCAAATTCCTTTCTACCTAAGCTTAGTTTCCAAAGATAGCCCAGACAAGCTCTAGTCTTGTGGGTTGTAAATTCTCATAATTTAGAGTGTTTTATAGACTTTTTTAAAAGTTATATTTTAAACGAACTTCAATATCTTCTGAGGGCAGTTAGTTGCAGTGATTCTCATTTTCTCAGTTCTCCACTAAGGAAGCAATGAAAGGTTGAATGACTTGTCTGAAGCCACTGGTGACTTTCAGGCAGAGGAAGGACTGTCCTGGTTTATTGGTGTTTTCACAAAAAGATGACCTCTGAAACATCAATTATGGTGCATATTTAAAAAACTGGAACACCTTAGTCAGGTACAAGATCCTGTTTCATTGAAAGAATACTTAGATTTTATTGACCTGTTGGTCACAGTCTGGTTAATATGGAAAGCTGTGAAAGGGAAAACAGAATCACACTCATTTTACAGAAGGAGAACCTGAGAACTGAGATTCAGGGAATGGAGTAAGTAGCTTACATCTTCATAAATCAGAAGATTTGTTGCAAAGGAGCAGTGAGAGGCAAGAGCAGGGTAGTCTTGAAATCTCAAGGCCATCTTCAGATTTTCTGGATGCCCACTTGATTCAATAGGCTCTCCTGGAAGTCGTAAGGTACTTTTGTTCCTGTTCCATTATTATTATTTGATACATACTAGGGCAATACTGCTGCTCCTCGGAAACCCTATACAGGGTCACTATGGGTCTGAACTGACGCTATGGGTCTGAACAAAAACAAACAACAACAAAGGGCAACACTAGGGAGTCCTGGTGTGGCACTGTGGGTTAATACACTGGACTGCAAAGTCATTTGAACCACAAGGTCTGTGGTTCAAGCTCATCAGCCACTCCTTAGAAACCCTATATGGGGTTGCTATGAGTCAGAACTGACTCGATAGCACTTAACAACAACAAAGGGCAGTACACCACACAAACACTAGTTCCATCAAATTGAGTCCAACTCATGGTAACCCTATATATATCAGAGTAGAACTACATACACTCCAGAGGACTTTCAATGGATGATTTTTTGGGGGGAAGGGTGAAGTAAATCACCAGACTTTTCTTCCAAGGTGCCTCTGGTTAGATTTGAACCTACAAACTTTTATTTAACAGCTGAGCACGTTAACTGCTTGTACCACTTAGGGAACCCAACAGGGGCATCAGGACACTAGGGATTTGACTGCGTAAACACACCAGAGGGAGGTGGGGCAAGTTAGAGAACATGGATGTTTAAGACTGACCTCTCAATACATCTTTAGGGTGAGGAGTAATTTCATTTCAGGGGAAGCTCAGCCTGTTCACTGTCACTTTGGGGCTTTTCCATCCTTATGTCCAAGTCTCTTTGCTTCTGCTTTCATGTCCCTCTACAAGACAACTGCCTTTCACCTTCTCACACCTGGATTATTGCTTTAGTTGACCACTTAGTTGGTCTTCCTAACTGGGAGCATTTTCTCTCCATTATTACCTCACATAGGAACAGCTCCTAAAGGTTGCATCTTGATACTGAGTGCTTGTAATAACTTGACCCCATTATGTGATTTATAGAAGACTATAGAGTCTACCATGAACTGTCAGAAGAAAAACTGTCTTAGAAAAAATACATCCAGAATGCTCCTTAAAAGCGAGGATGGTGAGGCCTAGTTTTGCTTACTTTTGACACAACATCAAGAAGAACCAATCTCTAGTTGAATGGGAAAACAATTTGCTCTGTAAATCTTTACCCAATTAACAACACAAGTTTTGAAAAATATAAAAGGATGCCATATTTGGAAAAATAAAGAGAAAACAAGGAAAACCCTCAATGACATGCGTTGATATAGTCTCAACAATGGACTCAAACGTATCAAAGATCATGAAGATGGTACAGGAGCAGGTAGCATTTCACTCTGTTATATATAAGGCCATGAGTTATAGCCAGCTCCACGGCAGCTAACAACAACAACCATGTCTATTGGTTTCTTTTTATTTGTGTTTCCAGCAGGTGCTATCCATTGGAGCTGGCTGGTCACTTTCAATTTTATTCAGCAACACTATTGGTCACACACTTGATGTAAAGCACTATGTTGGATAGTGATGGATGCAGAAGTGAATAAAGCTATAAGTTAAGGATATTACCATTAAGTAATTTATAAAGCAGTGACAAAAACAAATAATTATATATGCTATAAGCCACAAAAGATGAGGCTTTCTGCTCCCAAAAAGATTTATAGCCTCGGAAACCTGTATAAGGTTTCCGAGGCTACAAATTGGAACTGACTTATGAATCAGTTATAGTCCTATGACTATGAGTAGGAACCGACTTAAAGGCACTTAACAACAATAGCAACAACAACAGAGGTGTGAGGACTGGAGAAAAAAAAAATACAAACAGAGCCATGATTAATTTTGACTAGTGATAACCAGGGAAAACTTCATAAAGGAACTGACATTTGAGCTGGGTATTAAAATATGTACAAAGGGACAGGGTTTGGGGGGTGCATATTCCAGTTGAGGCATTATCCCAAGCATAGGCAAGGGGCTGTCAACATGTAGGGCATGTATGAGAGGTAACCTAGATACCACCTCAGAAATCTAGGCATCTGCTAGTTTCTCAGGCTTCCCTAACTTGGATGCCTTTGCTTTCCCCATTCTTTGTCCACATCCTACCTCCAGCCCTGCCTTCCCCTCAAGGTATTTTCTGACTGCTGTAGCTCATGCCTCTCCTTGAAGCATGCAGTTCAGAATTTAACTGTAGTGTCTGTGTTGGAATTGCCTCCCCAGGTAGGCATTCTATCCATTTCATACTTTGAGACTGGAGGCCCTAACAATGTTAATGACAATTGGTACTAGATGATGCTATGAAATAATTCAATGAGACTCACATCTTCATTCTACCTAAATGTGGCCTATTTTGGATTTAGTTGACTATATTTGCTAACATATAAGGGAAATAGTTCCTCAAAATGATATGAATGGGTGACTCATATCAATGAGTGATTCCTTCCCAATATGGCAACCGGGAGTTAACATCTGTGCAAAATAGTGTTTTTGTGCGTGTATTGGGGATGGGGATATTCAGTCTTATCTTGAGTTTCTCACCTTTTTGGGCTGAACCTTAGAAACAGGGCCAAATCCAGGCAGTTTCATCATTTCTCTGGAGAATGACTCTGCTCCCTTCGAGGTCTCTTGTTTTGATGGTTAGGTTATACTTAGTTTCCTTGAAGTGCCCTTAAGTACTGCTCAGTTTCTTATGGAGAATGGGGGTCCTGGGTATGGCTTCTTCTTGCCAAAGCTGCTTGAAATGATACAGAAGGAGACCTTGGCCAGAAAGAAAACTACTTGATTTCTGAAATAGAATCTGAAGAAAAGTGTCCCAGCAGTCTAGCCCTACAGGAAGAGATTTTCTCACTCTATTTGGAGGGTGTTTCTGCATTGATGGAAGCCACATGTGTGGTTGGGTTGGTTAAGCCATAAACATTACTGGGTAAAGAGACATGGAGGACTAAAATGGAACTCCTATTCTGTTTGGAATCCTGGTGTTGCACTGTGGGATACTGGACCACAAGGCCAATTTGAACTACAGTGTTGTGGTTCAAACTCACTAGCTGCTCCTTGGAAACCCAACTGACTCAATGACACTTAACAACAGCAACAACAACATTCTGTTTGTCAAACCTACACTCACCTGCAGGATTGCCTCTTCTTCAAGGGAAGTGTATTTGTGTATTTTTTTTTTTTTCCTAATTTGCTCAAGCTATTGTAAAGACTAGTGGAGACCATGCACCACGACTTACTGCAAATATTGAGTGTGAGCAGTTTCCCAGTTGTTGTGCCATTGCATATTTATTACATGTGTGAAAACATTGATCATCTCTGCCAATAGGGTTGCTGAGCAGTGTCATAACCTCCAGTTACAAGAAGCCTCTAGTCATCATAAGCAGCTTCTCCAAACATCATTAGCAGTCATGATGGTTTACTCCAGGGAGCCATAAAAAGATGACTATTTTCTACATGTGCTGTGAAGTGAAGAAGGTTGGGAAGCACCGTGCTAGGGAACCTGCCTTGTCACTCATCCAGAAGGGGCCATTTTGGAAAAGGCCCATGTTCCATTTGTCCTAGATGGTTCCAGAGGGTTCCATGCTTTGCTTACATGTTGGGATGGGGGATTTGCCATCTCTCAATAAGTTCTGGGCAGAGTAGAGATGATTGTAGTTCAGTTTCTGGAGAAAGAGTGCTGCTTGGATCCTAGATCACCATTTCATAACTTGAAGTCCCAAGAGGTTTTCTGTCACATGTGCTGGTTTTCCCCATCTGTGCGCAAGGAGATATGAGGACATGTTTATGGTTGGAAAACTCCAGGCTCATGAAGTATCTCGGAAAGCTAATCAAATGGCACAGGGAATGCTTTTGATTTCAATGGTGCTGGAGAAATCTGAAGTATCAGGACCTTGTTCTCTGCTGATT
>NW_006408560.1:20658748-20673384 GCF_000296735.1 Chrysochloris asiatica
CCCACTTGGGAATCCTTGGGCAATCAACTTCTTAGACCAGAAAAGAGAAGCAAGAGGATATAGAGGGAGGGGTAAATGGCACTGGCTTGGAATATAGGCTCAAGGCAAAATCCAGGCTGAAGTTCCCTGCCTTCTTTGTTCCTGGGTGAGCCCCATAACTTCACTTTTGCCTTTACAAGGTGAGGAGTCACCATTTGCATTACATGTGTACTTGTCATAGAGGGCTGCAGACAATCTTCCCACTGTCTTAAGGAGTCTTAGGGCTTAAATTACATTGTTGTTGTGATTAAGTACCATCAAGTTGGGTTCTGACTCATAGACACCCAGTATAGGTTTTCTGAAGAGCAGCTGGTGAATTTGAGCCACCAAACTTGAGGTGAAGTGCTTATCCTACGGCACCCACCAGGTCTTTTTAAATTACATACTGATTGTCTAATAATAATCATTCAACTTCTCTGTAAAGATTTATTTTGAAATGTTTTAGTCCAGATCCCCTGAATTAAGCCTTTCCAGTTGAAGAGCCATGTTATTTATCTTCCTCCTACTCTCCATCAGATGCTGGCTCAAACATACTGTGCACTTGAACCCTTACTCACTTGCTTCTCCTTCCCCCTTCTTTTCTCCTCATGCCTCTCCTTCTATTCCTGTACCCTCCTTCCCTCTCCTGTTCACTGAGGAACCAAAGGTCCTTCTATTTTGTTCTTCAGAACATTTGATTGATCTTTAGATTCAAACCGAACTGTGCTTCAAGTCCCTCTTAAAATGAAGGGGCACCTCCCTGCTTGCCCAGCTCCTAGATGTCCTCACTATTGCCTTGTAGAATTATTCATGGACCCATTTGCAATCCACTTCTATTTCTCAATGTTTTCCCCCACTGTTTATTTGTTATCATTACTTTCTTCCTCTCCCCCACCCGCTCCTGGCACTAATGTATCTTTCATTACTAACTTCCTGTATTGCAATATTAACTTAGGAGTTCTGGTGTGGCATTATAGTATAAACACTGAAGAGATAACCATAATATTGGCAGTTCAGACTCACTCATCATTCCTTAGAAATCCTGTACAGGATTGTTAAGACTTGGAACCAACTTAATGGAACTGAACAACAACAGTAATGGTAAATTAGCTATTAAAATGGAACATTTATAAAATGTTTGATCCACCAAGAGACCCCAAAGGTATCCTCCCAAATGTAGTAGAAGTGAAGACCTCAGATAGTGAGTGATGATCCCTTACTAGAGCCCCCAAAAGTCGTGTTTATCTGCCCTTTTTGCATATGTCGGAGAAGGAAACTAAGGCATAGAAAATTGTAGGTCACCACACATAGCTGTATAGGTTGTGTACTATGAAAGAGCAGCTGAGGAAGAAAGTGGGAAGTGAAATTCTGCTTGTGTTTCACTTAATTCATGCACCTGGTGTGGGGAAGTTTTTGCCCAGAGTGGGTGCCTTTTTTAAAATTTCCACATATGACCTGCTAGTGTTCCTGAGTGTCCAAAAGGCTGGGGTTTCCATGTTGTAGTTTAAAGGTTCCTGCACTTGAAGGGACAGATCAGCATCCCAAGCACATTAACTTATGGCTGGTCATGGACTAGAGAAACATGGCTCTGTGCATGAATGGAAGCACCCATAGACCAAAGCCCTAGACTATTAAATCTGAGAGGTATTGAGAAGAGTACCAAGGACTGGATGAAACAGGCACAACCTGAATGGATGTAACAGGGGTAAGGAACCAGAAGGTATTTACCTTATCAGAGTTCTGTACTATGGAATAAATCGTGTTCACTTGCTCTTTTTTGGAGGACAGCACCTGTAAAACATCCATTTTCCCTTAAGTGAGTGTTCCTAGGTTAAATGAGCTCTACTTCCTAGTCTACCATCACCTTTCTTTGGCTCCACTTTTACTAGGCATCCTCCTTTCCTGGTTTAAGCTCTGGTCTGTTGGAGAAGATCAAGATCAAATGAGGGAAGAGTGCACAGCAGCTGGGCAAAATCTTCAGGCAAAAACACCAGATGGAGGGCTTTACATGGTTCATTCTGAGTTTTTCTCAGTCAAGGTCTTAGCTTTCCAATGGATTCTGTGGACTCAGGTGCTCTAATAGTCAAAGTACAATGCTAGATTGACCAGGCAATCCTCACTTTTCTCATTCATTCTTTGGAAGCACAGAGGGAGGACACATTGTAAAAACCTGATTCATTAGGGGCAGGTAGATGAAAGGCAGGTGGGAGGAGGAAGTGAAGGACAGAGTGACTTGGAATCTGAGGAAGCAAACTACTGCTGTTGCCAGGTGAGTAATTCATATTCATGAGGGCCGGTGTCAGTTCTGTGCCCCCTGAGAGCCCTTAGCAACCTGCTCATCATAACAATGGCCATATAACCATCAGTAGCCCTCACCTCACTTCAGGGCTCCCTTCTTGCTTGGCCCCAATAGGAGCCACTCCAATTCTGGTCATGACTTTTACCCAATACTGGGGCCAGGTCCCTGGAGGGACTATCAGAGCCTTGAGGATGCCATGGGTTGATAATGGACTTGGCTTTTGTTCTTGTAAAGAGTCTTGGGGCATCATTTCTCTGACAGTGGTATTTCTTGGTTGGATCCTCCACATTCCCAGTTATGGGTGCTATCAAAGCCACAGGAAGTAATGGTTACCCTTGACTTTCTATCCTGAGATACAGGGGCAGCGGTCCATGAGTAACAAAAACTCACCTTGGACTGGGAAATTTCATCATAGATTCTGTTCTCTGCTGGCTGGTTGTTTCTTGGAACGACAATGTGTTCATACACTATTTTCTTTGAAGCAGCATCTGTGTCACACAAAAAGCACACAACCACAGTATATGAAAAGTAGATGAATTTTTAGAGAATATCTATGTCAGTGCTTCCTTTTCTTTGAAAAAAAAAATTTTTTTATTGTGACTTAAATGAAGGTTTACAGACAAGATCCATCAGTTTAGCATTCAACCAATCATACACTTTGTTTCATTTCACTGATTTCAACCCCCTCCATGGAACAAGTTATCCTGCTTCCTCCCCGTGGCTCCCATATCCATTCCACCGATTTTACCATCCCTTTTCACCTTTGTGCTTAGGTACATGCTGCCTTTTTGATTTTGAATGATTGACTGTTTGGTCATTTCTAGTGAATATACCTTATTAATGTTGTTCCCCCTATATACCTATCTACTACTTGGCTGAAAGTTGGGCCACGAAGGTGAGTACCTTTCCAAACCTGAAGGGTGGTTGAGGGCCATAGTCTCAGGTTCCTCCAGTCTCTTAAGGCCAGTTTTGTTGTTTTTTTTTAAAAATAAATTTTAGATTTGTTTCACATATTCTGCTGCTCTACTCGGGTCCTTCTAATGTGATCCCTTTCAGAGTAGTTGTTAGTGGTAACTGGACACCACCTAGTTCTGGTCTCAGAATCATGGAGACTGATGTTTACATGTTCCAGTAGTCTGTTGGACTAATTGATTCCAAGTATCTTCAATTCTCATCACTCCTTTTTCCTCTGTACATGGAGAGACAAATAGTTGTACCTTATATGGCCACACATGAGCTTTTCACATCCCAGATGCTACTCACCAAAGTAGGATGTAGAACATTGTCTTTGTGCCAATTGACAATGGTGTCTCCTGAAACTATGGTCCTGAGTCTCTAGGCTCATCTACTCATTGCCTTAAGATTATTGATAATATCTAAGAAGTTTTCATAATTTTGCTTGCTGTAATGATGCTCCACCACATTCACAGCTGTGTTTGCAGGAAAGATAAATATTCATGTACCAATATCCTATTTCAAAGTCTTGTATATCTGTGGGATAGATACATACCTACTCAGTATGTATCTCATGTATCTCTGTCCATATATCCATGTATCTAACTGTAGAACATTGTTGTTCCAATGTTGTCTGTATATCACTATTTACATATGTTCCCTCTTATATACCTCCTTGTGTCTTCATCTGTCTTCATCATTCTTCTGCCAACCTTCCTCTTCTTGTATATTGCCCTTCAACTTCTTGTATATTGCTTTCCCTGCCACCTGAGTTAACATGTGTCTACCCTCTAGTCAGTGAACTACTCTCCCTTCCTTCCCACTCCTGCAACCATCAAGGAATGTTTCTTTTTTTATTTCAAATTTTATATATTTGTGGGATCTACAAATATATATATATATATATATATATATATATATATATACCACTCTTCCTCCTTTAGCCATTCAGCCTATATCTCAATCCGTGTATCTACTCACAGAACACTATTGTTCCAAGCTTGTGAGTGTAGCACTGTTTACATCTATCTCCTTTAGCCCATTCATATCTCCCTCTGTCCTCACCTGTCTTCATTATTCTTCTGTGACCCTTCCTCTTCTTGTATACTGCCCTCCCCTTTCTTGTATATTGGCCTTCCCATCACACTTGTCTACTCTTTAACCAGTGAATTACTCTCCTCCCTTATTCCCCTGGTTATCATCAAAGGATGTTTCTTTTAGTCTGGAAAACTTTTCTTAAAATTTTACAATAATGGTCTCATACAATCTTTGTCCTTTTGTGATAGACTAATTTCACTCAGTGTAATATCCTTCAGGTTCTTCAATGTTATGTGGTGTTTTACAGATTGATCATTATTCTTCAGTGTTGCATTGTATTCCATTGTGTATGTATACCAGAGTGTGTTTATCCATTCTTCCATTGATGGACATTTAGTCTGTCTCCATCTTTTTACTATTGTGGATAGTGCTGCAGTGAACATCGGTGTGCATAGATCAGCTGGTATCATGGCTCTTGTTTCTTGGGGATATATATAAAGTAGAGGGATTTGGTTTTTGAGGAAGTGCCATACGATTTTCCACAATGGTTGCACAATTTTGCAGTACCATCAGCAAGGTACTAGTACCATCCAATGTACAAGGAGCCTATTCTCTCCGCTCCCTTCCCAGCATTTGTTATTGCCTATGTTTTGAACATCTCTGTTAATGTTGCTGCTATCTCGTTGCTTTGGTTTGCATCTCTCTAATGGGAATCCTGGTGTGGCACTGTGGGTTAATGCACTAGACTGGACTGAAAAGTTGGTTTGAACTGTAAGGTTGGCAGTTCAAGTTCATCTGCTACTCCTCAGAAACTCTATACAGGGTCTCTATGGGTCAGAAATGACTCAATGGCACTCCACAACAACAACAAATGGCTAACGATAGTGAACATTTCATATATTTGTTGGCTTCCTGGATGTCTTCCTTGGTGAAATGTCTGTTTATGTCCTGTTGCCATTTTTTAATCGGCTTGTCTGTCTTTTTCTTGTAGAGGTGCTGTTTGTTGTTGTTGTTAGGTGCCATCGAGTCGATGCCAACTCATAGTGACCACAGCAGAACAAAACAATGCCCGATCCTGGCCCCATCTTACTATTGTTGTCATGCTTGAGTCCATTGATGCTGTCACTTGACCAATCCATCTCCCTGGGGGTCTTCCTCTTTTTCTCTGACCCTACATCTTACTAAACATGATATCCTTCTCCAGCGACGGTCCCTCCTGACAATATGTCCGAAGTATGAGAGATGAAATTTGGCCATCTTGGCTTCCAAGGAGCACTCTGGTTGCACTTCTTCCAAAATGGATCTGTTGGTTCTTTTGGCAGCCCATGACAATTTCAATATTCTCCTCTAACACCATAACTCAAAAAGCATCAATTCTTCTATGGTCTTCCTTATTTACTGTCCAATTTTAACATGCATATGAGGTGTTGTAGTTTTCTATAAATTTTAGATATTACTCCCTTGCCTTATATGTTGTTGAAAAAAGATGTTTTCCTAGTCTGTGGGCTCCCTTTTTACTCTTTTGGTGAAAACTTTTGATGCACATAAGTTTGTAATTTTTAGGAGGTCACAGTCATCTTTTTTGTTTTCTACTGCTTGTGCATTTTTTGGTAATGTTTGATGGTGTATGTATGCCCTGTACTAGAGCCCCTAAGTTTGCCCTTAAGTTTTCATTGATGATCTTTATAGTTCTATGTTTCACTTTTAGGTCTTTAATTCACGTTGAACTTGGTTTTGTATATGGTATGAGGCATGGGTCTTATTTCATTCTTCTACAAATCGATTTCCAGTTTTGTGAGCAACATTTGTTGAAGAAACAATCTCTTCCCCATTTAATATGTCTTGTCCCTTTGTCAAAGATCAGTTGACTTTATGTGGATGGAATTACTTCAGGATTCTTAATTCTGTTTCATTGATCTATGTATCTTTCATTGTACCAATTCCAAGCTGTTTTGAGCACTCTGGCTGTGTAGTAAATTTTGAGATCAGGGAGTGAGAGGCTTCCAACTTTGTTCTTTTTCTTAAGCAGTGCTTTGCTTATCTGAGATCTCTTTCCTTTCCATATAAAGTTTGTGATCATTGTTTCCATCTCTTTAAAGCATATGTTCGATCTGGATTGGGATTGTGTTATATCTATAGATTGCTTTGGGTAGTTGTGACATTTGCATAATGTTAAGTCTTTCTAACCATGAGCATGGTATGTTCTCCCATTTTTATAAATCTTGTAGTAGTGTTTTGTAGTTTCTTTGTATAGGTCTTAAGATAAACAAATACAGGAGTTAAGCAGTCAGTGACTTCTAAGATTTCTTGACTCTGGATCCAGAACTCTTTCCAATATGTCTTGCTCTAGTGATCTGTACTTTGCCTCCTTCTATGTTCTCATCCAAGGTACACTGGCTCTGACTTCATTTAGATCCAGGCTTGGAGTTGCTCCCATTCTGCCTGATGCCCCTATTCAGTAGCCTCATCCTTCTTGAGGATGGACACATGGGTATTCAAGCTGTCTTTCCCTTGTCTCAGGATTGTATGTGATCGAGGAGGCATCCAGGTCAAGCATTGTCTAGGGCTCAGTGATAATTCTCTGATCAGCTCTCCCATCCAGGTTGGGATCTCACTACACTTAGCAACACTAGCATTAGCGTTGACTACCTTAAATTGTTAGTTGACTTTTCATGTAAGTACTTTAGTTTCTCTACTAAAGTTGTCACTCATTATATACTGTGTTCGAGTCTTCTGGTGCACACCTTACCATTTCTAAATCTGTGTTGAATTCATAATGGAGGCCCCACAGACATTTACTGCTTGCATGCTTGATTAAAGTATTAAATAAAGCTTGATTAAAGTCAATAAATATTTCTTAAGTGCTTTCTGTGCATCAAGCTCTGTGTGAGGTCCCAGAGACCCAAATAGGAGATATAAATCCCTATTTCTAAAAATTGATTAACTGGTAGAGGCATTTTATCATCTGGGATCTTTTTCTTTGGCACTGATATAAAATTTAGGGCCTAGGTGAGATGAGATAGCTAGAACTTTAGGCCTTTATATTCCAGGATATCTTAGCATATCCATAAATAACCCACCTAGTGAGCTTAGTAATGTCACAGGACTCAAATGTTCAACATCTAGTCCTAGCCATTCCCCTGTTCCAGATTTGGATAGCCAATTTTTCTTCTCAAGATGTTGTCAGGGGTGTAGGACAGATTGCTTTATGAGGGACTCGCCAGATCATCCACAGCCTGAACATGCCGTACGATTCTCCCCATCATGAGATCATTTGAATTACATCACACACACTCTAACCCTGGAAGATCATCCTCTGTGGCATGCCCAGACCCTTCAATTATATAGTTGCTGTTGTTGTTATGTGCTGTGGAGTCAGTTCCGACTCATAGCGACCTTGTACAGGGTTTCTGAGGCTGTAAATCTTTACGGGAGCAGAAAGCCTCATCTTTCTCTCATGGAATAGCTGGCAGTTTTGAACTCCTGACCTTGAGGTTCGCAGCCCGATTCGTAACCACTATGCTACCAGAGCAATTATATAGTAGCTAACATTTATTGCGTATTTAGTATGTTCCAGGCACCAGATAAATTATTTTGTGTTTGTAATTCCATTGAACCCACTGAGTAATATGCAGCTATCCTTATTATTGTGCTTCTTTTACAAGTGAGAAGACTGAGACTTACAGTGATAAAACAACTGACCTAAGAGCCCATGGAATCTTAGTATGGCATTGTAGGATAAGCTCTGGACTACTAATCACAAGGTTGGTGGTTCAAACCCACCAGCCGCTTCTTAGAAACCCCATACAGGGTTGTTATGAGTCAGAATGGACTCAATGGCACTTAACAACAGCAACAAAAGCCCTTAAGTTTATTCCAGACTGACTTCAAAACACATTTTTTTACTCTTAAGCACAATACTCTGAACTTCAATCCTTCCCAATTGTTATCTAAGTAACTTTGTGGCTGAGAACTTACAAGAGCTCTTATTGAAGGTTTTCAAGTAGGAACCTGAGGAATCAGACTCAAAAGAAAGTCAAGAAAATGGAAGCAGAGATAGAGCTTCTCTACATCCTTGCTTATTAATGTGGTTGGTTGAAAAGAAAGAGAGCTTGGGTGGACATGGGAGTAGGAGGAATAGGAGGGTATAATAATTCTCCCAAGGGTCCAGTATAAGGTATTCTGAATTGAGAATGGAATGGTTGCAGAAGATTCCAGAGGGGTTCAGAGGATCTGATGACAGCCATAGAATGAAAATGCAAAACTAATACACGTCCCTTAGTAACTCTCCAAGATTCATACTGAAAAAAAAACAGAGTTGAAAGTGATTCTGGAGACACTCTAGTCCAAACATCAATTCACATGTGAGGGCACTGTGCCACAGAAGTGAAGACACCTGTCCAGTGAGGCACAGTTTACTAACGACAGGATTACTAACACAGTTTACTAACGACAGAACTCATGTTCTGAGCCCACCATATTGGTAATCTGGGGAACAGATTCTGGAGATCATGCAGGGTAGTGTTCTGCAGTGGTCTGGGCCATTCTTTTGAGAAGCAGTGAGGTGGTGGGGTGGGGGTTGCAGAAGAAACACAGGACTTCTGTGTATCACTTTAGATACATGATTTCAATTCCAAGAAGAAGGAATAGTATTTATACATTTTACCTTCTGGCAAAATCTTACCTTGTCTTTTCTTGTACAAACGGAACAAAAGCACTGGAGACAGAATGAGAACAAGCAAAAAGAGCACAGCCAGTACACTCAGCAACCCAGTGTGGTGAGAACGAAGGCCCATAATGATGTCTGCAAATAGAAGATGCAACAAGTCTTGATTTCCCAGGAAATAGACCCAAAAGGCTGGGCAGGCTTGGCAGCACTCGGGGCACTATCACAACTGGGTTCCTCCCTGTGGAGTATCAAAGCCCCTTGGAAAACTGAACTTTCTGATATTAAAAGTCAGATGGTCACATAGGGGCTGCTTCAGAACATCTTGAAATGCATGGCATCTCTCAGAAGGTTTTGGGATCTTTCCCATTGGGCTTCCTGGGAGGAGATGCCTTTTGAGACCAGTCCTCCAGAACAAGAAGCCTAATTTCAGGCCTTGCAAGTCTTCAAGGTGATTTTTTGAGGCTCTAGGAAAGTTGGACAGAGCAGGTTACCTGCACATAGGTTCCGGGAAGAGATGGAGTTAGAACTGTTGCTGACAGGGTTCCAGGCTGTACAAGTGTAAGTCGACTCTTGATCCTCAGGGCTCTGAATGATTCTAAGGATATTGCCCTCTTCTTCCAAGGAACTCCATCTATATGATACATCCTTTTCTTCCTTCTGAACAGAGCATGTCAGTGTGACATTACAGGAGCTATTCGTAGATGTTATTGAATTCTGGGTAATTTTTGGCTTCCCAAGTCGACCTATGAAGGAAAACACACAAGCAAGTAGTGTCATGGATTGAATTGTGTTCCCCAAAATATGGGTCAATTTGGCTGGGCCATGACTCCCAATACTGGGTGGTTGTGTTTCATTTTTTGGGTCTGATATAATTATCTTCTATTTTGTGATATGCTATAAATCCTAACCTCAATGTGTTAATGAGACAGGGTTAGGTTGTATTATTGAAGATTGGGTTGTTTGTATGTTAATGAGAAGGATTAGTGTAGGATACAATGTTCTTACTCAGGTCAAACCCTGGGGTGGGGGTGGCCTTTATGACCTTTTATTTTATATGAGATAAAAGGAGAGAGAAGAGAGCAGAGGAAGAAGAGCCAGGAACAGACTGCATCCTTGGGACCTAGGGTCCCTGCACTGAGACCCTCCTAGATCCAGGAAAAGAGTGATGTCAGTACAAATAGAAATCTGCATGGAATGCCAGACCCATAGATGTTGAAAAGACACAAGATTGTCCCCTGAAGCTTACAGAGAGATAAATCCTGGCCTTAGAGCTGGCACCTTGAATTAGGACTTCTAGCCTCCTAGACTGTGAGAGAATAAATTAGGTTTGCTAAAGCCATCCACTTAGATTTCTGTTATAGCAACACCAGATAACTGAAACAAAATGGTGAGCTGAAGCCAACTTATACCAGTTTGCAAGAGCCAACTGCAAAATTTTCAGGAATTTTGCAGGATGGTTGTTAAACATAAATATCATTAAATATTAAAAACTCATAATCAAACAAATTATATTAAAAACAAAGGTAATAAATATGTAAACCTCATCATTTTCTAGGTGTTTTTTCTTTTTACATTTTTCTATTATCTATGCTCTTTGTAATGGTTACGAATTGGACTGTGAACCGCAAGGTCACCAGTTTGAAACTACCAGCTGTTCTGTGGGAGAAAGATGAGGCTTTCTGCTCCCGTAAAGATTTACAGCCTTGGAAACCTTGTACAGGGTCGCTATGAGTCGGAACCGACTCCACGGCACATAACAACAACAACAACAACAACATGCTCTTAATATTATTTATATCTGTTGTATCTGACCTTTGTAATGGTGTATTTCTGAGCATGTTTTCTCAACTCTGCATGACTTGAAAGCAGCTATAGAAATTGGTAAATGCTACAAACTTGGGCTTAATATATTTTTTATTGATTGTCACTGTAGATTTAAGAAATATTACTAATGCAGATAAAATTTTAAAAGTCATGCCTATAAGCATAACATACACACATGCACATTCACTATTCAAAAACCATTCTGTAACTCAGCAAAGATGCTGCTCATACCATTGATGAACAAACAAAATTCCAGTATATATAGACATGTTTTTAGAGTCCTGGTGTGGTGCTTTGGGTTAATGTGCTGGGCTGCAAAGTTGGTTTGAACCACAAGGTCAGCAGTTCAAATTCACCAGCTGTTCCTCAGAAACCCTATACAGGTTGCTACAGGTCAGAACTGATCGATGGCACATAACAAAGACAATAACACATGTCTTTCTCAAATCACTTTTTCTCATTAGTTAGCTTTAAGCATATTACTGTAAAAAATGATATGGCAGAGGAATCTGACTCCTTTAACTCCAGAAGGGAAAAGGAGAATCAAGATTAGTAACCCAAGACTGATTCATATGAGGCAGAATTCTGACACCAACTGTCCCTACTATGGTACTGTTTACTTCTTTGCTGGGTTTGAGAATTCATTGCGGTGACCACACAGACTTAGACAGCACTTATGATTATGGGGTTTATAAGGGAAATAACAAATTACAATTTAGAATCTGGAATCAATCAGGACAGTCTCTTTTGAGCTGTGCTGCAGACAGGCCTATCTGGCCTTTCAGCCCCTTTGCCCTTCAACTCAGCCTCTGTCCTGCTCAGGCAACTGTTACAAAGGTCTTTAGGCTCTTTCAATAAGTACCCAGAGGCACCCTACTCTACTAGTAAGCCTTGGCTTGAAGGCGTTCAACTCTTTCACTCTGCAAGTCGGCAATCTTACCTCTACCAACAAGTCTCTAGAGACACACCACTCTGCCAGTAAACCTCCTGCCTGAAGGTTCTCACCTCTCTCTCACTTTGTGGATCAGTAAGCTGGGCTGCATCAAGTCGCTGGATGTGCTCTACTTCACCAGCAAGGCTCCTGCCAGAAGGCACTCAGCTTTCTTTCTCCACGAGCAAGGGAAGTCCATTGTGACTTCTCCTGGTTTCTACTGCCTCTGCTGTCACTATTTCTCTGCCACTACTTAACATTTCTTGCCATCGCTGATATTTCAGTTTTCTCTGAGTCTCCTAAGTCTAGGAGGTTCCCAGGACCAAAAGACACACTCGTCAGCCAGTTCTTCTTTCTTGGTGGCAGTCAACACCCTTATTTCTGCTTGCTTCTCTCTCCTTTAATCTCTTGTAAGAGAAAAGGTGTAACTCAAGCAAGAGTGATGACTTGAGTGAATCACACCTTGATCCTGCCTCACTAAAATAATAAATATAACTGAATCCTCATTGACATAACTTAAAAACAGAACACCTCTAATTTCATAATACAGAATGAGAATCAAGATCAGTAGCCCAAGGCAGAAGGCAGACATGCCTCTTCTCTCCAAACCTTTTACTAATTCTGACACTAGTTGTTCCTCCCATAAAACTCTCTACCCCTCCATTGATTTCAATTGCTGTTGTTAGGTGCCACTGAGTCAGTACAAACTCATAATGACCCTATGCACAACAAAGTGAAACACAGCCCAGTACTGAGCCAACCTCACAATTGTTGCCACACTTGATCCCATTGATGCTGCCATTTTGCCAATCCATCTCACTGGGGATTGTTCTCTTTTTATCTGCCCCTCCACCTTACCAAACAAGATATACTTCTCCAGCAACTGGTCCCTCCTGAAAATATGTTTGAAATATGAGAGATGAAGTTTGGCCACTGGCCAAGTGGCAGCATCGATGGACTCAAGCATGGCAACAGTAGTGAAGTTGGCTCAGGATCAGACAGTGTTTTATTCTGCTGTGCATAAGGTTGCTATGAGTCGGTACTGACTCAATGGCACCTAACAACAACAACAGCAACAAACATCTTTATTGTATTCTGGGCTTTCAGCCAAGATCTATCAGACATCCACTTCTGAATCCGGCATGAACCTCTGGAGGTTCTCTGTCAATGTATGCTTGGAGCCATTTCTGTATTACCTTTAGTAAAACTTTACTCACATGGGATAACAAAGAGATTGTCTGATGATTTCCGCATTCCATTGGATCACTTGTCTTTGGAATGGGCACATATACAGATCTCTTCCAGTCAGTTGGCTAGATAGTTGTCTTCAAAATTTCTTGGCATAGATGAATGAGTGCCTCCAGTGCCACCTCACTTTCTTGAAAGATTTCAATTTTTATTCCATCAATTCCTGCTGCTTTGTTCTTTGCCAATTCTTTCAATGCAACTTGGATGTCTTCCTTCAGTATCATTGGCTCTTGATCATATACTACCTCTTGAAACAGTTGAACATCAACCATTTCCTTTTGGTACAGTGACTCTGTGTATTCCTTCCTGGTTTTTTTTTTGTTTTTTTTTTTAATAGCAATTGTTATTATTTATTGAACATCTAGAATTTGTCAGGAACCATACTGGATGCTTTACAATCATGATCTCCAATTTTAGAAACCATAGGTAGAAGGTTAAAGCTGTTTTTTCCAGCAAAGCTCAGAAAAGCTGAATCACTCATCTAAGGCTGTATATGGTTGGTAAATGGTAGAACTGGGGGTTGACTTTAAATGCTCTCCCACACCACATAGCTTCTACCATGTAGATAAACAAAACAGCTCTATTATTTTAGTTAGATCTCATTTATAAAATTCCAAACACGGCTTATAGGTCTGACATGACAATACCATTCACAATATTATTAAATAAGAAATTCATCAGATTTTTGTCACATATCTAGAAAGTAGTGTTAGCATAGATAATAGTAACAAGCTATTCTTCTCTTAAGTTCCAAAGAATAACAAGAACTCTCTGATTCAAAAAAATCAAAACAAACAAAAAACCCCAACACATATTCCCTGTAGTCACAAACACAAAGATCTAAAACCCCATTTTAAAGCCATTTCTCTATAGCAAGAATCCAACCTGCATTTGCAATAGAAAGAATATTAAACCAAGAAGTCACTGAAAAGTCACACTGTTGGCAAAACACAACATGATGGTGACACCAACCTAGACACAGGACACAAACCAAGGCCCTTCCACACAGTCACAATTCCGTCAATGTCTCCACGCCACACATATTCCTCAATGTCTGCTTGACCAAACACCACAGTGGCCATGGGGTCTACTTTCCTGCAGTCTTGTGTAGACTTTGCTGCCACCCTAAACCCAAAGGGATTTTGGCCATGGAGTACACCACCACTCCCTGGTACTGACAGGTATTTTCAGTAATTCAACCAACCCAGATTTCAACACATGGTTCCCATATAGGAAGGACTACTCTGCCCCAGGTTTTATCCACACTTTATACTTGGCATAGGGCGCCAGGTAATCTAGAGCTGTGACAAGCAACCGGAACTTGTGGGTTTTTGTGAATTTCCCGACACAGGTCCCCAGGGACACCAGCTTGTCCCAGGATCTTCTCACTCACGTAGCACACCCGGTCGCTGTGCAGACTGTAGCAGTAGGTGCCACAGACTGGTCTGTCAGTGAGCAGCTGAAGATTCTCCCCGATTTATTTCCTGAGCTTCTCGAACATTACACGAATGTCCACTTCAGTCAAAGGCCGTCTTTTCCAGCTAGGCCAAAACGCTGACTCCTCCTGCCTCAGTTGCGGGAAACAGAAGCCCCTTCCATCTTCTTGTGATGCTTTCTGCATCATTCAATAATTTCTCCAAAGAATCCTTAAATAA
>NW_006408560.1:20674991-20676793 GCF_000296735.1 Chrysochloris asiatica
TCAGGATTCCACCTATGGTCTTATGCAATGCAAAGGCTCTGCAGGGAGCCTCCTTCAGTGGGCAAGTTCTAGCCTCATTTTAGATATTTCAATCAGTTATAGGCTGAAGACCCACTTACAAGCTTTCTCTGGTGATGTTTCTGACTGTTCCTCTCTCTCCCCCTTCAGGTGTCTATTTTACAATAGTAGGCAAGGGCAAGATTCAAAAGACAGCCAAGCATCTTAATAGCATTTCCCCACTTTTACCTATTCAAACCATGCCTCAATCTTTGTATCCACAAGCCCTGTTGTTCTACGGTTGTGCTTACATAGTTCTTTACTGCTGTTCTATTTGGCCCATGTAAACCTGCCTAGCTATTCTCCCATATGCCTTATTTTTCCTTTCCCCTTCCCCTTCTAGTGTATGCTCACCCCACAGCACCCAAACTATCCTGTGTCTATTCCCTACCCTGTGCTTCATTATCATGTGCCATTCTCTACCTTATGCTCCACTTCCCCTCCCTCCCCTCACCCCACCCCATATACTCTGGTAACCAACAACAACAACAACAACAACAAAATAAATAAATAAAAATAATTTTTTCCCCTTTTAGTGTGGATGCTTTTTCTTAATCTTTTACAATAATGGTCCTATGCTGTATTTCTCCTTTTGTGACTGACTGATTTCACTCAGCATAATGTCCTCATGGTTAATCCATGTTATGTGGTGGCTTGCTGCTTCCTTGTTATTCTTCAGTGTAGCATAATATTCCATTGTGTGTATGCACCAAAGTTTTTTATCCATTCTTCCATTGATGGACACTTAGGCTGTCTCCATCTTTTTGCTATTGTAAATAGTGCTGCTGTGAACTTTGGTGTGCATATATCTACTCATGTTATGGCTCGTATTTCTTGTGGATAAGTACCAAGTAGGATAATTTCTGGATTATAAGGTATCTCTATTTCCAACCTTCTGAGGAAGCGCCATACTGTTTTCCAGAGTGTTTGGGCCATTTTGTAATCCCACCAGCAATGTAGGATGGTCCCAGTCTCTCCACATCCTCTCCAACATTTATTGTCCTCTACTATTTTTTTATCTTTTTCTATTATTGCAGGTGTGAGAGGATATCTCATTGTTGTTTTGATTTGCATCTCTTGAATGGCTAGTGATCATGAACATTTCTTCATATGTTTGTTGCCTGCCCGGATCTCCTCCTTGGTGAAGTGTCTGTTCATGTCCTGTGACCATTTTTAAATTGGGTTATTTGTCCTTTTCTTGTAGAGGTGTTGTAAGTTCTTATATACTTTGGAAATTAGTCCCTTGTCTGATGTGTTGTTGCAAAAGACTTTTTCTCATTCTGTGGGCTCCCTTTTTACTCTTTTGATGAAGTCTTTTGATGCACATAAGTTTTTAATTTTTAGTATGCACAATTGATCTATTTTGTCTACTTTTGTTTGTGTAATTTTCAAAATGTTTGGTGGTCTGTGTATGCCCTGTATTAGAGCTCTCACATTTTCCCCTATTTTTTCATTGATGGCCTTTGTGATTCTGGGATTCACATTTAGGTCTTTAATCCATGCGGAATTGGTTTTCGTATAAGGCATGAGGTGAAGGTCTTGTTTCAGTCTTTTGCATATTGCTTTCCAATTCTGCCAGTGTCATATGTTGAAGAGACTATCTCCTCCCCATGCAATATACTTAGTTACTTTGTCGAAAATCAGTTGGCTGACTTGAAAGGACAAGCAGACCAACCTGGAGTGGCTAGAAGAACAGAAGATACTTCTTGAAAGAAAGACCTACAGGAAAAATATAAAACAACATA
>NW_006408560.1:20694406-20703312 GCF_000296735.1 Chrysochloris asiatica
GCCATCTTGTTTGTTCCTCCCTCTCAGTCTTTCTTTTTTTAGTATGATTTTAGTTGTTGGTTTTTCATATATGACCTACATTATATTGAGGAATTTCCTTTTCAGTCCAATCTTCTTTAGGGTTTTCATCAAGTTAGGATTGTATCAAATGCATTTTCTGCATCCATAGAAATGATCATTCATTTTCTTTTCCTTTGTTCTGTTGATTGATTGATCAAATGATTGACTTTCTAATGCTCAACCTTTCTTGTATTATAATAAATCTAAGTTGGTCACGGCATAGAACTCTTTTAATACACTGTTAGGGTCTGTTAACAAGCATTTTGTTAAGGATTTTTACAACTATATTCATAAGAGATTTTGGCATGTAGTTTTCTTTTCTTGTGGTTTTTGTATAGTTTTGGTATCAGGGTAATGTTTACTTTGTAGGGTGAATTAGAGAGTAATTTTTACTTCTTGATCTTTTGGAAAAGTTTAAACAGTATTGGTTTCAATTATTTTCTAAATGCTTGGTAAAATTTCTTGTGAAGCTATCTGGTCTAGGACTTTTTTTTTTTTTGAGGGAGGCTGATTAAGGGAGGGGACTTGATCACTAATTTGATTTCTTCACTTGTTATATAGATCTATTGAGACTTTCTAGATCCTTTTGAGTCAGTTTGGGTAGGTTGTATAGTTTAAAGTATTTGTCTATTTCCTTTAGGTTATTCAATTTTTTGCTGTACTGTTGTTCATATTGTTCAGTCAAAATATTTCTATCAGGTTAGTTGCAATGTCTCACTTAAAATTTTTTAGTTATTTACATCTTTTCTTTTCTTTGTCAGTTTAGTTGATAAAGGTTTGCCAATTTTATTGATTTTTTTCCCCAAAGAATCAGCTTCTGGTTTTATTGATTCTATTTTTTCTATTTTCAATTTCATTTATTTATCCTCTGATCTTTGTTTTATCCTCCTTGATTAAATTCTATAGAGCTACACAGCTACACACACACTCACATACAAATGAGTGTATTATATAGATGGTATTAACTCTATAGAGTGTACCAATGCTAAATCACTGGTTTTGATATATTGTACTACAGTTATGCACAATGTTAACATTTGGGGAGGCTATATGAAGGGAGCATATAACCTCTCTGTACATTTCTTTATACCTTTCAATGAATCTAACAGGAGTTCTGGTGTGGCACTGTAGGATAAGAATTTGACCATAGTGTTAGATTGAATCACAAGGTTGGCAGTTCAAACTCACCAGCTACTTCTTTGAAACCCTATGCAGGGTCTCTATGAGTTGGAATTAACTCAATGGCACAAAAAAAACAACAACAAAATGAATCTGTCAATTATGTGAGGGAAAAAAAAGTTAAAAAAAGAAAACGACAAGCTCAAGTACTTTGTATACCTTATCTCACTTGATTCATATAAACTCTGGGAAGTAAATATGATTATTTTCATTTTGCAGAAAAGGAAAATAAGTCCCAGGGACAAGTTGCTGAAAAAGGTTTAAAACGGAAAACTAGCAGAATTTGGACCGAACTAATGTCATACCCTCTTTTTAAATGTTCATGTTAGTAAGAAACTTGAGGGAATCCAGTTTTTACAAATACAATTGTTCTTTAGATAGCGAATTTGAAAAAGTAAAGCAAAACAGAACAAAACAAAAAACCAATTGACCAACAAGAAACTCTTTGTTTTCCCACAACTTACGGTAAACTTGAAGGCTGTAGTCCTTGGTGATGGTGAATATATTATCTAGTATATTTATATCTGCTTTGTATAACCCTGCATCTTCCATCTTCAGATGACTGATCACCAGGTTGTAGCTCTGATCTGAGACATTTAATCTACCATTGTAATTTTTGTGGGTCACAATAACTTTAGGTGTTCTTCCTGACTCTTCTGGTTGCACAATAGCAACGGATGTTTTGGAAACCCAAGCAATGTTGATAATTTTCTGTGATTCTTCAATATTTAGAGGGAAAGTAACAGATTCTCCCAGCATTCCATTCACCAGTAGTGTGTCTGTGTTTCTTCCAGTTGTTTCTGACCCTGAGGACACAAAAAGAAAGCTGTAGGTATCTTGTTGTTTTAGAGTTCCCTGTTTGTCTTGCTTTTTGTCTTTCTGAGCTGCCATGGGCCTGGCTCATCCAGTTTCTTGAAGACACCTTTTTAATTTTTGTGTGCACTCATCGTATACTATGCTAAATTTCCTAATAGATTCTCATTAAAACATGAAGTTTCCCTGTGAATTTCAAGAGATCCATTTTACTAAAAACTGAGAGTTAGAAGGGATTTGTGAGGCAAAAGCCATAAATCTCCCTGAAGCCCAAAATTAAGTGTCCTTTTTTCTCAACATCACATTAACAGGTTATGAAAGAACTGGGACCAGAGTCTGGGAGGTTAGTGTTGGTGGAATAGCCAGTCATTGCTTTTCCCTTTACAGTGTTTTGGCAAAAAGCAAGTTATATTTGTGCCTCTCTTCCTGGAACATATAAGCAGAATGTGCTTTGGGGACTCTGCAGACATTTATGGAAGTCTTTGTCAGGTTTCTGATTGACTGCAGAGATAACAAAACAGGAACTTCAGTGAGCACAAACTACAAGGAATGCACACTTGCAAAAGTAGTTGGAAAAGTCACAAATGTCTGCAACCCTACAAGCAAAAGTAAGCGGTCCCTAAGGAGTGGGAGACTCAGATTCCCAGAGTTACCATATTAAAAAAAAAAGGAAATTATGATCCATTCACAGGAAAATAAAATGTCAGAAACTATGCCTGATGATACCTGCATATTGGGATTAATAGTCAAATATGTTGATGTGTTGACTCAATAGTATTAAACATGAGCAAAAATTATGGATGAGAAACTAAAAGAGGTCAGAAAAACATATAAGTAAAATGAGACTATCAATAAGGAGTTACAAATTTTTTTAAAAAGAGAAAAACAAAAACTTTGGAGCTGAAAATAAAAATAACTGAAATGAAAAACCCACTAGACATATTTGTTGTTGTTATTGTTATGTGCTGTAGAGTCAGTTCCGATTTGTAGCGACCCTGCATAGGGTTCCCGAGGCTGTAAATCTTTATGGGAGCAGAAAGTCTTATCTTTCTCCCATGGAACAGCTGGTAGTTTTGAACTGCTGACCGTGAGATTAGCAGCCCAATTCATAACCACTACGCTACCAGAGCTCCTTATTTGAGCAGTTATAATAAATTACCAGTGAACTTAAAAATAAGATCATTGACATTATTCAATCTAAGAAGCAGAACAAATAGAGAGGTAAAGAAGCAGAATAAAAAAGAATATTTGAACAAATAATGGTCAAAACCTCCTTACTCTTGTGATAGACATGATTATATACATTCAAAAAGACCAACAAACTCCTAGTACAATAAACTAAAAGAAGTCTACATTGAGATATTTTATAGTCAAATTGTCAAAACCCAGAGACTAAGGGAGAATTTTGAAGAAAGCAAGAGCAATGCATCACATACAAAGGGTTTTTTAGAAGAATATCAACTATTTTATCATTAGAAGCCATAAGGGTCAGAAGTCCTGAAAAAAGAACCCCCCCCCCCAAAAAAAAACAACAAACGGTTAACCAGGAAGTCTATATCAACAGTATCCTTCAAGAATAAAGAGAAACTAAAGCATTTCCAGATAAACAAAAGCTCAGGGAGTTAATTATTAGTTGTTATTGTTGTTATGTGCTATCAAGTTGATTCTGAATCACGGTGACCCTGTATAAGTTTCCAAGGAGTGCTTGATGGGTTGAACTGCCTACATTGTGGTTCACAGTCCAGTGCTGATCCTACAGTACTTTAAAGACATGCTAAAAGGAGTCTGTTAGGTTGAAATGGAAGGACATTAGACCATAAGAGAAGAATAAACAATACTGGTAAAGGTAACTACATGTTGTTATTCTTAAGTGCCTTGAGTAGCTACCAACTCATGGTGACCTAGTATAGGGTTTCCAAGTAGCAGCTAGTGAGTTTGAACTGCTGACCTTGTGGTTCAAACCGACCTTGTGGTCCAGTGCTTTATCCCATAGTGACACACCAGGGCTCCAAAGGTAACTACATAGATAAATGTAAAAATTAGTATTATTGTAGTTTGTGTTTCATAACTCACCATTTTATTCTTAAGTGATTTAAAAGATTAATGCATAAAACAAAAATTATAAATCTGTATTAATGGGCACATAATGCAGAAATACATAATCTATGACAAAAACAATAAAAGAGATAGGGCAGAGATGTACTGAAACAAAGTGTGAATACTATTCAAACTAAGTTGGTAGTTTTCAAACTAAGTTGTTATAAGTTTAAGATCTTAATTGTAGTGCCCAGGGTAACCACTAAGACAACAAATTTAAAAATAAAGAAAGTAAACAAAGCACACCACAAAGAATTATCTAAGCACATAAAAAGGAAATAATGGAGGGATTGGGAAACAAAATCAAATAAAACATGCTAAAACAAAAAGCTAACATAAGTTCTCAATAATTCTTTAAAGAGTTAATGGATTGAACTCTTCAACTAAAAGGTAGAGCTTGGCAGAATGAATTTAAATCTGATAAACTACATGATTTAGATCATGTAGAAGGAATGCACAGAGTCACTGTACCAAAAGGAAATGGTTGATGTTCAACCGTTTAAGAGGTAGCATATGATCAGGAGGGAATAGTTGCTGGAGAAGGATATCATGCTTGGTAAGATGGAGGGTCAGAGAAAAAGAGGAAGACTCCCCATCAAGATGGATTGGCCAGGTGGCATCATTTATGGACTCAAGTATGGCAACGGTAGTGAGGTTGGCCCAGGATCAGACATTGTTTCATTTTGCTGTGTATGGGGTCGCTATGAGTCGGTTTTGACTCGATGGCACCTGACAACAACAACAACATATGATAAGAGCCAATGACACTGAAGAAGGAAGTCCAAGGTACATTGAAGGAATTGGCAAAGAACAGGGCACCAGGAATTGATGGAATATAAATTGCAATCTTTCAAGAAAGTGAGGTGGCACAGAAGACACTCATGCATCTCTGCCAAAAAATTTGGAAGATAACTATCTGGCCAACTGATTGGAAGAGATCCGTATTTGTGTCCATTCCAAAGAGAGGTGAATGGAATTTGGAAATCATGGGACAATATTTTTGATATCCCATGTGAGTTAAGTTTTACTAAAGGTAATATAGAAACAGCTGCAAGCATACATTGACAGAGAACTTCCAAAGGTTCAAGCCAGATTCAGAAGAGGCCGTGGAATGATGGATATCATTGTTGATGTCCTATGGATCTTGGCTAAAAGTAGAGACTATCAGAAAGATGTTTACCTGTGCTTTATTGACTATGCAAAGGCTTTCGATTGTGTGATTCATGACAAGCTATGGACAACATTGCAAAGTATGAGTATTCCAGAACACATAATTGTGCTCATGAGGAATCTGTACCTGGACCAGGAGGCAGTTGTTTGAGCAGAACATGGGAACACTGAATGCTTTAAAATTAAGAAAGGTGTGCGACAAGGTTGTGTTCTTTCACCATACTTATTCAACCTGTATGCTGAGCAAATAATCTGAGAAGCTGGGTTATAAGAAGAAAAACGTGGCATCAGAATTAGAAGAAGACTCATTAACAACCTGCAATATGCAGATGATACAACCTTGCTTGCTGAAAGTGAAGAGACTACATCTCAATGTAAAGAAAATAAAAACCCTCACCACTGGACCAATAAACAACATTCTTACCAATGTAGAAAACATAGAAGTTGTCAAGGACTTAATTCTTCTTGGATCAACTAGCAATACTCATGGAAGCAGCAGTCAAGAAATCAAACGATGTATTGCATTAGGCAAATCTGCTGCACAAAACCTTTTTAAAGTGTTGAAGATCTAAGATGTCAGCTTGAAGACTAAGGTGCTTTTGAGTTATGGTGTTGGAGGTGAATATTGAAAGTGCAATGGGCTGCCAAAAGAACCAATAGATCCGTTCTGGATGAAGTGCAGCCAGAGTGCTCCTTGGAGGCCAAGATGGCCAGACTTCATCTTTCATACTTTGGACATGCTGTCAGGAGGGACCAGTCGCTGGAGAAAGATATCATGTTTGATAAGGTGGAGGGTCAGAGAAAAAGAGGAAGACCCCCCCAACGAGATGGATTGGCCAAGTGGCAGCATCGATGGACTCAAGCGTGGCAACAGTAGTGAGGTTGGCCCAGGATCAGGCAGTGTTTCATTCTGCTGTGCATAAAGTTGCTATGAGTCGGTGCTGACTCGATGGCACCTACCAACAATGCCATGATTTAGATACGAGATGCACTTTAGATACAAGGATACAAAAAGTATGGAAAATATATTCCATTTAAATAGTAAACAACAGATAACTATTTCAGATCAAATAGACTTTAGGGAAGAATACATGATATGAGGCCAATAAAGACATTATATATTGGTAAAAAGTTCAATCCATCATGAAGATATAACAATTATAAACATATGCGTGTCAAACAATAGAGTCCCAAAGTAAGTGAAGTAAAGGTGACAGAATTGAAGGAAGAAATACACAGTTCTACAATATTAGTTGAAGATTTCATTATCTCACTTCTAACAATGGATAGAACAAAAAGACAGACTATGAAAAAGTAAATAGAAGACTTGAAGAACACTATAAAAAAATTAAACCTAATAGATATTTACAGATCACTCCTCCCAATAAAAGTAGAATACATACTCTTCTCAAGTTCATATGGAACATTCTTCAGGGCCACAAAACAAATTTGAAATTAAAAAATTAGAAATATACAACGTATCTTATTGATTACAACAGAATAGAACTAGAAATCAATAACAGAAGGAAAAGTGGAAAGTACACAAATATATGGCAATTAAACAACACACTGTTAAACAATCAGTGAGTTAGGAAAGAGATATCAGAAAATATTTAGAGTCAAAAGAAAGTAAAAGTATAACATATAAAAACTTATGGGATGCAGAAAAGGCAGTGCTCATAAGGAAATTTATAGCAGTAACTGCCTATGTTATAAAAAAAAACAAACTCAAATTAATTAACTTTACAATTTGAGAAACTAGAAAAAGAAGAGCAAACTAGTTTTTTCCTACTCAACTGCTCCCGTTAGTTTCTGTCAATAGAAGGAGCTAGATGGAGACTTTTAGGCTGGAGAAGAAGGAAGGGACACTAACTCCCCTGTTTGCTTCCTGTACCTATCCAAGTCACCCTCAAAATATACCTCTCTCAGCAGTGATAGTTTGTTCCAGTATCAGCAACTGATTTTAGTTTACGGTGATTTCAGTGCTCCTCAAACCAGCCTTACTGCATTTTCTTACTGGTTAATGCTGCCTGCACAAAGGACTAGTATTACTGGCAAATATCTCCTCCTCAGAGACCTGGGACCCAGCTCCATAGGACCTTCTTTTCAGAAGTTTTAGTTATAACTCTGTGATGCTGCTCCTCCAAGCTTCTAATTTTTAATAATCTCAATTTCTTCCACTTTTTACTCCAGTTTAGGAGGTGGTAGCTGCTTTTGAGTTTGTCACCTCCATGTTATCTTTCTTCTTCTCCAACTACAATCAGAGTGCTACTTAGAACATACATGGTCTGGTATTGGCCATTTTGAATTGGACAGTCATATGATCTACTATGAGGAATGACAAACTGAAGAGGAATGGACTTCCCTTCATCATGAAAAGTCAAGAAATGGTCTGTATACAGAAAGAAGCATCCTTTGATGTTTACCAGGGATGGCAGGGGAAAGAAGAGAAAATCAGTAGCTAGTTGTTGTTGTTAAGTGCCGTCGAGTCGGTTCCGACCCATAGCGACGCTGTACAGGGTTTCCGAGCCTGTAAATCTTTACAGGAGCAGAAAGCCTCATCTTTCTCCCACGGAACAGCTGGTAGTTTCGAACTGCTGACCTTAAGGTTTGTAGCCCAATTCGTAACCTCTATGCTACCAGAGCTCCTTACTAGTTAGTAGTAGTTGTTGTTAAGTACCATGGAGTCGGTTCCGACTCATAGTGACCCTGCACAGGGTTTCCAAAGCTATAAATCTTTACGGGAGCAGAACGCCTCACTTTTCTCCCTCGGAACCGCTGGTAGTTTCGAACTGCCGACCTTCAGATTAGCAGCCCGATTTGTAACCACTATGCTACCAGAGTTAGTAGATACATATTAACTTCCGTGAAGGGAAAGGCAATGTACAAGGAGAAGGTCAGCACAATATGATCAGGCAAAAGACGACACTGGGAAGTGCACAAGAATTAAAGGCAACAAAGGTAAATACTATTAAATATAAAATCAGGCAATAACAATAAATAATAATATATGAGTAGCTACATAGGTAGACATACAAGCTGAACAGGTATGAGAAGGCAAACAGAATTATACCAATGACTACATGAGGGGGGTGAAAAAAGTTCATGGAAAAATTCCATTATCTTTTAACATAAGATATTTATGCATTTGTATGTGCTGCAAATATATACAAATATATAGTAGAGCATACAGGGGGAAGAGTTACATAAACTTCTTGTTGTTACTAAGTACCATATAGTCAGTTCTGACTCATAGCAACTCTGTACAGGGTTTTCAAGGAGCACTTAGTGTGTTTGAGCCACCACCCTTGCTGCTAGCAGTCCAGCAACACATAAGCAAACATCTTGAAGAATGAGTCATTGATCTTGGGGACTTCGAACCATAGTTCTGGGGATATCTAGGTCAATTGCCATGATAAAATCCACAAAGGCATGTTACATCTTTCTCTGGTGAGTAGTAACTAAGGTAATAAATGCTAGCAAGTGGTCATCTAAGGTGCAATTATTGGTCTTTCTACGTTTGGACAAAAGAAGAGTGAAAAAAATAAGATTCAAGGAAGATTGGAGGAAGATTCATTAACTACCTG
>NW_006408560.1:20703762-20713472 GCF_000296735.1 Chrysochloris asiatica
GTAACCACTACGCTACGGGTCCTAAATAAAGAGGGAGAAAAATGTAGAACAAAATTCAAAATCATAAAACAGACCTGAGACTATGATCCTTAATCACACTTCAGCCTGTAACTGAATCCATCCTCGAGAACCACTTTTCAGCCAAGTAATGGACAGGCCTACAATAATACCCGTGAGGAACATACTCCTTAGAATAATTAGCCACATGAGTCCAAAAGGGCAGCAGTTTCCCCAACACAAAGCTCAGAAGGCAGTAAAGGGTAAGAAAGAAGAAGGAATGGAAACAGGGAATTCAGGGAGGCAGTGAGAGGAGTACTGTTATATCGAGGGGATTGCAACTAATGAGAAGAAAGAAAATGTGTATGTATTGTGGAATGGAAAATCAATTTGCTCTGTAGACTTTCACCTAAGCCACAATAAAATGAAACAAAAGAGAACATTTTAATATCTATCCTGAAGTATATATAACATTGTCAGTGATAGAATAACATTCATACAAAGAAGACCAGTTAACACAATTGTAATAGTTAAGGATTTGTGTCAATTTGAATAAGGCAGGATTCTCAGTGGTTTAGCAGTTAAAACATAGCATTCCTTCATGATGACATCTGCTGTGAGCTGCCAATTAATTGAAAGGAAGTTTTCTTGGCGATGTGACTTGCTTCTAAAATATTGCACACTCAAGCAAAGCTTGCATGCTTGCTGTGTGCTGGGTCTGAATTCTGTATCTGATTCATCTGACCTCCAGTTCTTGGACTTGAGCCAGTCGTCTGTACTACTGCCTACTGATTCCTGGAGGCATTGGCAGCCAGCCATCTTATCTGCCCAACCTGCCTGCCTGTCATCTTGGTTTATCTATTCTGCAGCTTCCTGAGTCAAATCTCTCAAGTCTGACATTTGACCAAAGGACTTGAAGCCTGCCCACCTTCCCCCGCACCTCGTTATATATATATATATATGCAATGAGTCAGAACTAACTGGACAGCACTTAACAACAACAAATTACAGTTGTTGTTAGGTGCCTTTGCGTTAGTTCCAACTCATAGCAACCCTGTGCACAGCAGAACACAACACTAGCCAGCACTGTGCTATCCTCACAATTGTTGTTATGCTTGAGCCCATTGCTGCTGCCATGGCGTCAATCTATCTTCTTGGGGGTCTTCCTCTTTTTTGCTGACGCTCCACTTTATCAAGCATACTGTCCTTCTCCAGATCTTTCCTGATAATATGTTTAAATTATGAGAGACAAAGTTTCACTCTCCTTATTTCTAAGGCGCATTCTGGCTGTATTACTTCCAACACAGATTTATTTTTATGGCAGTCCATGGAGCTTGAAATATTCTTCTCCAACACCATAATTCAAATGCATTAATTCTGCAGACTTTCTTGTTTATTGTTCCACTTTCACATGCATATGGGCTATTGAAAACACCATGGCTTAAGTCAGGCACAACTTAGTTCTCAAATTGACAACTTTGTTCTTGATTAAAGAAGTCTTCTGCAGCAGATTTGCCTAATACAATCAGCCATTTGATTTCTTGACTGCTGTTTCTATGAGTGTTGATTATGGATTCAACCCAAATGGAGTCTTTGACAACTTCAATTTTTCCTCCATTTATCATGATGTTATTTATTGCCCCAGTTGTAGGGATTTTGTTTTCTTTACATTGAGGTGCAATCCATATTGAAGGCTGTGGTCTTTGATCTTCAACAGTAAGTTTTAAGTCCTCTTTATCTTCAGCAAGCAAGTTTGTATCATCTGCATATCACAAGTTGTTAATGAGTCTTCCTCCAATCCTGATGCTGTGTTCTGTGTTCTTCTTCATATAATCCTCTGGTTATTTTTTACTTAGCATACAGATTGAATAAATATGATGAAAGAAAACAGCTCTGACACATACCTTTCCTGACTTTAAACCATTCATTATCCTCTTGTTCTGTTCTTGGTCTATGTACAAGTTCCACAAGCGCACAATCAAGTGTTCTGGAATACCAATTCTTCCCAATGTTATCCATAGCTTGTGATAATCCACACAGTCAAAAGCCTTTGCATAGTCAATAAAGCACAAGTAAACATCTTTCGGTTCTGATACTTTCTGCTTTCAGCCAAGATCCAGCTTAAAAGATATCAGCCATAATGTCGCGAATTCCATACCCTCTTCTGAATCCAGCTTGAGTTTTTGACATTTGCCTGTTGATATATGGCTGCAACCATTTAAAAATTATCTTCAGCAAAATTTTACTTGCATGTGACACTAATGATATTGTTCTATGATCTCCACATTCCATTGGGTCACCTTTCTTGTGAACAGACACAAATACAGATGTCTTCCAATAAGTTGGCCAGGTAGCGGTCTTCCAAATTTCTTGGCATAGATGAGTGAGCACCATCAGTACTTCATCAGTTTGCTGAAAGATTTCAGTTTGTACTCCGCCAATGCCTGGAGCCTTGTTTTTCCCCCCAAACCTTCAGTGCAGCTTAGACTTTTTCCGTAAGTACCGTTGGTTCTTGATCTTATGCTACCTCTTGAAATGGTTGCACATTGACCATTTCTTTTTCATACAGTAATTGTGTATATTTTACATCTTCTTTTGATGCTTTTTTCATTATTTAATATTTTGCTCATGTTGTTGCTTTTGTTAAGTGCTGTTGAGTTGATTCTGACTCATAGTGACTCTGCATAGGGTTTCTTTTCACACAAAGTTTCACTCTCCTTGTTTCTAAGGAGCTCTTCAACAGCTGCTAGATTTGAACTGCCAACCTCGTGGTTTGCAGTCCAGTGCATATCCTACAGTGCCAATAATCCTTCAGTATTTCAAGTAGGGGCTCAAACTTTTTCTTCAGTTCTTTCAGCTTGAGAAATGCTGAGCATGTGCTTTCCTTCTGGTTTCTAACGCCAAGGTTTTGCAAATTTAATTATAATTCTTGATTTTGTTTTTTCAAGCTGCCCTTTGAAATTTTCTGTTCAGTTGTTTTGTCTTCTCATTTCTTCCATTTGCTTTAGCATCTCTACACTGGAGAGCAAGTTCCATAATCTCTTCTGACACCCATTTTGGTCGTTTCTGTCTTTTTTGTCTTCTTAAAGACATTTTGCTTTCTTCCTGTATGATATTCTTGATATCATCTTATAGCTTGGTCTTTGGGTATGACTATTTAATGCATCAGATCTGTTGTTGAGATGATATCTAAATTCAGGTGGGATATGTTCAAGGTCATATTTTGGCTCTTGTGGTTTTTAAATTTTTCTTCAGCTTAAGCTTAAACTTGCATATGGGCAATTGATAGTCTATTCCACAGCCTGCCCCTGGCCTTGTTTGGGGTGATGATATTGAACTTTTCCACCCTCCCTTTCCACAGGTGTAGTCAATTTGATTCTTGCATATTCCATCTGGTGAGGTCCATGTGTATAATCACCTTTTATGTTGTTTGAAAAAGATATTTGCAATGAAGAAGTCATTGATCTTGCAAAATTCTATCATGCTCTCTCCAGCATCATTTCTTTCACCAAAGCCATATTTTCCAACTACTGATTCTTTCTCTTTGTTTACCAGCCTTGCGTTCCAATCATCAGTAACTATCAAAACATCTTGAGGGCATAGTTGATTAATTTCAGACTGAAGAAATTGGTAGAATTTTTCAGTTTCAGCATCACTGACTTTAGTGGGTGGTGTGTAAATTTGAATATTAGTGGTATTAACTGGTCTTCCTTATAGGTGGGTGTAGGCGATCAGGGATACGTATCCACAAACAGCTGTTAAGTGCATGCAGTGTTGTAGAATGATGCACTGGAGCAAAAGTCAGTTTGAACCACAAGGACGGCAATTCAAACTCACCAGCTGCTTCTTAGATACCCTATATAGGGTTGTTATGAGTCAGGATTGACTAGACAACATTTAACTACAACAACTATGCACTATATAGAGCCCTGGTAGCAGAGTGGGTTATGTGTTGGACTGTAAACCAAAGGATTGCTGGTTTGAACCCCCAAGCTCTCCATGGGAGAAAGATAAGACTGTCTGCTCATGTAAACATTTACGGCTTTAGAAGCCCTATACAGGGTCACTATGAGTCGGAACTGACTTGATAGCACATGACGATGACAACAACAACAACAGTAATGTGCTATGCACTGAAATCCTGGTATGACGCTGTGGCACTAGACTGCTAACCCTAAAGTTGGCAGTTCAAATTCACCAGCCACTCCTTGGAAACCATACAGGGTCTCTGAGTTGGAACCAACTTGAAGGCACTTAACAACTACCACATGTGCTATGTGTTAAGGACATAGAGATGAACAGAACATGATTACAGTCCTGAGTAGCTCACAGCCTAGAGAGCAAGGTAAATGTGTAGACAAGTGACAGATAATATGATGTGATGAATGCTAAATGTAAAGCAATAGGAATAAACTGCTAGGGGAATAGAAGGAGAGGCAAATGCTACCTTTTAGGGCCAGGGGTCATAATTTGTTAAAATTGATTTCTTTGAACATGAACTCTGCCCTGATAAACTATTACACTGTTCTTATGGGGCCTGATAGAGGAGAGCCTAGAGTGGGCTGGCCTGAAACTCCACCCCCACCCCATGTCTCAGGGCTGCTTTGCGGTGGGCATGAAACATGTCCAGAGATACACAAGGCCTCTGCTCAGAAGGACTTCATGCTTGCTTTAATGCTGTTGAACTGCCTTGAAATTCTTAATAATAATTGAATAAGTGGCCTCACAGTTTCATATTGCACTGTTGTTGTTGTTGTTAAGTGCTGTTGAGTCGGTTCTGACTCATAGAGACCCTGTATAGGATTTCCAAGAGAAGTTGGTGGGTTTGAACTACCAACCTTGTGGTTCACAGTCCAGTGCTGATCCTACAGCACCACACCAGGACTGGACCCTACAAATTATATAACTGATCCTTGTTCCAGATCCCTCGTATCTCTTAAGGCTTTTTTGAAGTTCCACCCAGTCCCTAATTTCCATTTGCTTTTTTTCCCCTTTCTTTCATATTTCCTTTGTATTTCTTTTCAATAGCTGCCTGACCCAATATCTTTCTGACTGCTCTATACAATATCAATAGACTAAATGAGGATTAAAAAAAATTAAACATTAAGTTGTGCAAATTACACATCTGTTTCAAATATACCTACATTAAATAAAAAAAACACATCTCGGTGAGGTAGACAGTATGTGATTCTATGCATTCTGAGAACTTGGCGAGATCTGGGTGGGGTCGCGTTTGAGGTGGGGATGGGGCGAGGGGGCTGAAAGAATTAAAATCCAAGTAGAGTTTGCAGCAAGTTTCTTACAGTCAATCTACGGGCCACTGAATATGTCATTAGCATCATTTGTGAAGGAAACAGTGCGTTTAGAAGGGGTCAGCAAGCTCTAGCCTCGATTCTGCATTCATTAAAACTTTGCAAGAATTTCAACAGCCTGTACAACAGCACAGCTTCAAAAAGAGTAAACATGTTAATGTAAGTAAGCGGACAACTCTTTGGAACCCAAGATAATATTTTCTTGCATTTTTGTTGATGTCTCTATCTTGGACGGGCAGTTATGAAGTTGTTCTTCCGTTTAACATTGTCATGAGCTGACAGCCCTGCGGGGCGGAGAGGGCACGTGAGGATGGGGAAGGAGGGACTCTTTCCTGGTGGTTACCTGAGCGATGACAGCATCACACAGTCCCTACTCCTGCAGGTCTCTCCTTTCATCATCTGATGTGACACTTAATGTAGTCTTTAACTTTATTTGTAAGTCCTCCTTATCCTGCAAATAATGTTCTGAAGCTTCAATATTTAATGGATCATCAAAATTCAAAAGATCAATAAATGACGAGTTTAATCCCTAGACAACATCCTTCAGCGTCCTCGTGGGAACCCAGCCAATCGAGTGTTCTCATAGTAAACTCAGACAGATGTCTCCTGTCTCTGTAATGTTGGGGTGCCAGATTCTAGTCAAGCACTTCACTTTGGGGGACACCATGTTGTATGTGTCAGGAACTTCAGTTTGAAACTGAAACGTCTCACTTTGGTAGTAACCCTCATCTAGGGACACACTTAGCTGAAAGCAGTGGAGGTTGTTCGGGTGGGAAAAAGCACTTTACAGGTGTGAGGTAAATTAGCTTCAAGTTCTGCAGCTTGTCTCTCACGGGCACCCTCCCAGGGGAGTTGGACCCTGTGGCTGCCGAGCGGGACCCTTTGAGACAGTCATCCTGCTTCAACTTGCTTGCCAGAGTGAGCATAACTGCTGCCTCTGCCTTGGGCACCCCGAGACTGGTGAGGTGTTCTGGGGCCCAAACACCAGATTCAGCCCATTCAGCAAGGCGACGACGAGCAGGGGAATCCGTTCCTCATTGCGGAGCCCACTCCTGGGCAGCCTGACCGGAAGAGTGCCACTGCTCTTTTTTTTTTTTTAACTTACCAATATTGACATATTTTATTATATAATATCAAAAATGCATTTCTTTAAAAAAAAAAAACTTTTTATTGTGAATTGAGTGAAGGTTTGCAGACAATATCATAAGCTTTGCATCAAAAAAAGTAAACACCTTGTATTATAATCCCCTCCCTGAAGCAACAATTACCCTACTTCCTCCCTGTGGCTCCCCACTTACAGCTTATATTTCACAAATGAACAAAGCAAAAATATTTGATGTACAGCCACTTGCTCTTTACATTTATTTTAGCTAAAAGGTCAGGTTAGGTGTGAGCAGATGGACAGGACATGCTTTCTATAGACTTGTAATTCTGATGGGGTTTTTCACCAACCTACAGGAAGTGTGTGACAACTTGCTAAGGCTGAGGCTTTCTTAGCAATTAGAGCTGCCAGGTGGCCACAATAGTGGGTGTGCAACACTGCATTTTTAGTTTTTTACAATGACAAAGGACAAGTGTTACTTCTGGACTTGTGGCCACATTAAAAGTTAAAAACATGGATGGCCTCTTCGCAAAGGCATCATGAAGGGCATTGTTGTTAAGTTCTGTAGAGTCTGTTCCAACTCATAGCAATCTTATATAGGGTTTCCAACGAGTGGCTGGTGGGTTTGTACATTTAACCTTGTGGTTAGCAGTCTAGTGCTTATCTACAGCGCCACATTACAGTAAATGAAAACAAATTTAAAACAAGTCAACATGTTAAAAATTGCCACATCATTAAAATGTTTACTTATGCGTGGTTGTTCAAATTCATAGCTGAAAGGGCATCTTAAAAGTGAATGGCTTCATGGCAAATACAAACGTATCTACTTATTATCTCTAACCTGAGCATGGTTACATCTCACATCAAGTCTGTGCTGTATCAAGAGCCAGAGCTGAGCAGGAAAGAGTACAGGGAGCTTCTTACTCAACTGAATGTTAGTAGGAGGCTCATCAAGCAAGAGACAGGAGCTGGAAACTGTATACTTCAAAAGAAGTTCATCAGAAACTAATAGATTCCTTGATATAGAGATAAACCAGCAATAAATGACAACTCCACCAGAGAAAAATCTGTGCTACGATTCCACAGAGAGAAGATAATCAAACACAAGTTCATTTTGTCACACTTGAGTTGCTGGACAACCAATCCTCAGAAATAATTCACCAGGGCCTTTAATTTCCTCTCTACAAAATAGTGCTTTTTTGGCTACAGCAAGGAGTCCTGGTGGTTTAAGGGTTAAGCACTGGGCTGGTAATCATAATGTCTACAGTTCAAACCCACTAGCTGTTCCTTGAGAGAAAGATGAAGCTCTCTGCTCCTGTAAAGATTTACAGCCTTAGAAATCCTAAGGAGCAGTTGTCCTATAGGGAGGGTCCCAATGGCAGTGGGTTAGCTACACCATGAAAATTTAAAAAGCTGCATTCCACCAACACTGACTCTTAGACAGAACATGACCAAATCGAGAGAACAAGTAGAAACAGCAGTCCTTCTAACGCCACAAAGTCTTCCATTATACCAATCTCAGGCTAAGAACAACTCAAGCACCAGGAAGTTCTGCATTGCAGTTTTAAGAGCATGTTTCTGATCATGTCATCCAGGAAGTGATGCTGGAATATCAAAGGGCTATGAGGCAGCTGCTGAGGAGGGTAAGCAAAGCTAGAGGAAATCCTGTTGTTATTTATGTCACTGGGGGTGTTATTGAGAATGATGTGCTTGCTAACAAAGAGCTTGCATATAGACATTAGGTGAGGATTCTGCCACATTTAAACCCTACAGCTGAGATTGCAAAGTTATAGCACATAGTGGACATATATTGCTGTTGTTAAGTGATGTCAAATTGGTTCCAACTCATAGTAACCCTGTATAGGGCTTCCAAGGAGTGACTGGTGAATCTGAATCACCAACCTTGTGGTTTAGACTGACCTTGCGGTCCAGTGCATTATCCCACAGCATCACACCAGGATATATACCGAGGCAGAAAACATAGGTGAGAGTGCTTATCACTTACAAATTGAACAACCTTAAGAAAGAAGGTGCTCTGGTAGCGTAGTGGTTACGAATCGGGCTGCAAACCTTAAGGTCAACAGTTTGAAACTACCAGCCGCTCCACGGGAGAAAGATGAGGCTTTCAACTCCCATAAAGATTTACACCTTCGGAAACCCTGTACAGGGTCGCTATGGGTCAGGACCGACTTGACAGCACTTAACAACAACAACAACAAAGAAAGTTGCAAAAATTTATTGAGTCTCAGTTTCTTGCTCCATAAAATGAAAATAATACCTATAATATTTGCTATATCAATTATGTGAGAATTAAATGATATAATACAGCGAACAAACAAGATGGTGGATCAGGTGGATGTGCAGTAAGGAGTTCCATCAGCAACAACACAGAATACCCAACCAAGCAGGCTCGGGGGATGGTCCCAGAATTCTGAACCACATATAAAGGAATATTTAGAAGGTTGGAAGGCTTATAGCTGGGGGAATTTGTGGCAGAAGCAAGAAATCCATTGCTTTCTAATTCAAGATGCTTAGCTGCTCCAGCAGCCGCCATCTTGGGTTAGACCAAGTGGGGGAACGATTGGAGCTGTCACAGATGCCTGACAGAACTGCAGAGATAAAGGTGTGGACATTCTTTTCTTTTGGTATCTGTTCATTGGTCCCTTGCTGTCCAAGCACCTCCATTCTGGTGACTATAGGGGTGCCTGAGCAAGTGGACACCCCAGCCCCATCCTCAGAGGGTTTTACTATGCATGTGCACAGACCTCCTTGAAATTTAAAGAGACAGTGTCCACTTAAAACCAAACGGCCACAGCTGACCCTGAACTGTTTATAACTAGAAAAAAGGACTGAACGGGTATTGTGGAGCATGACAAGCAGACAAAAGAGGAAATAGACTGAAAATTAAATCCTAAGTTATGTCAAAATGACCAACAGTGGCACCTTGAAATTTCTCAAGAAGAAGAGTGAAAAGGGAAGCCCATTTCCTGATCACTTTTACCTGGAGGCATTCAGAAAGCATAAAACATACCAAAATACATACCCATCAAGTATTAAGGCCACAGATAACCCCCGAATATGCCCCCAAAACAGAAGCAGATGACCATATCTGCACATGTCCAGAAACGAGATACAGTGACTGAGGCAAATGAGCTGGAAGTAGACTTACACTTCATACTGGAAGATGGGCAGGCTTTGGAAATGCCAGAGAAGGAATTCAGAAAAATGATTATAAAATGTATCAAAACACTATACAATGGAGTTGAGAAAAATAAGGAAGAAGTCAGGAAAGCGCTACA
>NW_006408560.1:20718532-20742955 GCF_000296735.1 Chrysochloris asiatica
GCTGACCTTAAGGTTCGCAGCCCGATTCGTAACCACTACGCTACCAGAGCTCCTTATCTTAGGCATTAGCGAGCTGAAATGGAGTGGTATTGGCAATTTTGAATCTGACAGTCACATGGTATATAATGCCAGAAATGACAAATTGAAGAGAAATGATGTTGCATTCATTGTCAACAAGAGCATATCCAGATCAGTCATGAGGTACAACACTGTCTGTGATATGATAATATCCATGCACCTACAAGAAAGAGCAGTTAATACCACTGTTATTCAAATTTACGCACCAACCACTAACGCCAGTGAGGATGAAATAGAAGAATTTTACCAACTTCTCCAAACTGAGATTGATCAAACATGCAATCAAGATGTATTGATCATTACTGATGATTGGAATGCAAAGGTTGGGAACAAAGAGGAAGGATCAGTAGTTGGAAAATATGGCTTTGGTGACAGAAATGATGCTGGGGATAGCGTGATAGAATTCTACAAAATCAATGATTTGATCATTTCAAATACCTAATTTAGACAGCTTAAGAGATGATTATACACATGGACCTCACCAGATGAAATACACAGAAATCAAATAGACTATATCTCTTGAAAGATATGATGGGAAAGCTCCATATTATCAGTCAAAGGCCAGGGGCAGATTGTGGAACAGAACATCAATTGCTCATATGCAAATTCAGACTGAAGCTGAAGAAAATGAAAATAAGTCCATGAGAGCCAAAATATGACCTTGAATATATTCCACCTAATTTAGAGATCATTTGAAGAACAAATTTGATAAATTAAACACTAAGACCAAAGACCAGAAGAGCTGTGGGATGACATCAAGAACATCACACAGGAAGAAAGCAAAAAGTCATTGAGAAGACAAGAATGAAGGAATATATATATATATAAATAAAAGGGTAATCAGAGACACTGAAACTTGCTCTCCAGCATAGAGATGCTAAAGCAAATGGAAGAAATGAGGAGATACAAGAGCTGAACAGAAAATTTCAAAGGCCAGTTCGAGAAGACAAAGTCAAATATTACAATGAAATGTGCAAAGATCTGGAATCAGAAAACCAAAAGGGAAAAACACACTCAGCATTTCTCAAGCTGGGGTAACTGAAGAAAAAATTCAAGCCTTGACTTTGGTTATTGAAGGATTCTCTGGGCAAATCATTGAGTGATGCAGCAAGCATCAAAAGAAGATGGAAGGAATATACCGAGTCACTATACCAAAAGGAAAGGTTGATGTTCAACCATTTCAAAAGGTAGCATATGATCAAGAGCCAATGATACTGAATGAAGAAGTCCAAGTTGCATTGAAAAATTGGCAAAGAACAAGGAACCAGGGATCGATGAAATAAAAATGGAAAATTTTCAAGAAAGTGAGGCGGCACTGGAGGCACTCACTCATCTATGCCAATACATTTGGAAGACAACTATCTAGCCAACTGATTGGAAGACATCCGTATTTGTGCCCATTCCAAAGAGAGGTGACCCAATGGAATGTGGAAATCATTGGACACTATCTTTGATATCCCATGGGAGTAGTTTTATTAAAGGTAATACAGAATGGCTACAATCATACATTGACAGAGAACTTCCAGAGATTCAAGCTGGATACAGAAAAGGACGTGGAACAAGGGATATCATTGCTAATGGCTGATGGATCTTGGCTGAAAGCAGAGAATATCAGAAAGATGTTTACCTGTGCTTTCACAAAGGCTTTTGATTATGTGGATCATGACAAACTATGGAACACTTAATTGTGCTCATGAGGAATCTGTACCTGGACCAAGAAGCAGTTGTTCAAACAGAACATGATAACACTGAATGGTTTAAAATTAAGAAAGGTGTGGGACAGAGTTGTATTCTTTCACCATACTTATTCAACTTGTATGCTGAGTAAATAATCTGAGAAGCTGGGTGATATGAAGAAAAACGTGTCATCAGGATTGGAGGAAGACTTATTAACAACCTGTGATATGCAGATGATCTAACCTTGCTTGCTGAAAGTGAAGAAGACTTAAAATATTTACTGATGAAGATCAAAGAGCACAGCCTTCAGTATGGATTGCATCTCAATGTAAAGAAAACAAAAATCCTTAACACTGGACCAATAAACAACATTCTTATCAGTGGAGAAAAGATTGAAGTTGTCAAGGACTTCATTCTTCTTGGATTAACACACATGGAAGCAGCAGTCAAGTAATCAAGGATATATTGCATTAGGCAAATCTGCTGCACAAGACCTTTTCAAAGTGTTGAAAAGCAAAGAAGTCAACTTGAAGACTAAGGTGTGCCTGACCCAAGCCATGGTATTTTCAATCACCTCATATGCACCTGAAAGCAGGACAGTGAATAAGGAAGACCATAGAAGAATTGATGCTTTTGAGTTATGGTGTTGGAAGAGAATATTGAAAGTGCCATGGGCTGCCAAAAGAAACAACAGATCTGTGTTGGAAGAAGTACAGCCAGAGTACTCTTTGGAGGCCAGGATAGCCATACTTTGTCTCTCACGATTTGGACATATTGTCAGGAGGGACCAATCGCTGGAGAAGGATATCATGTTTGGTAAGGTGGAGGGTCAGAGAAAAAGAGGAAGACCCCTAATGAGATGGATTGACAAAGTGGCAGCATCAATGGGCTCAAGCATGGCAACAATTGTGAGGTTGGCCCAGGACCGGGCAGTGTTTCGTTCTGTCACTATGAGTTGGTACCAACTCGATGGCACCTAACAACAACAACAACAGTCTATGACCAAGGCATGTTCTAGGCTTTTAAAAAATAAATTTCATATCTAGTTTGGGAAATACAATATTCACACATACACATCACCCTTTTTTACAAAATGAGAAAATAAATGGTAAGTTCAAGTAAATGGAAGAGACAGTAATTGCAGTAGGAATTCAAAAAAAGAGAGAGATCACTTTGAATTGCAACGAATGGAGAAAACTTCTTGGAGAAAGTAGAATTTGAGAAGGACCTTGAAAAGTGAATATAATTTTACTGACCAAAAAAGGAAATCAGGCTCTAAGGCATAGAAGTCCCAGAATAAAAGGAGAATTTGTGATGTGGGTTGAATGAATATAGTTTTGCATAAAAAAGCAGAGAGATAAGGTTGGAGATTAAAATTGGGTTTATGTTGACAGTTTTGAATTTGAGGTTTAAACCATAGATAAAGGGGAGTTCTGAAACTTTTTGAGGATACAGTTAAAAATGATATCTTAGAGTCATGGTAATATGACAATGTTGTGCAGAAAGAGTAAGAGAGAAGAAATGGATGTAGAGAGACATGAAGCAGGAATGACAATGAGGGTAGAAAGGAAAGACTGAATTTGAGAGATAGTGCAAAGGAAGGCACTGGAAAAGGAGGCATCTGGTGTGGAGCTGAAAGATAAACACTCGACTGCTAACCATGAGATTGATGATTCAAATCCACCAGTTGTTCCTTGTAAACCCTATAGGGTTGCTGTGAGTCAGAACCGACTAGATGGCACTTAACAGCAACGACAGAATTAAATTGTTTAGCAATAGTTTTTTGAGTGTCTACTTTGTACTAGAAAACTGATACAATGAAAATAAGTCAAAAGGGGAAACAAGTTTAGTGTTAGAAATATTGAATTTGAGATGAGGGTGGATCATATAGTAACACTGATGGCCCAATGAGATTCATAGGGATCAGCAAGTGACTACAAGGAATTCTACTGGTCAGAGGATGGTTTTGGACTGGGGAAAATCAGGTGAGAAAGAAATGATTACAGCTCTTTATAGGCCATTTCTAGTAAGTACCTCAAAGGAAGCTTTCAGAATAGCAGAAGAAAGAGAAGGGCTTGGCCTAAATCTTTGTAGGGAAGTTAAGAATGGCACTGATGATGATTTCTCTGTGTCCATATGACACTTCATAAGTTTGATAATTTGTAGCACTGTTGGATCAGCACTGGACTTCAAACCACAAGGTTGGCAGTTCAAACCTACCAGCTGCTCCTCAGAAATCTTATAAAAGTTCTCTGTGAGTTAGAACCAACTCTATGGCATTTAACAACAACACAACACTAAGGAAAGTAAATTAGACACATGAGGAGGGTTTGAGGCACAGAAACTTTCTGATCTGGAGGGAGTTGATGTTGTTGTTGTTAAGCGCTGTGGAGTTGGTTTTGACTCATAGCAATGCTGCATAGGGTTTCCAAGGAGTAACTGGTGAGCTTGAACCACTGACTTTGAGGTTCAAACCAACCTTACAATCCAGTGCATTAACCCACAGCACCACACCAGGAGGGGTTTGATAGTCATCACTATTTCTTTCTCTAAGGTCAGTTGTATTGCTGGTCTCTGAATCTCCTGTCTTCCTAGAAGTACCAAGTGCTGTGACCAAAGGTCAATATCAGTTACTCTTAAAAAGTAAAGAAAGATTTGTTCACTCAACAGCCTCTACTGAGCACCTCTGTTCTGGCCAGGCACTGAGGTACCCGTGGGGAACACAATAGTAACGAATACAGAGTGGTTGTTCTCATTTTATCTTTAGTTACTGGGTGACTTGTAGTCTCTGTTTTCTTCAGTTTTAATGCTTTTTTTTTTTCTTTCAAAACCATCATAGGAATTAGACTAGGTAGGCAATGCATTTATTAAATTGCCATTGTATACAAATATACAATTCAACATATGTACAAGGGTAAGCCCTGCCAAGATCTTGGGTAGAATCTAGTACCAATATAGGGTATTAGTGGAGGAAGGAGTGGGAGGTGGGCCACCCTAGATATTGTAGTCCTGTGAGGGTGACATTCAAATGACATTTGGTTATAAACAGTCATATGGAGTGTTGAGGCAAAGATGAAACAAAAGGTTGCACAACCAGAAGTTTTGTGTTACTCTCCATACTGATGGAAGGACCTTAGTCATGACGTTCAAAGACAACACACTTACCACGCCTACATAATACCCCATTGCCATTTAGTTGATTCTGACTCAAAAGGGAAATTTCTAGGGCAGAGTAGAACTGCCCATAGTGTTTCCAAGAAACTTGCCAAAGCAAACTGCCACATCTACCACAGAGCAACTGGTGGGTTTCTAAGCAGGTAGCAGTTGAGCTCTTAACCGCTGCACCACCAGGGGGCTCCTCTGACATTACAGTAAAATGATTTTTCCCTGGAATTTGTTCTTGATGTAATTTTTATTAAGATTTGGGTTGACTAGGATCAGTTTCTTCAATACTCATGCACATACACATTCTTAAAACAGAAATGCGGTTGAAGGCATCCATTGTTTATCCCTACTTCCCTTTAAGTGCATGCAATCAAAAATTGAGTACGACCAAGGAAATATGAGCATGTGGATGTCTCTGTCAATATTGCTCCTCCCTAACTGACTGCTTATATCTCTTTCATTTTCAGTTTCTCACACAAATGAACTGGAGTAGCTACCCTCATCTTAAAGCAATCCCATGCACAATGGCCCAAAATGCTGCCTGTCCCTGTGCTATCTCCATGACTGGTTGGAAATCAGACCGCTGTGATCCATAGGTGATTCATCAGCTGATTTTTTTGAAGTAGATTTCTAGGGTTTTCTTCTTAGTTTGTTTTAGTCTAGAAGTTCCACTAAAAGCTGTTTTGCTAAACTCACAATCCTCCACTGACAGTGTTAGTTGCGAATGAGGTGCATTGATGGGAATTGAACCAAGGTTTACTGCATTTTTGCTGTTAGTACTGTCTAGGGCTTACTAGGGAGCAGCAGGTGGGTTTGAATCACCAACCTTATGGTTAGCAGTCCAGTGCTTATCCTATAGTGCTACACCAGGGATGGAAGGCAAGAATTCTATCACTGAACTACCACTACCCCCTAGATGAGATTACTGTTGTTGTGAGTCATCGAGTCAGTTCCAACTCATAGTGACCCTGTATAGGGTTTCTGAGAGTGGCTGGTGGGTTTGAATTGCCAACCTTGTGGTTAGCAGTCCAGTGTTTATCCTACAGTGCCATACCAGGGCTCACTCAGTTGCCCCTAAACTGCAGATTCATCCCATTTCAAGGTTTCAGACAAGGAAGGCTTGATGCAGGAAATCCTTAGCAGCCTGGATAGCCTGGTGCTGACCTTTGGGCATGTGTTGTGAAGGTGCTCTGGCTGCTTCATTTGTTACCATGCTGATGCCCAAGGGTGCTTCAGTGGAAGAGGTGGGTCTCTACTGCCTTCCACTGGAATCCTGTTTTATCGTTGTTGTTGATGATGACCGCTGTTGAGTTGGTTCTGACTCAGAGACCCTGTATAGGGTTTCAAAGGTGCAACTGATATATTTGAATTGCCGACCTTGTAATTAATAACCCAGTGTTTATCCTATAGCGCCACACTGTATCATTGTTATTATTATGTGCTATAGAGTGGGTTATGTTTCCGAGGAGTGATTGGTGAGCTTAAACCTCCAACCTTGAAGTCCAGTGCTTATCCTACAGTGCCACACAAGGACTCCATCATATAATAAAATCCAGCTTTTGTTTGGAGACTGGGTTTTTGACATGACATATTTGGGAAAACTAAAAATCAATATTACATATTACATTTCTATAACTGAGACTCTGGTGACTAACATTGAGCCCAATCTTTTTCCAGAATAGAAGCTTTGTCTTGATCTGGAAGATGTCTATCTGCAAGGACTTCAGATTATTGGCAGACTAACTCTTTCTAGGAATATTATTTGGGTATAAAATCCTGTCTCTGGTCTCTAGGATGATGTCCAGGACCTAGTTATCCCTGCATAGAAACCTAGATGGACCCACTCAACTCCTGGACTTTTAAAAGTATTCTACTATATCCTATAGGGTCACTGTAATGCTATATCCATGACTGCATGCTACATCCAACAGTATATCTAAATGTATTGACCTTTGTTCCTTTTGAAGAAGCTAATTTGAATCAATCTAAATCATACTGAAGTGAATGGCATTTGAACCATGTTTGAGAGGGTCATTTCCTTGAATGTTCTGTCTTGCTGGTCTGCCTAAACTTTTAATATTGGCAAGGACCTTCCCATCAGCCTCTATTCTTCTTTCTGGATGGGTACATAGTTAGGCCCAGCTTCTGCCTGAACAATCCTGCCTTGCTTTGTTGTTGTTGTTAGGTGTCATTGGGTTGGTACCGACTCATAGTGACCCTATGCACAACAGAACGAAAAACTGCCCGATCCTGGTTCAACCTCACAATTGTTGCCACGCTTGATGAGCCCATTGATACTGCTACTTTGCCAATTCATTTTGCTGGAGGTCTTACTCTTTTTCTCTGACCCTCTGCCTTGCTAGGAGTATATGAGTCATTACTTTTTACTGACAGATTTAAAAATGTGACAGACATCAAAAGTGGAGACTACATTTTACTCTGTTTCAGTATCAAAGTAAGTGGAGGCAGCATGCTCAGTGGTTAAGTCTACAGACACAGGAGCTAAATCTTCCTTCCTCCATTTTTTCACTAACTGATCTTGCTGTGTCTCAGTGTTTTCATCTCTAAAATGGGGTGATTACTAGTATCTATCTTGTGGGATATTGTGAGAATGAAAAGAAATAATAAATGTAGACTTCTTAATGTCTAGGGATTGCTCCATAAATGTTTAGTTATTTCCATATTGATGGGAGGTAGGAGAAGGGAACAAGAGAAGGGGTTTAAGAAACAAAAGCGAAGACGGGGTAAGGAAAAGGAGGATTTTAAAGAGTGTGGGAGAGGACATGTAGAGGGAAATGGGCATGGAGCAAAAGTGGTAGATGCTTCTGTCCTTCTGTCCCTGAGGGTAAGTGGCTACTAGGACACTTGGAAGGACAGTCTGTGTCACAGTGTTTTCAAAAGCATGAGACTGTGAGTCTTAATTCTTAGAGGAAACTTTTCCAACATGGAACAATCATAAGTTTGCACACTCAGAGTTCTCCTATTTCAGTGACCTCAGGGGGAAAATAGGGATTTTTTTTAAAACTTCATCTCTACTGAATCTTGGTTGCTTTGACTGCTCTAATTCCATAAGGTAAATGTGATTCCTGAGCCCAATGTTGAGTAGAAAGGCCTGCATATGCCAGGAATGGCAGTAGGAATATATGTATTTTTTTAATTAAATGTTTTTATTTTGGATTGAGTGAAGGCAGTAGTAGTAATTTAAGGTCCATTTCTGCACTCAGAAAATGCTTGTAGAACAGTTTTTAAGAGGTGAATATATCTATTCATCAAAGATAAATGGCATTTGGACACATTTCTGGCTTTAAATCTGTAAAAACAAACCCCCAATGCCTATTATAAAGAGTGCCTGGCGATATGAATGTCTCATCCTCAATTTCCTTTTCCAGAACCCTGACATCCTATACCTAAAGTCAAACTCCTAGCATCTTTTCTCCTGCTCTTGTTCTTTGAATCATCCTAAAAAACCAAAAGTGGATCCTGCCCAGCATTTCCATGTAATAAACCCCTGGCCTTTTCAAATATGGCATGCAAGTCAGTGTGACAAACAACAAAAGTGTTAGCCAATATTTGCTAAACACTATGTTCTAGTTACTGTAGTAAGGCTGTACATGTATTATCATTTTGATTCTAATATCCAAATAAATATCATTGTAGGTTTTGGTCATAGATACCTACTGGATAGGTGGTGTTGTTGCTGTTAGGGGCCATTGAGTCGGTACCAAATCATAGCAACCCTATGTATAACAACAGAATGGAACACTGCCCAATCCTGGGCCAACCTCACAATTTTTGCCACGCTTGAGCCCATTGATACTTCCACTTATCAATCCACCTTGATTGGGGTATTCCTCTTTTTCTCTGACCCTCCTCCTTACCAAATATGATATCATTCTCCAGCGATTGGTCCCTCCTGACAATATGTCTGAAGTATGAGAGACAAAGTTCAGCCATCCTGGCCTCCAAGGAGTGGTCTGGTTGCACGTCTTCTAACACAGATCTGTCGGTTCTTTTGGCAGCCCATGGCACTTTCAATATTCTCCTCCAGTACCATAACTCAAAGGCATCAATTCTTCTACAGTCTTCCTTATTCACTGTCCAGCTTTCACATGCATATGAGGTGATTGAAAATACCATGGCTTGGGTCAGGCACACCTTAGTCCTCAAACTGACATCTTTGCTCTGCAACATTTTACAAAGGTATTGTGCAACAGATTGCCTAATGCAGTACATTGTTTGATTTCTTGACTGCTGCTTCCATGAGTGTTGATAGTTGATCCAAGAAGAATGAAGTCCTTAACAACTTCAATCTTTTCTCTTTTGATACGAATGTTGTTTATTGGTCCAGTGGTGGGGATTTTTGTTTTCTTTACATTGAGATGTAATCCATACTGAAAGCTGTGCTCTGATCTTCATCAGTAAATATTTTAAGTCCTTTTCACTTTCAGCAAGGAAGGTTATATCATCTGCATATTACAAGTTGTTAATGAGTCTTTCTCCACTCCTAATGCCATGTTTTTCTTCATATAACCTAGCTTCTCAGATTATTTGCTTGGCATACAGGCTGAATAAGCATGGTGAAAGAATACAACCTTGTTGCACACCTTTCTTAATTTTAAAACATTCAGTGTTCCCATGTTCTGTTCCAACAACTGCCTCTTGGTCCAGGTACAGATTCCTCACGAGCACAATAAAGTGTTCCAGAATACTCATACTTTGCAATGCTGTTCATAACTTGTCATGATCCACGCAATCGAAAGCCTTTGCGTAGTCCATAAAGCATAGGTAAACATCTTTCTGGTATTTTCTGCTTTCAGCCAAGATCCATCGGACATCAGCAATGATATCCATCATTCCACAGCCTCTTCTGAATCAGCTTGAACCTCTGGAAGTTCTCTGTCAATGTATGCTTGCAGCCGTTTCTGTATTACCTTTAGTAAAACTTTACTTGCATGGGATATCAAAGGTATTGTCTGATAATTTTCTCTCTTCGGAATGGGTACAAATACGGATCTCTTCCAATCAGTCGCCAGATATTTGTCTTCCAAGTTTCTTGGCAGAGATGAGTGAGTGCCTCCTGTGCCGTCTCACTTTCTTGAAAGATTTCAATTTTTGTTCGATCAATTCCTGGTGCCTTGTTCTTCACCAATTCCTTTAATGCACCTTGGACTTCCTCCTTCTTTATCATTGACTCTTGATAATATACTTTCTGTAACTCTTTTGTTGTTGTTGTTGTAACTCTTTAGGACAGAGTAAAACTCTCTAGGACAGAGTAAAAGAGCCTTCTAGGATTTCCAAGGCTGTAAATCTTTTTGGAAGCATATTGCTACAGTTTTCTCCTGTGGAGTAGATAGATGGTGGATTCCAACCACTGACCTTCTGGTTAGCAGCTGAGCACTTTCACCAGGACTCTTTAAAAATGGTATAGCCACTGTGGAAAAACAACTGGTGGTTCCTCAAAATGGTAATCATAGAACTACCATATGACTTAGGAATCCTTATCTTAAATACATACCCAGAAGAAGTGAAAGCAGAAAGGCAAACAGACATGTATGCAAGTGTTCATTGCAACACTTTTTAAAAATAGAAAAATTGTGGAAACAACTCAAATGACCATAAGCAGATGAACAGATCAAGAAAATGTTGTATATACATACAATAGAATAATATGTAACCATAAAAAGAACCAACAAAACATTCTCCCAATTCAACAATGTAGAAATTGTAGTATTGGGGAATGTTTACATTGTGCATGGAGCCCTGGTGTGGTGCTATAGGAGAAGTAGTGGACCACAAAGTCCATTTGAATTGCAAGGTCAGTGGTTCAAACTCACCAGCCGTTCCTTGGAAACCCTATACAGGGCTGCTAAGATTTGTAACTGAGTCAATGGCACTTAACAACAACATTAATAATTTGCGGAACATTCCACAATTTCCATGCTGTTATTCTCCTCCTCTTTCTTCAGTGATTCAGTAATTTTTTGTGTAGAACACTGGTGGCAAAGGGAGTAAGAGCTCAGCTGCCAACAGAAAAGTCAGCATTTTGAAGCCACCATCCACTCCACAGGAGAAAACATGTGACAGTCTGCATCCATAAAGATCACAGCTTTGGAAATTCAATAGGATTGCTATGAGTTGGAATTAACTTCATGGCAATAGGTTTAGTTTGGGTTTTGGCAGTGAAAATATGCACAGTGTGTTGCTATGAAGTGCCATTGAGTTGATTCTGACCCATAGCAAACCTGTATGGGGTTTTCAATGAGCAGCTGGTGGGATTGAACCATTGACTTTGTGGTTAGCAGTCCAGTGGTGCTTTGCAAATTAAGATGTCTTAAATAATTACCATTCTCACTTTCTCTGGATGATTAAGGACATCCTAAGTTTTTCACTTATGTTCCATCCAACTCTTTTCCCCATCCATTTGTATTTTTTTTCTCCACACTGCACAAACATGTTAAGCTCCAAATATTACTTCATTTACCTAGAGGTTTTAGTCTCCAGAAAGTCAAAATTAAGGGAGCTACAGCTTTAAATGGTAAAGGAAATACAGAAACTAAAGGACTTTACTCCACCAGAAAAACACACAAAAACAAAAGCCTTTAACTCATTAAGTTCCCTGAGTTCTAACTCATGCCAGAAATGTACTCTAACATTTTCAGAGTTGGTAAGAGATATGACAAATAAAGATGTAGAAGTGCCAGTCAGTCATTTTTTTATATAAACAGGACAATTGTTTGGAAATAATGAGATAAATGGGTAAAATAATAAAGCTAATGGTACTTATTTTTCTTTGTGATAACAACCGATATTCATTTTGTCATTTACAGTTTATGATAAAGTGAGAACACAGGATTTTTAGTTCAAGTTCTCCATCTCTTTTTTGAGAACAAATTTATTTATAAAGTAAAGGTATAATCTCTTCCTCATTTATTTTAGAGAGCTTTTGGAGGATCAAAGCAGAGTACTAGCTCTGAACATGGGTTGAGAGTAAAGACAGCTTATAGAAATGAGGTTTTGATGGCAATCATCATGAATTGTACATCACTCTAACATGGTAGAACAATGAAATACAATTAGGAAGAACATATCTTTGTCAGAAACCAAATAACACATGATAATGATTAAAAGAAATTGCTTTCAAATTATTGGAGATTTTTAAGCTTTTGCTGGACTTTGTGGGTGGGCTCTAAGTACTGACTGTCCTGAGCAAAGGGCTTTGTTTAAAAACTTTGGAAACTGTTGTGTGCTGCCGAGTCGGTTCTGACTCATAGTGACCCTGTATTGGCTTTCTGAAGCATAAATCTCTATGGGAATAGAAAGCATCATCTTGATCCTACAGCGCAGATGGTGAATTAGAACTGCTGATCATGTGGCTAACAGTCCAACACATCACTTATGACACCAGACTGAGCATAGATAAGATCCAGAAGTATCAACTCTAAAGCTAAAAGACATTTAGATTGAATATCACTCTATTCTCAGTTAACTGGATCCCTTTTGAGTACAGCATTTACTGAGACCCACGGTGTTTCTGTTAAAAACATAGATCAAAAGGATGCTTCCTTAAAGACCGTTTCTAAAACTTTATGGAAAACTAGTAGACAGTCAGCAAGGGTCAGAACTCACAGGTTTGCAGACAAAGGAGCAAGATCCAGAGGCAGTGCTGAGCCATTTTCGTCAGGCATCTAATCTTCTGTTGACACGAAAGGCACTCCCTCTAGAAGAGAATCTGCTTCCCTTGTATTTTCTTTTTATAGCCCAGTTTAAGAAAGGAAGTGTAAATTAACTGCTTTAGGATGCATTGGTCTTTGTGGTATGACACTAGTTTTTTCCTATTATATGAGTATCAGAAACATAAAGGGTCTGACATTAGTTTATTCATTTATTCAACAAATATTTATTGAGTACTTAACAACAACACCACCTACTATGTGCCACGCACTATTCCAGGCACTGGCAATATAAAGATCAACAAAGCAGTTAACCTCCCTCCATTCATGGAGTTTATACTCTTACTGTAGAAACTAATGACAACAGAAGTAATTTCAATATAGTGTGATAAATGCTGCAATAGTGGAAATCCATGCACTCATCTTTTGGTGAGCAGCTGAGAACATTAACTGTTTGGGGAGAGTTAGATTGTATAGCTTTTTCCACTTAGAAGAGGAGTTCTTGGGTCAGTTAGCCTATTTCTAGGCAAGTGGAGTCTTTGGGATCATTCACCGGATAATCTGATTGATTATTTCCCCATATATATACTTGCTCAAGTTTGAATAGTTTTTTTTAAATGTGGATGTAGTGAAATGGGCAGTTGTTTCAAAGAAGAATTGAAAGTACAAATGAAACTTCCCAAATTCATTATGGTTTAATTTCACAAGATTAAACCACAATTCCCTTCACATTTTTTAAGCATATCTTCTGAAATATGTATCTATTATACCGTATTTACAAAGAGAAGAAAGAATATAAAATTGACAAAAGCTGACAACATGACTTTATATTCTTTCTTCCTTTTTCTTTCTTTGGAAGAACACTTCTTCTTTTCTTGTCATTTAAAGCTTCTCCCCAGTTTCATGTGTGTATCTTTAGAAATATTGGAACGGTATCTTCCTCAAAGTCTTATCTACTGTTAGGCCAGACCTATGCCTTATCTTTTGTCTTTCAACTTTAGAAAAGACAACAAATGAATATCAGTAAGAGACTAGTTGTTGAGAACTCTTTTCTTTTTCAGGATGAAGAAGTATATGAAAGACCTTTAGTTCCACAATAACAATAACAAAAACCATGGACAAAATAAAATCCATACTTTTCTATACAATCACTGAACTGCTGACCACAAAGTCAGTGAGTCAAGCCCAACAGTTGCTCCTTGAAAGCCCTATACAGGGTTGCTGTGAGTCACAACTGACTTGATAGAACTTCACAACAACAACAACAACATCAAAGAATGGTGCTTACAAGAAACCTTTGATGGACTGAATTCCAGATAGAAAATGAGCCTTTTGTAGATGACTAGAAAGGCAAGCAGCTTCCAGGCCTGGAGCAGGAGGCTGGTCTAGGAACAGACAAATAAAGGAGAAGACCTGCCACAGACCAAGACCTTGCCAGACAAGGAAATATCAGATAAGACTTAGGTGACAGTGTGGGCTGTCAGGATAGACTGCAATCTGAAAGTGTTCTCAATGCAAAGAATTGCCTTAGACAATTCGTGGTTTTCCCTCTCCCCTGAATTTTTCTGAAAAAGTGGTACTAAATAGGTTATAGAAGCAGAGAGAGGAAAGCAGGAAAGGAAAACCACTGCAACAGCAGCCTTTGTTGTCGTTGTTGTTGTTAGGTGCCGTTAAGTCAGTACCGTCCCATAGCGACCTTATGCATAGAAGAACGAAACACTGCCTAATCCTGGGCCAACCTCACTACTGTCGCCACGCTTGAGTCCATCGATGCTGCCACTTGGCCAATCCATCTTGTTGAGGGCCTTCCTCTTTTTCTCTGACCTTCCACCTTACCAAACATGATATCCTTCTCCAGTGACTGGTCCCTCCTGACAATATGTCCTAAGTATGAGAGACAAAGTTTGGTCATCTTGGCCTCCAAGGAGCACTCTGGCTGCACTTCTTCCAAAAAGAATCTATTGGTTCTTTTGGCAGCCCATGGAACTTTCAATATTCTCCTCCAACACCATATCTCAAACACCATAACCATAACTACCCACCTCTAATATTAAGATCTAAAAGGCAGTTGCTACTGTTGATGTTAAGTGCCGTCGAGTTGGTTCTGACCCATAGCAACCCTGTATAGGGTTTCTGAGGAGCGGCTAGTGAGCTTGAACCACCGACCTTGCAGTTCAAACTGACTTTGCAGTCCAGTGCATTAACTCATAGCGCCACAGTACAGAAAACAACAATATTATATATATACTATTGTTTTTATAATCATTAGAATACAATAAAAATCATGGTTCTTATTAAGAAGCAAGAAAATGTGATTCATAATTAGGAGAAAACACCATCAACAGGAGACCCATAGATGACTCACTTACTGGTATTAGCAGACAAGGATTTTAAATCAACTGTTATAAACTATATAAAGACCTTACAGGAAAAAATGTTGAAAGGTTGACGATAAGGAGTATTTGTGGAGACAAATGAAAACTCCAAATAAGAACCAATGGAAATTCTAATTTGTAAAAATATACTACTATCTTAAACAAAAAATCATTTGGATGGCCTTAATAGTAGAATAGCACTGTAGAAGAAAGGATTAGTACATTTAAGACAAATGACATCTTTATTCTTAACACCATAAAGAGGTCTTGTGCAGAAGATTTGCCTAATGCAATAGGTAATTGGATTTCTTGACTGCTGTTTCCATAAGTGTTGATTGTAGATTTAACCAAAATGAAGTCTTTGACAACTTCAATCTTTTCTCCATTTATCCTGATGTTATTTATTGGTTGAGTGATGAGGTTTTTTTTGTTTGTTTGTTTTATATTGAGTTGCAACCCATACTGAAGGCTGTGGTCTTTGATTTTCATAACTAAGTAATTTAAGTCTTCTTTGCTTTCAGGAATCAAGGCTGTATCATCTGCATATTACATGTTATTAATGAATCTTCCTCTAATACTGATGCCATATTCTTCTTCACATAATCCAGATTCTCAAATTATTTGCTCAGCATATAGATCGAATAAGTATAGTGAAAGAATACAACTTTGGCCTACACCTTTCCTCACTTAAAACTATTTACTGTCCCTTGTTCTGTTCGAACAACTGTCTCTTGCTCACGTGCAGGTTCCTCATGAGCACAAGTAAGTGTTCTGGAATACACTTTCTCCCCAATGTTGTCCATGGTTTGTCAGGGTCCACACAGTCAAAAGCCTTTGCATAGTCAATAAAGTACAAGTAACCATCTTTCTGGTATTCTCAGATATCAGCCAAGAACCATGTGACATCAGCAAGGAGATTCCTCATTCCATGTCAACCTATGGCAGTTTCCTATTGATGTGCTGTTGTAGCCATTTTTTAATTCATGCATACACAGACCTAAGTACATGTATTAACATATTTAAACCAAGAGCATTTTAAGTCTCCTATGCCTGTTCCCTTGAGGGGAGATCAAATATGGGTACCTAAAATCTAATTTATGCTAGGTTGTCCATTTATTTTTTGTAGAAAGTATGCAGATTTGAATGGACATTCCAAATGTCATACTCTCAGTATGACATTAATTTCACCTCTTCTTGGAAAATGTTGAATAGTGCATCATCTCAGTTCTGACAAATTGCCTTTTATGTAACTTATTTCCTCAAATGAGTTCAGTATTTAGCAGCTGTTATCATTTCCATCACATAACTTTGCAATAGAGGATAAGTTTCCATGATGAGTTTGTGTATTTATTCTAGGGCCTAAGATTTATATCAAATACTCAAGAAACTTAAAATCTATTTTGGTGCTACCAAGCCTCCAACACAATTTATAAATCCCACTTTTTTTCTTTCTCGTGGCAGTTAGTGGATTACAAACTGGGCTGCTAACTGCAAGTTTAACAGTTTGAACTGTTAACTTGCTAACTGCAAGTTTAACAGGGTTGCTATGAGTTGGAATTGACTTGGTGGTGCATCACAACCATCATTACCAGTGTATATGGTTTAAGTGAGAGAATGCATAATGATTATTGTTTTTGCTTTGATTGCTTCTTTTCTAGCATCTTTATTTGGTCTTCCTGAAATTCCTGGTAAAATAAGTGTGTGATTTGGGTGAGAAAATACACAGCAATAAAAGTTACAATAAATTTGCTTCAAAGATGTAGGAATTACAAAATTTTATTCATCCAGTAATTCATAAAGCAAAAGTGGCTTACACGCAAGCAGAATCTGTCTTTTAATTCTAACTAACCTGACCATTTAGCACTTTCTTCATGGTGTCACTTGTCAAGCTTATTCAAGTGATTTTTCTCCCCAAATTTCTTTCTGATGGAGCCACCAGTTATTACATCCATGATCTGGTTAGCCAGGTCAATTTTCTATTGCCAAGTTCTTCCTTGCACTGCCAATATATCATAATGCCCTAACAGACAGGGATAAAATCTTGAAATTAATCTAGTCTATCAATGATTAAATGCTGTGTTTTAAGAAACGTATGTAAATATTTATTTTCATATCAACAATAAGAATTAACTAGTATTGACATCCTTATATACTAGCAAGATGAAAGATTTAGCATGTATTTATTTCTATCCATCACCTCATTTTGTTGAAGTAATTTGGAGTTCTTTGTAATGTATTAATGTTTTCATCATCATGTGTTTTAGAAAAATTTCCTAGAAGTGCATTATATTAATAATGTCATTGTCACAGAAGTTATTAGAACTTAATGTTGTTGATTTATTTGCTCACAAATATATCTTGAGTTCTATAACTTCCTTCTTGTTTTGGAAATCCCTAATTTACTTTTTATTTGGTTAGAGAATACCCTGGAGTATATATATATATATAATGTTTTATTGTGAATTATGTGATAGTTTACATGAGAGAACATTAGTTTTACATTCATCCTATCATATATCATTCCATTGCCATGGTTACAATCCCCTCCATGCATCATCAACCAACCAAAGGGTATATCCTACAAGCCAGTGCCTCCTTCTCTGCACATAGCCCCTCTCCCTCTCTGGGTCTAAAGTCCCCAGCCACTCCATCTCTCCACGTCACCCTCTGCCTCCATCTCAGGCATCAATGCTTCTCTGGGTAGAGTCCCACTCTCAGCTCTTCTCCCTTGATGGTCCCAGGGACCTCTGCTCCTAGACTGCAAAGTTAATCACTCCCCTCCTTGCTACAAAACATCTACTTTTACATTTCCAACCCTCACAATCAGTCCTGATAACAATTATTCACTATTGTATCACAAGAGACCTAGCCGCATTTCCTTTCATCAGCCCCGCCTAGACAGATTGGATGCTACTCAGTGGAGATTCTACCTTCCTCCACGCCCTCTGGAGTATATTTTTAAGTGGACTTGAATAGTACACATTCTAAGTCCATGCCTACCTGAAAATGCCATCACTTTATTCTTATATATCAAGTAATTTAGCTAGATAGGAGCTCAATCCATTGTATTCTAGCATTTGGATTAGTAAATAAGCAAATGTATGCTATTTTGATTCTTGTTCTTTTAATTTCTCTGTCTGGAGACATTTAGGATTTTCCCCTTTATCCTAGATTTCACCAGGATGTGGTCAGGCATGGTTTTGCTACATATTTTTACCTAGCATCTGGTTGTATTTTCAATATGATAGTACAAGCCTTTCTCCAGCAAAGGAAAGTTTTTCCTCTTCTCTTGATTATTGCTTCTTTTCTGGTCATTCTACTTGTCCTTTCTGAAATTTCTATTAAAATATGTGAATCATGGAGGGAGAGGGGCTGTGTGCTGGTGCCCAGGGGACAGACGTGCAGGGTGTGCTCTTTGGCTGTTTGAATAATTGTATATTCCTGAGTGTTTTGGTACACATCCCAAAAGAAAAAAACAAAACTCAAAAACCAGAGTGAACAGAAGCAAATACGGTTGAATGATGAAGCATGCAAGGGATTGTAATCATTGTAATGAAATAAATATGATAGGATGAATATAAAACTAATGTTACTCCATGTAAATGATCTCAATTCACAAAAAAACTTAAAAAAAAAATGTGAATCTACCTTTCAGATTGCAAGCTTTTTGTCATTCAATTTTCTCTTTTTGTTTTGCATTCTGATAGAATTTCTTATACTTGTCCTATGGAATGTCTTCCAAACATGAATTTTCAGCCTTGTTTGGAAGGCATTCAGCCTTCTTCTTAAGTTTTAAATTTTGGTAATCATGCTTTAATTTCTAAGAGTCCTTGCTTTGCCTATCGTTGTAGCTGATTGTCTCTTTCTCTTTTTTTAAAATAGCGCTTACTACATTGGAGTCCTGGTGTGGTGCTGTAGGATGAGCACTCTACTGCAAGGTCAGTTTGAACCACAAGGATGGTGGTTCTAACTCACCAGCCACTCCTTGGAAACTCTATATAGGGTCATTTTGAGTTGGAACCGACTCGATGGCACTTAATGACAACAACTACATTTACACAGAAGTGGTACTTGTCGCTCACTGAGGTACACAGAACTAGGTTCTCTTACGGTTTATTATTTTTTAATGAAATTTTGCTTCCTTCAACCCCTCACCATCTGTTATGTTTCTTAATTATGCTTAGAGGAAAGAGTTTATGAATAATGCTTTAAGAATAATATGTTAAAAAGCACTATTTATACCATTTTCTGCTTAAACATATATGAAGAAAAGTGAAATTAGCCAAACAAAATAATCCGCTGCTGAGATAAGCATTTTCTGATTTTAAGATTGATCTAATATTTAAAATTTATCAAAATCATTAGGTCTATCGGCTACATTTCTTTTTACTCAATTTTATTGATTTTGCTGTTGATGAGAATTTGCATAGCAAGACACACACCCACAGTTTCTACATGTACAGTTCGGTGACACGGATTTTATTCTTTGAGTTGTGCAACCTTTCTTACCTTCTTTTGTGATTGATTCTTCCTCATTATAAACTCATAGCTCCTTAAGGACTCAATCTAATCTTTCTAGTTGCTGTTGTCTACTAGACACATAGCTAGTTCTTGGAGTTCTACTGTGGCACTGTAGGATAAGCATAGGACAGCTAACCTCAAGGTTGGTGGTTCAAACCCATGAGCTGTTCTTCAGAAACCCTATTCAGGGTTGCTATATGGCAGAACCGACTTGATGGCACTTAACAAGATAGTCTTAAAAGAGTGTAATGCTCAAGGCAGAACTTTTATCTCTTTCCTTTTGTGCATTTTTTTAAAAGACTTTTTCTTCGTCATTACCATGAATATTGTATTAGACAGCTTGTACTTACAATATTCTGGAGTCCTGGTGTGGTGTTGAAGTAGATAGCTAAAAGCAAGGTCAGTGGTTCAAATCCACCAGCCACTCTTTGTAAACCCCATATAGGGTAGCTATGAGTTGGAACCAATTCAATGACACTAAACAACAACAACATATATAATATTCTAGGATAAATTGGTACTAACCTGACTCGAGTTATGATTATATGTAATTCTATGTTGGTGACTTTTCTACATTAGAGAAAGTGTAGAATTAAACAAAGGAAAATACAAAGAATATAAAGATGAAACCCTTTGGGAAATAACTATCAGTAGAAGAAAATAAAACTGATATGCTGTCAAACGGTAGGGAGAAAACAGGAAGTTGGTGCCATGAAAACCAAACAAAGAAGGCCTAGATTAATAAAGGAATTTTGAAACATTTTAAATTCTTCAGGTAACTAAAAAAGAAATTCAATTTTAAAATACTGTTAAGCAAAAGTTGGTTTCTGACTAAGCACTGAACCAAATAGCATTAAAAGACTCCAAATGCATTAACCTCTGTGGTCCTATCTTTGAACTTTACAATAAAGCTAAAAGAGGAAAGAGACTAATGAAAGTTTTCATAAAACCCACAATTTATATGAGAACCAAGGGAAAAGGTACATGATAACCATGTGATGCAATTAGATGAAGACATGGGTGAAAGCTGGAGGATTATCCCCCACCCCCATTATTGTATCTCCATGAGTAAGCTTTTTAATTTCTTAAGTGTTGCCTTCTCCATCTCTAAAATATGGATAGCCACATAATACCTCAAATTTCTTTTGAGTATTATGTGAAAATGTCTTTAAACACTTAACAAAGTGCTTGGCACATTGTAAGCTTTCAATAAATGCTAGTTCTTAACATTAATTGTCACTAATAAATTAATGGAGTCCTGGTGTGGTGCTGTAGGATAACCACAAGATCAGTGGTTCAAACCCACCATCTGCTTGTAAAGCTCATACAGGGTTGTTATGAGTTGGAACCAACCTGATGGCATTCAACAACAACAATAAATTAATAATATACTATTTGAAAACATTAATGATCTAGAAAAATATCAACTAGAGGACAATAGATGGCAAAATATTGAGCACTGACAACAATGGAGTGTGTTGGTGTTAAGTGTTGTTGAGTAGGTTCCGGTTCATAGTGACCCTGCATACATTTTATAAGGAAGACAAAATGTTCATTTATTGACAGCAAGTTTTTTTTTTTTTTTTTCTTTTTTTTCCAGAGCTATGTTAAACACTTCCACCTGAGAAAACAGTTGAAGGACTTGGAGCTGATTCACCTGGATAGTAAAGGTGCTGGGACTAAGGCAGTAAATGAGTTCTTGTGATGAGTATGTATGGCAAGATATTTCAAACACTATCATTTGGATGATGGAATCAAGTATCTATATAAGGCTGACCTAGTCACTATGGTGTGGTGCTATAGGATAAGCACTGGACTGTGAACCACAAGGTCGGTGATTCAAACTCAGCAGCTGCTCCTTAGAAACCCTAAACAGGGTCTTCATAAATCAGGACTGACTTAAAGGCACTTAACAACAACAAAGTCACTATGGATGTTGTTTCAAGGAAGCTGACTTCAGTGTATTATAAGAATACCCTCCATTTCCAACAATTGTAGGAATCCCACAGTGAACAGAGGACTTTAGGCCAGGACTCTGACATTAATGCTATTGCGGGTATTTCTGCAGTGTGTGGTTGGATCTTGAATGTTTTCAAACAAAAATTTTTAAATTCTGTGTTTCTTTAGTTGAAATCCTCCAAATGGAGTCCTGGTGTGAGCAGCAGCATATGGGTAACCTGTAATTATAAATATCAGTGAAAGAAGGGGCAGTTTCTGCATCCATTTTTATATTCTCAGCATGAAACTGCATTGAAAGGAGCTAATCACTTAAAAAAATGAAAATAAAGAAGTTTATTATAGTGAAAGAATGTTTTGTGAAACTGGGAGAAGGAGTCAAGAAGCTCTTTACAAAGTGCTCCAAGAAGCTACAATATTATAGAGGTCAGTACAGCTGGGGTGGTTCTAATTGGGCAGCATTTATGAAGTTGCAGGTGGTAAAGTCTTCGCTGACCATTTTTGGAGGCATTGACTTCCTTTTCAAGGATGGCACTATGTGACAGAGTTTTGACTGACTATGTTTCCTGGAACAATTTTTAAATGTAGATAAAGGGTATATCTAGGGACATTTTCTGAGAATCAGATGACCACTAAAGTCACGTGTTTCCTGACACCTATAGTCCAGTTTCTGAGGCCAGAAAAGATTAAATGGTTTCTGATAAATGGTTAAGGGTGCATCGTATTTCTTGTTGTAGTTGTTAGGTGCCATTGAGTCAGTACCGACTTATAGCAACTTTATCCACAACAGAATGAATCACTGCCCAGTTCTCCTCACAGTCGTTTGTACACTTGAACCCATTGTTTCTGCCACTGTGCCAATCCATCTCACTGGCGTCTTTCTCTTTTTTGCTGACCGTCCACTTTACCAAGCAGGCTGTCTTTCTCCAGGGACTGGTCCCTCCTGACAACATGTCGAAAGTATGAGAGACAAAGTCTGGCCATCCTAGCTTCCAAGGAGCAGTCTGGCTGTACTTCTTCTAACACAGATCTGTTTGTTCTTTTGGTGATCCATGGTACTTTTAATATTCTCCCCCCCACCCCCCCATCATAACTCCAGTGCATCAATTCTTCTATGATCATCTTTAATTCACTGTCCTGCTTTCACAAACATAGTAGGTTTTGGTCAGGTATATCTTAGTCCTCAAACTGATCTGTGCTCTTGAACATTTTAAAGAGGTCTTGTACAGAAGATTTGCCTAATGCAATATGTTGTTTGATTTCTTGACTGCTGCTAAATCTCTGACAACTTCAATCTTTTCTACATTTGTATGGATGTTGTTTATTGGTCCGATGGTGAGGACTTTTGTTTTCTTCACATTGAGGTGCAATCCATACCAACGGCTGTGATCTTTGATCTTCATCAGTAAGTAGTTTAAGTCCTCTTTGCTTTCAGCAAGCAAGGTTGTATCATCTGCGTATCACAGGTTGTTAATGAGTCTTCCTCCAATCCTAGTGCCATGTTCTTCTTCATATAATTCAGCTTCTCGAATTATTTGCTTAACATACAGATTGAATAAGTATGGTGAAAGAATATGACCCTGGTGAACACTTTTCCTAATTTAAAATCATTTGGTGTTCCCTTGTTCTGCTCAAACAACTGCCTCTGGTCTATGTACAGATTCCTTGTGAACACAATTAAGTGTTCTGGAATACTTGTTTTCTGCAATGCTATCCATAGCTTGTCATGATCTTATCATGTCATCATACTATTGAGCTTTATTACATTTCCAGTCCTTCAGAGTATTCTTAACCCAAATACACGTACAAAACAACACCCAACTGTCCCATCAGTTATTCCTATTGAAAAGTCTTCATGACAATAGCAATCCACTGCCTGTTGTCTAACTCTTGCCAATTTGTTATTTAAACAAAACTACCACAGATCTGAGGCAAGTATGGTTTGAATCACTTGCCAAGAACATTAACCATGGTACCAAAGTCATTCAACATTACTGAGTCCTCCGTAGTCTGTATTGGAAAGCATAAATAATACCATCAATCATTTATTTTTTAAGTTTATGATCACTATCTACTACTCCCAAGTAACTCAAAAGATTCTCACTTATCTCCATAAGCATTTTTCTGTTTTGCTTAGCTTTATCTTTCAAATAATCAACAATCCTAGATACAATTTCTGGTGCACCTATTTTGTTTGACAACTCCACAGTAATAGCAACTAAATACCTGTGATTTCTTCCATCCAAAGTCATTCTGTGCTGCCATAAATTCTCTTCAATAAAGGGGGAAATCTCTGTTTTAATGTAGTTTGCTTCTATACTGTTTGTCCCATAACATTGCTTTACCACCTTCAGTACAATTTTCTTCATTTCTTCAACAGGACATTGAAGTTCTCAAATGAAGATATAACATCACTTCTCTAATTTGTTAGGTGCTGTCAAGTCATTTCTGATTCATAGAGAGCCTAAGCACAACAGGACAAAACACTGTCCAGTCCTGTGACATCCTCACAACTGTTACTTTTGAGCCCATTTCTGTTGCCACTGTGTCTAACCATCTTGTTGGGGGTCATCTGCTTTTTCACTGACCCTCCACTTTACCAAACACGATGTGCTTTTCCTGGGACTGGTCCCCCCCTGATAGCATGTCAAAAACAGGAGGCAAAGTCTTGCCTTTCTGAATTCTAAGGAACATTCTGGCTGTACTTAATCCAAGAAAGCTTTGTTTGACCTTCTGACAGACCATGATACTTTAAATATTCTTCTCCAACACCATAATTCAAATTCACCAATTATCATATGGTCTTCCTTATTTATTGTCCAACTTTCACATGTATGTTGTTGTTGTTAGGTGCCATGGAGTGGGTACCGACACAAAACGACCTTATGCACAGCAGAACAAAACACTGCCTGATCCTGGGCCAACTTCACTACTGTTGCCACGCTTGAGTCCATCGATGCTGCCACTTGGCCAATCCATCT
>NW_006408560.1:20744766-20757538 GCF_000296735.1 Chrysochloris asiatica
TTTTTTTTAATATTTTATTGTGAATTATGTTATAGTTTACATGGGAAAGCATTAGTTTTACATTCATTCTATTGTATATTGTTTCATTGCCATATGGTTACATATATGGTTACAATCCCTTCCATGCTTCATCAACCAACCAAAGGGTATACCCTACAAGCCTGCCTCCCTCCCCTCCCCCCCATCGTCAGTAAACAGCCTCTCTCCCTCTCTGTGCCTAAAGTCCCCAACTGCTCCATTTCTCCAAGTCATCCTCTCTGCCTCTATCTCTGGCATCACTGCTTCTCTGGGTAGGGTCCCATTCTCTGCTCTTCTCCCTTGATGGTTCCAGGGACCTCAAAGTCAGTCACTGCAAAGTCAATCACTCCCCTCCTGGCTACAAAATGTCTACCTTTACATTTCCAACCCTCACAATCAGTCCTGATAACAATTATTCACTATTGTATCATAAGAGACCTATCTGCATTTCCTTTTATCAGCCCCGCCTGGACAGATTGGATACTACTCAGTGGAGAGTCAACCTTCCTCCATGCCCTCTGGATCTGGGCTTCCTTTTGGAAGCTTGTAAGCCAGTCACCTCTTGCCTTTTTAGTCCCCCAACTTTGGGTAGCCAATGTCCAAGTTGCCCATCCCTGTCTACTCTGTGTACGGAGGGGGTGGGAATGATCCTTGCTGTAAAGATTTGTTCCCTCTTTTGAGCTACTACATCCATTAGTGTAGGTCAAGTTCATCAAGTTGTATCAGATTACTCTTTTTTTCCCTCTTCTTTCTTATGATCATCCAACCATTGAAGCCAGGTCAAGTGGGTATTATTTGCTTGTGTGGGTGTTCTTGTGCATATGCCCTCTCTTCTTATCAGCTGGATTCTTCACTCTCTACTCTAGTCCTCTGTGGCTATGTCACTGACACCGGTCAGCCTTGTTTTGACTGTGTCCGTTGTCTCTTTCTGCAGATGTAGTCAATTTGATTTCTATGGATTCCATCCGGTGAGGTCCATGTATATAGTCATCTCTTATGCTGTCTAAAGAAGATATTTGAAATGAACAAATCATTGATTTTGCACAATTCTATCATGTGATTTCCAGCATCATTTCTATCACCAAGGCCATATTTTCAACTACTGATCCTTCCTCTTTGCTTTCAACCTTTTCATTGCAATCACCAGCAATGATCAATACATCTTGATTGCATGTTTGATTAATTTCAGATTGAAGAAGTTGGTAGAATTTTTTTATTTCATCCTCATTGGCTTTAGTGGTTGGTGTGTAAATTTGAATAATAGTGGTATTAACTGATCTTCCCTGTAGGTGTATGGGTATTATCCTATCACAGACAGTGTTGTACCTCATGACTGATCTGGATATGTTCTTTTTGGCATGAATGAATGCAGCACCATTCTTCTTCAATTTGTCTTTCCCAGCATAGTAAATCATGTGGTTATCAGACTCAAAATTGCCAATACCAGTCCATTTCAGTTCACTAATGCCTAAGATATTAATGTTTATGCATTCCATTTCATTTTTGACAATTTCTAATTTTCCTAGATTCATACTTCATACATTCCATGATCTGATTATTAATGGATGTTTACTACTATTGCTCTTCATTTTGAGTTGTGCCTCATCAACAAATGAAGGTCTATGGGCTTTACTCCCACAGGCTTTAATCCATTCACGTCATCATGGTCAACTCTACTTTGAAGAGGCAGCTCTTCCCCAGTCGCATTTTGAGTGCCTTCAATGTGAGGCACTCACTTTCTGGCACTATATCTGACAGTGTTTCTCTGCTATTCATAAGGTTTTCAGTGAGTAATATTTGGAAGTAGTTCGTCACTCCTTCTTCCCAATCTGTCTTTGTCTGGAAGCTCATCTGAAACCTGTCCACCATGGGTGACCCTGCTGATATTTAAAATACCAGTGGCATAGCTTTCAGAATGACAACAACTCACAAGCCACCACAATATGACAAACTGACAGATGAATGGTGGAGTGGTTGGTATATTCTGTATCTATATGAGCAATAAGATACCCAAGAAGTGTTAAGAAAATAGTTGGACCCTTCCCTCTTTGTTGGTTGACACCCTTACATAGAACCTTTAGTATAGAATCAAAATATTCAAGAATTCAAGGAGTTGCCAATCAGCCAAGGCAGCAATAGCGAAAGCTATAGTACTAATAGTACTTTCTGATGCTTATCCATACCAGCATGTTTAATTATTTCAACCAAACTTATGAAGTGTGACAAAATGGCATAGCCCATTAGAATAACTATCTGCTGTAAAATCTTAACACCAGTGTGTCAAGTTTGCCAGACTTCTTGCTTTTACACAGAACTTTTAAGAAAGGCAGTAAAGAAGGAATGCCCACAGCAGACACTACAACAGTAAAGGCTCTAGTTGTTGTGTTACAGACATACTCATCCATGTTATCTTTATTACTTTTCATGGGAGAGATCATAGTAGCCACATCAGTAATTTTTGCCAAATTAGGAAATGATCTCTCAGTCTTCCACTCTAACCATATCAATCAGTAATGGTTCAATAGCCATAAGAGTCTTGCATACATATGACTGAACTAAGTTATCGACTTTGTATAATACTCTATCAGTAACTCTCACAAGTAAATGATGTTCTTGACTCTCAAGACATCAGTAGAGGAAGAATCTGATTAAATAAAAGATCAGCTCCAAATTCATGAGCTTCGTCAGTAATCTGGTGCAATACAGCATTTCTCATTGGATGTTTACCATTCTGCATTTTTTAAAAAAGAAACATTATTTTTCTTTTTGTTCTTCTGAACTGTTAACTTATCAACATCAACCTTATAGCCTTCTAGGAACACAGAATCTTGTTCTTCATAAGAAAGTGGACTATTTCCCCTCTCAGTTTCTGTTCTCCACAACCAAACCTGCAACTGCTCAGGAGTCATACTCATTATGTTACCTTAGTGACTCCTGGCAATTGCCTCAGATTTTGCCCACTCAAACACACAGGCAGAACTGGCTGGAGCTAGTTACTTTATGTAGAAACCTATTCTGAGGTCACGTAAAACAAAGATGCTTGTGTTTAACTGTTGATCAAAAATTGCATGAAGCATTAGCTGAAGCTTATGAGCACTTTCTCCAGTTACTTGAATAAAAACTGTGATGAGAACAACAAACCCCTATAGATACACAGACAGACACACATCCACACATGTGTGCATACAGATATTAATTAAATTACTTCATCTGAGTCAATTATTGACATCTTGAGGCTGACTCAACAGCAGCTAGCAACAATAGCCCATATCTTCAGTGCATAAGGAGAGGTTCAGGTTTTAAATAAAAAATACATTTTTTTCCTTCTTCCTTCCTCCTTCTTGCTTTTCCGTATTTTCTAAAAAGGATTCAAAGTAGCTTACAAGCAGTTTTTTTATTTTTAATTTCATTCATTTCTGGTACAGAATACAAATGTACCCAAAATACATTTTAGGAATAATAATTTGATTCAGAGATTCTTTGTATAAGTCATGATATTGCAAAGCATAAAACTTTCATTTCTAAGTAGGATATAACAGTTTACAGCAGGTCAATATTTCCACTATAACAAGTTAAAAAGGCAAGACAAATTTCAAAACTCTAACTTTTAAGGACATCATAGAGATGTGGAAAAATGAGAAAACGCTATCTCAAATTCCAGAGAGGCAGGACCTTACTCAGGTGAAATGACAATCACTACCCACTTTTCCCCTAGGGGGAATTTACTGATTATAGGCATAAACTGAATATTAAGTGTAGTGTGGCGCTGTGGGTTAATGCGCCAGACTTCGAGGTCGTTTGAACTGCAAGGTCGGTGGTTCAAGCTCACCAGCTGCTCCTTGGAAACCCTATACAGGGTTGCTATGGGTCAGAACCGACTCGATGGCATTTAACAACAACAACAACAACCAGATGAAGGGGAGGTGGGAGACAGAAAAAATTTTTACTGATTGTGCAAGACTAGATGGAAAATTGTGAATCAGCAGAGATCTCAAACACATAGCTGATTTTCCCAGTAGGACATTTGCTAAGCTACAGGAGTATATGGAAAGTTGGTGAGCTAGACTGTCAGTTTTTAAAAGTAAAGCAAAACCCTTCACAGTTCTGTAGTGCTGCTAAAGAGACCATCCACAAAGGTCCATCCCTTAATTCATTTGTCAGATTTTGAGGCTGTGCGGAGTGGGAGATTGGAGAGGTGGGCTAGAGAACTATGCAAGGAAGGGCTAGATCTCCTGTAGTCTTTCAGTTTGGAGAAACTGATTGCCTGACAGTCTTAAAAGGCCCTTTGAGGGCCTCACCTAAGGAACAGGGTGAAGCAGAGATAGAGTAAGTCTTATTTAAATTTCAACTCAATAACTAAGCACAATCTCTGATTGCACCGAAATGACCAATTTCTCATCTTCTCTATTTAATAAAAATATGGGGAACCACATTAAAGGCAAACAGACTAAGCACAGTAAGTAAGACATGAAGGTGTTCTATAATCATATATTTGTTATAATTATAGGTTTCTTGGATAACAAAGCACAATATAAAGATGCTTGAATAGATAAAAGACCAACTAGTTGCTACTTACAGCTTCAAATGGGAGAAAGGGCCACACAAGGTGTTTATATCCAGGGACAGGATAACAGTAAGCTGGAATTACAGGAGATGGCTTATGTCTGGCAAGCAAAGTGAGGTTACATAGGTTTCATGAACCTCCTGGAGACATGTGTTTTGAATAATTCCACAGGCTCTGCAGCTGTTCTTAATTGTTTTGTACCTGGCTCTGGGGTGATGTAGACATAGTGGTCCTGGGAAGTAAGAACCAGATAAAAGAAGTGGTTGGAATGTGGACTTAATCAGCTTCTCAATTCGGGTAACTGACTGGCTGGGCTTCAAAACTGGGGTCCAGACAATATTTGTGAAATATTGTATTACATAAGGCTATCAAACTTGATAAATAACAAAATCCAACTACATTTTACATAAAAGAAGCACATTTTAAATAAAGTACACAGTAAAATTGAAAATAAAATTGGTGAAAATAATGTATCACACAGACATTAGCTAAAAGAAAACTGGTATAGGTATACTTTCAGTGGTTATATTTAAAATTGATTTTAAGACAAGAAACATTACTATAGTCAAAATAATATTTTAGCATAATAAAAGAATCAATCCAAGAATCACAATCATATACTCGTAAACAATAACATAGCTTCAAAACAGATAAACTAAAATTTGACAGAACTAAAAGGAAACATTCCACAATATAATGATAAATTTAATACCTCACATTCAATAGATGCAAACAGATCGTTAAAGATACAGAAAATATTAAGATAACTAGCCAAGTTGGCATGACTGATACATGTTGCTTTAGGAGCCATTAAGTTACAACTCTTAGCAAACTTAAGCACAACAGAACGAAACACTGAGTGGTTCTGCGTCATCCTCACAATTGTTATGCTTGAGCCCATTGATGTTACCACTGTGACAATCCATCCCATTGGGTGTCTTCCTATGTTTTCCCTATGCTCCACTTTTTCAGGCATGATGTCCTTCTCCAGGGACTGGTCCTCATGATAATATTCCAAACTATGAGAGATGAAGTCTCCCGTCCTCACTTCTAAGGAGCCATTCTGGCATTCTCTGCTTTCAGGAAGATACATCTGACATCAGCAATGATACCCAGCATTCCTTGCCCTCTTCTGAATTCAGTTTGAATTTCTGGTAGCTCCCTGTGCACATACTGCTGCAATCATTAAAAAAATTATATTCAGCAAAATTTTACTTACGTGTGATACTAATGATATTGTTGGATGATTTCCTCATTCTGTTAGGTCACGACTTTTTGGAATGGGCATAAACATAGATCTCTTCCAATTGGTTGGCAAGGTAGCTATCTTCCAAATTTATTGACATACAGGAGTGAGTGACTCCAGTGCTGCATGTTTATTGAAATATTTCAATTTGTATTCCTTCAATTCCTGGAGTCTTGTTTTTCTCCAGTGCCTTCAGTGCAGCTTGGATTTCATCCTTCAATACTATTAATTCATGATAATATGGTACTTCTTAAAATGATTGAACATCGACCAGTTCTTTGTGGTATAGTGACTCTGTGTATTCCTTTCATCTTCTTTTGATGTTTCCAATGTTATTCAGTAGTTTGCTCATAGAATCCTTCAATATTATAAATTGAGGCTTGAAGTTTTTTCTTCAGTTCTTTCAGCCTTAGAAATGCTGAGCATTGTTCTTCCCTTTTGGTTTTGTAACTCCAGGTCTTTGCACATTTCATTATTATATTTGACTTTGTCTTCTCAAGCTATCCTTTGAAATTTTCTTTTCAGCTTTTTGAGTCTCATTTCTTCCATTTACTTTGGCTTCTCTCTGCTCAAGAACTATCAGAGCCTCTTCTGACATCCACTTTGGTCTTTTTCTTTTTTCCTGCCTCTCTCTTTTTTTTTTTAAGTTGGTTTTTAATAAGAAAGCACATTGGGAATAGGTCAGAGGGGATGGAGCTAGTTTGTCTGGTGTGGGCCAGCAGTGGTGCTGGGAAGGCCAGGATGACTACACAAACTGCTGCTGCTGCTTCTTGGTGGCTATCTTGTTGGCAAGGTCCTTAGCCTTTTCTGTAACTGCCAGTGCCATCTCCTTTGCCTTTACCTTGACTTCCTTGGTGGTTTCAACAAGTGTTTTGGAAGGGGTCTCATCTTGCAGCTTGGCTTCAAAAACCCTTCATAGTCTTGGTCATGTTGTTTTTAAACCAGACCAGACCAAATTCCTGGACAGCTCTGGAGACACCAAACAAGCTTGAGGAAATCCAGGCTCCCAGCAAATTTTGGTCCAGATACTGTTATCAGAGTTCACACAGTAAACACAGCATTCCTCCACCACCATTAGCCAGGTGTGCTTGATGTTCTGGGTGATGGGGGTCATGGTCTGATTTTGTGGGTCCACAATAGAGTCCTCCAGAATGTACACCGAGTGAGCAACATTGGCAAGAAGCAGTCACTCAGCCCAGCTGCGCATCCTATTGGTCTTGGTCAGGAGTGGTCAGGAGTAGCCAGGACAGGAGCTTCTGGTCAGGAGTCACCTCCCGGTGTGCTATGTCCTCCCTAAAGATGTTTGCTGTAGGGGTTTGGATACCATTGTCCCAGGAACACCGGAACACTCTAACCCAGGAAATACTTCACCATTGCCCAGGCCTGGGTGGGCTCAGCACTTGGGTAACATCAAGGGTGTGGATCCCGGAGACGCGCAGAGCCCAGAGGCATGCGGAGCCAAGAGGCAAACGGAGATGCAGCCAGGGGTCGGCACACGCTGGCCAGCCTCGCAGCTCAGTGACCACTGCACCGCCTCTTTTTCCCTGTCTTTTAAAATACTTTTTGCATTCTCACTGTATGATGTTCTTGATGTCATACCACAATTCTTCTGGTCTTTGGTCCTTAGTGTCTACTCCATCATATCTGTTCATGAGATGGTCTGTAAATTCAATTAAGATATGTTCAAGGAAAGTTTTTAGCTCTTGTTGACTTGTTTTAATTTTTGTTAGCTTCAGCAGGAAGCTACATGCGAGCAATTGATGGTTTATTCCAAGTCGGCCCCTAGTCTTGTTTTGGCTGATGATATTAAGCTTCTTTTTCAACTCTTCCCACAGACCCAGTCAATTTGATTTCTGTGCATTCCATATGGTAAGGCTTACATGTATGTCATTAAAAAAACTATTTGCAATGAATAAGTCCTTGGTCTTGCAAGATCATCATGCGATCTCCAGCATAATTTCTATCTCCAAGGCCATATTTCGAGCTAGGGATCCTTATTCTTTGTTTCCAGTTTTCTTATTCAAATCACCAGTTATTATCAATTCATCTTGATTGCATGTTTGATCAATTTCAGGCTGAAGAAGTTGGTAGTTTCAATTTAATCTTCACTAGCTTTAGTGGTTGGTGCACAAATTTGAATAGCAGTGTTATTAACTGGTCTCCTTATAGGTGTAAAGAGGTATTATCCTATCACAGATAGCATTATACTTCAAGACAGAACTTGAAATGTTCTTTTTTTGGTAATGAATGCAGTTTGCTGCTCTTGGCATGTAAATCATATGATTGATTCAAAATGGCCAATACCAGTCCATTACAGCTCACTAATGTCTAAGAAATTGATCTTTATGCATTCCAGTTCATTTTAGAAAATTTTCAATTTTCCTAGATTTATATTTTGTACACTCCACATTCTGATTATTAATGGATATTTGCAGTTATTCTCATTTTGAGTTGTACCCTATCAACAAATTAATGTCCCCAAAGCTTAACTCCATCCACATCATTAAGTTTTACTCTACTTGAGTTTGGGCAAGATGGCAGACTAGGCCATAAGGCTATACAGACCTACAACAAAGATACGGAAAACCTACTGAGACAGTGCAGGTGATATTCTGGAACCCTGAGCTTCATATGAAGGCACAGGGAAGTGGATTGGATGCTTACTAGGACAGAATGCTGAACAGATATGTTGTTGTTGTTAGGTTCCATCGAGTTGGTACCAACCCATAGCAACCCTGTGCACAGCAGAACGAAACACTGCCCGGTCCTGGGCCAACCTCACTACTGTTGCCACACTTGAGCCCATTGATGCTGACACTTTGCCAATCTATCTCGTTGGGGGTTTTCCTCTTTTTTTCTGACCCTATACCTTCCCAAACATGATATCCTTCTCCACTGACTGGTCCCTCTTGACAATATGTTCAAAGTATGAGAGACGAAGTTTGGCCATCTTGGCCTCCAAGGAACACTCTGGCTGCACTTCTTCCAAAACGGATCTATTGGTTCTTTCGGCAGCCCACGGCACTTTCAATATTTTCCTCCAATGCCATAACTCAAAAGCATCAATTCTTCTATGGTCTTCCTTATTCACTCTCCTGCTTTCACATGCATATGAGGTTATTGAAAATACCATGGCTTGGGTCACGCGTACCTTAGTCCTCAAGCTGATATCTTTGCTCTTCAACACTTTCCAAAGGTCTTGTGCAGCAGATTTGGCTAATGCAATACATCATTTGACTTCTTGACTGCTGCTTCCATGACTGTTGACAGTTGATCCAAGAAGAATGGTGTGGGGAAAATAGAGTCAGTCAGGCTATCTCACCCATTTCTGCTGGAAGAGTCACCCTAGTGAGTCAGTGGTCCTGGTCAATGCCATAACAGTTTATGTAATCAGTGATGTATTGTTGACAGCATGCCTCTTTTGCTTAATCCAATATAAAGAAAGAGGAGAATCTCTCAGCAGTAAGTTAGCTATGAGCCATTAGTGAGCCTGAGAAAGGGATCCTGAACAAGCAAGCTAAACAAGTGGGCCTGAACACTACACTGCAATAAAGGTTATATTTCACCTCTTTTTGACTCCACAATTCTTCTTCAGACTGTGTGATTCCACAAACAACTCTGTGAACCTCACTCAACAGGATGTGACACATGGCAAGAAAAGGAGATAGACGAGTGACCTGTCTCAGCCAACCATTTGGTGCAGCCATTTTAATTTTTTGTGAGTATCTTCAGAAACAAGACAGCAAATTGGAATTGCAGAAACATACCAGTGACTTGCAGAGATAAAGGTGCAATGTTTTCCTTGCTTTCCATACAACCCTAATGACCAGAGGCATGACCAGCCCCTACCCACATACATTCCCAGTGAACTCCAGCTCTCCTGGTAATCAGATCACCATAGAGGTGAACACAGCAGTTGTGAGCCTCATTAAAGTGAGTGGGGAGCTGTATGCATTAACCTCAGCATTTGGAGTCCTACTCCAAACTTGCAAAGCCAGACCTGGCAGCTCTGGACTATCCCTAACTAGGAGAAGCAGCTGAACAGTTGTGTGGTGGTAATGGGAGGTAGATGGGGAGGTGATTTGTGCCAGCCAGCCAGGTGCAGTGTAGCCATCTTGAACTTTTGCAGGTGACTGTGAAGGCAAGAATGTGGTTGGTGGCACAGAGGCATACTGCTTATTGACAGGCAGAAAGGTGTGAAATTTTTTCTTGTACCTCACATTATCCTCATGACCAGAGGTATGGCAGCCCCCACCCATGTACATTCCCAGATAATCTCCTGTTGTTCAGGTGGTTGGAACCACATTGAAGTGAGTAGGGAGCTAGCTGCCCCAGCCCTGGCTGGAATCAGGTGTAGCTTGCTCCAGATTTTCAGAACTGATTCTTGGCAGCCCTGAACTAGCAAGAACTTCTTGCCTTTGGCCACCCTCTGGGATAGAAATACCCTGATCTCCTAATTACTTTGGAATCAACATGAATGGCAAGAGAACCACTGTCTCATCCCTTGCCCACCTACCACATGAGGTCCTTGGCTTGCCAGGAGATGCCAAAAATTTTCTCTCTCTGGGTCTGGTACCTGTCCTGTTTTTTCCCTTTAATAGTTTTTGTTTGTTTAGTCTTTCTTCCTCTCTTTACTTACCCCTTGCATTTTATCCTTTTGATCTCCACTTTAATTTCTTCTGTTTTCCTACATTTCTTTGTCAACTGCTGCTATTGCTTTCTTTTTTACTTTTCCTCTTGGTTTTTCTTTACTACTCTATTTTCTATTTCCCTTTTACTCATCCTTTTCCTTGATTGTGTTTAGTTCAATTCCTTTCTTTTTATTTTCTCTTATTTTTTTCTTTCATGGTTTAAAATTTTTTTGCTTTCCTTTACCTCTGTTCTTTTTTAGGTTTTTGTATTTTTTTTCTAGTTGCTGCTTCCTTTTTTAGTATTTTTCCTTACTGTTTTGTTTTTTTTCACTATTATTTGCTTATTTGTTTTCTTGCTCTCTTGTGTGGGTGTGTTTTCTCTTCTTGCCTCACCTAACAGGGATCAGCAACCATGCTCATTCATCCCAGCCACAACCACACCCTTTAAAATACCACACACCAAGCAAAAGTCAATACCAGCTGCTATCCATCTCATCAATGACAACGATCACCATCAATCAGATCCATCCTAAAGTGAGCTACACAAATAGTAAACAGAGAACAATGCACATGTTTCTGTCCCCTAGTCATACTCACCAGGAGGCATTTATCAAGTGCCTAAGAATACATCAACACACAATCATCAATTTAAGACATACACAACAAAACTACAATGTCTTGGAAACAACAGACCATTTCCATTTACACAAAGAAACAAACAAGACAGAGTGGCTCAAACAAATGACCAAAAGGTACAGCTAGAAACATTTCTTAAGAAAAAAAAAAAAAAAAAGACATTGGAACTACCTGAAGAATATTCAAGCGCATGATTTTTAGGTACCTCAAAATGGCCAACAGAAAGGTTGAGGAAAACAAGGAAAAATTCAGGAAAACACTACAGGAACAGACAAACAAAAATAGGTAAAAGATTGGAGACAATACAAAACCTACAAATAGAAATCCAGAAGATTAATACTAATATTTCAGAAATGGACAATACATTGAAAAGGCAAAGGAGTAGATTTGAATCAAAGGAACGCTGAATTGGTGAGCTTGAAGGTAAATTTCTCAATATTAGTAAGTTACAACAGCAATCAGAAAAAAAGAATGAGATCTCTAAAAATCCAAAGATTCATGTGCAACAACATTAAGAAGAATAACTTACAGGTGATCAGAATTCCACAACAGAAATAGATTAATAAGAGCATAGAATAGATGATAGAAGAGCTGTTGGAGAAACACTTCCCTAACATCATGAAAGATGAGGAGATAAGCATTCAAGAATCTAAATAAACCCCAAGCAATATAGACTTCAAAAGAAAGTCACCAAGATGCTCCAAAATCAAAGACAAGGAGAGAATCCTGAGAGAAGTTCAAGAAAAAGGAAAAGATGCCTATAAAGAAGGTCCAATAAAACTAACTTCTGATTTTTCAGCAGAAACCATGAAGACAAGAAGACAATGGGAAGACATATACAAAGCTCTGAAAGAAAAAGAAAAAATTACCAATCAAGAATCATATACTCATCAAAATTGTCTCTCAAATATGATGGCAAACTTAGAACATATTTAGAAAATCAAAAATGGAAGGAATTTGTCAAAACAAAACCAACTTTATAAAAAATACTAAAAAGAGTCCTTTGGACTGAGAACCAACAATAGCCAACAGCAACCTGAGATTGACACACATGGCAACCCCACCGAGAATTCAATCCAGATATAGAAGTGTCCAAAGTAAAACAAAGCTGTAAGACTGAAAATAAAAAAACAGACATCACTTTATATTGTAGACTACTACAAAGCAAAAAGAGGGAAACATGTAGTTACAGAACTTCCAAATGGTGAGGAAGTCAAGTAGATTTCAAGATAAAACTGACTGCTTAAAACTGGGGGAAAAGTTAATAAATTACAGTGTAGCCACAAAGAAAATTAATACACCTTCATATCAAATCAAGAAACAGCTTTTTGATTTTTTTGGGGAAAATATATGCAAATTAGGTTCTCAGTTGGCAGTTTGTGCACAAATTTTTCGGTAACATTAGTTATATTTATTGCAATATTTAAACATTCTCTTTAAATGTGCTGTGGTTATTCCCTTTTCGGTACTCTAGTTTTCTTGCACACTTAACTTCTTATCTTTGCTTTTGAGAAATCGTTGACTTTTAAAACAAACACCAATTGTATGGGTAATATCCTTTATTTTGTAAGCCACTCTGCTATTTTGCTAATAGGTGATCTCAGGGGACAAGCTTGCTTTTAGTTTTAAAGAGTAGGTTGGCTGATATTCTCAGAGGTCCCTGTTCCCCACTGTTCT
>NW_006408560.1:20757638-20759465 GCF_000296735.1 Chrysochloris asiatica
ATGCTGCCACTTGGCCAATCCATCTCATTGGGGGTCTTCCTCTTTTTCTCTGACCCTCCACCTTACCAAACATGATATCCTTCTCCAGCGACTGGCCCCTCCTGTATATGAGGCTGTTAAAAATATGATAGCTTGAGTCAGGCACACTTTAGTCCTCATACTGAAATTTTTGCTTTTAAACATTTTAAAGAGGATTTGTGCAGCAGATTTGCCTGATACAACACATTTACTTCATGAGTGTTGATTGTGGATCAGAGCAAAATGAAATCTTTGACAACTTCAATCCTTTCTCCACTTATCATAATGTTATTTATTTGCCCAATGGTGAGGATTTTTGTTTTCTTTACATTGAGGTGCAATGCATACTGAAAGCTGTGGTCTTTGGTCTTCATCAGTAAGTAGTTTAAGTCCTTTATGCTTTCAACAAGCAATGTATCATCTGTGTATCACAGGTTGTTAATGAGTCTTCCTCCAATCCTGATGCCACATTCTTCTTCATATAATTCAACTTCTCAGATTATTTGCTCTGCTTACAGGTCAAATAAATATGCTGAAAGGATAAAACCCTGGTGTACACCTTCCCTGATTTTAAAACATTCAATATCCCCAGAATAAAATGTTATTCTGTTTGAATAACTTCCTCTTGGTATGTTTACAGATTCTTCAAAAGCACATTTAAGTGTTCTGGAATACCCATTATTTGCAATGTTATCCATAGTTTGTCATGATCTACACAGTTGAAAGCCTTTGCATAATCAATAAAGTACAAACAAATGTCTTTCTGGTATTCTCAGCTGTCAGCCAAGATCCATATGATGTCAGCAATGATATCCCTAGTTTCATGTCCTCTTGGTTATCCAGCTTGAATTTCTGACAGCTCCCTATCAATGTACTGTTGCACTCATCTTTTTAATTTTCTTTAGTAAAATTTTAATTGTACATGATATTAATAATATTATCCAATGATTTCTGCATTCTTTTGGGTCACCTCTCTCAGGAATGGGCACAAATACGGATTTCTTCAAATTGATTGACCAGTTAACTGTCTTCCAAATTTCTTGGCCTAAATAAGTGACCGACTTTATTGCTGCAGCAGTTTGTTGAAACATTTCTATTTGTATTCCATCAATTCCTGGAATCTTGTTTTTCACCAATGCCTTCAATGCAACTTGAATTTATTCCTTTGGTACCACTGATTTTTGATTATATACTATCTTTTGAAGTGGTTGAGAATCAATCATTTGTTTTTTAAACAGTGACTCTGTGTATTCCTTATATCTTTTGATGTTCCCCTCATCATTCAATATTTTGTAAATCAATATTGTAAGTCAAGAATTTTTGTTGTTGTTGTTTTGTTCTTTCAGCTTTAGAAATGCTGAGTGTGCACTTCCATTTTGGTTTTCTAACTCCAAATCTTTGCACATTTTATTATAAATTATTTTGTCTTTTTAGGCTATCATTTGAAATTTTCTGTTCAGCTTTTTTATCTCCTTATTTCTTCCATTTGCTTTAGCATCTCTACACTGGAGAGCAAGTTTCAGTGTCTCTTCTGATATCCATTTTGACCTTTTCTTTCTTTTTTGTTTTCTTAGTGACTTTTTGCTTTCTTCCTGCATGATGTTCTTGATGTCATCCCACAACTCTCTGGTCTTCAATCTTTAGTGTCTAATGCATCAAATCTGTTTTTCAGATGATCTCTAAATTCAGTTGCAATATATTCAAGGTCATATTTTGGCTCTTGTGGACTTGTTTTCATTTTCTTCAGCTTCAGTTTGGATTTGTGTATGCACAATTGATGATCTGTTCTACAATCTGCCCTGGCCTTGT
>NW_006408560.1:20766889-20767542 GCF_000296735.1 Chrysochloris asiatica
ATATATTTTTTTTTTTTTAATAAGAATTTTAGTTCTGCTCCATACATATCTCCACTCTATCCTGGACTAACTATTCTGGCCTTGGTTATTATGGTCAGTATGGTAGTTGGGCACCATTTAGTTCTTCTGGTCTCAAAGTAAATGAAGCTGTGAATCTTGTAGACTTGTATCTTTTCTACACTATTGATTACCTTCTTATTTTTTGCTACTGGTAAGTTGAGACCTGTAATTGTGTCTCATATGGCCACTTGAAAGCTATTAAAGCCACAGATACTACTCACTTCTCTAGGATACAAATCATGGCTTTTGTGAACTGTGCTATGCCTGTTGACTTCATCATGCCCTGAGACTATGCTCCTAAGCCTTCAAACCCAGAACACCAAAGTTGGAGGGTATTTGCTTATGTCTGAGGACTATCCATATTTGTTTCTTCAATGAATATATGCGTCTGCACCAATGCATTTGTATTTACATACACCTATATTGCACTGTAATATTTACTGATGAAGATCAAAGAGCACAGCCTTCAGTATGGATTACATCTCAATGTGAAAAAAACAAAAATCCTCACCACTGGACCAATAAACATTCTTATCAATGGAGAAAAGATTGAAGTTGTCAAGGACTTCATTCTTCTTGGATCAACTATCAAC
>NW_006408560.1:20767986-20769545 GCF_000296735.1 Chrysochloris asiatica
GTGCTCCTTAGAGGCCAAGATGGCTAAACTTCGTCTGTCATGCTTTGGACATATTGTCAGGAGGGAACAGTCGCTGTAGAAGGATATCACGCTTGGTAAGATGGAGGGTCAAAAAAAAAAGAGGAAGACCCTCAATGAAATGGATTGGGTAGGTGGCAGCATTGATGGACTCAAGTGTGGCAGTGGTAGTGAGGTTGGCCCAGGATTGGACATTGTTTCATTCTGCTGACAACAACAACAATAACATTGGCATTGTGGAGTCCTGGTTTGGCGTTAGAGCACAAGCACTGTATTTTCAATAACCTCATATGGTTACTTGCAGAGTCAACTATTTGAACCCACCAGATGTTTCTTGGAAACCTTATACAGAGTTGTTATGAGTTGGCACAGACTTGATGGCATTTAACAAAAACATTGTCACTGTAGGATAAGCACTTAGATTTCCATAAGGTCAGTAGTTCAAAATACCAGTTACTATGTGGGAGAAAAACAAGGCTGTCTGCTTTCATGAAGATGTATATGCTCACACCAAGGCAAGCAATCAAGTCCCTTCAGGACAACCTCTCTCCTCCTTAAGACTGAAACTCAAAGGGAACACATGAGCAGGCATTCAAGCTTGCTGGTGACTACATTGGTCTACTGGTGAGTGGAAGAGGGGGAAAGGTGGCAATGAAGATATGGGCTGAGTTTGATCACTTTCCATAGACTCCTGTTGACCTGGAGATGAGAGAGAGAAGAAGAAGGGCTGGTTGATCCAAAGTGTAGTGAGACTTGGGGACTCCTAAGCCCATGGTCAATGACTTAGCCACAGAGGGCTAGAGCTGAGAGTGAAGCATCCAGCTGATATGAACTGATGGGAGATGTACAAGATATACAAACTTGCAGATAGTACCCATTTAACCTAGTCTTGATGGCTTGAGCATAGTCTCAGGGAACAATTAAGTCGACAGGGATAGCATAGTTCACAAAAGTCATGATTTGTATCCTAGAGAAGTGAGTAACATCTGTGGCTTTCATAGTTTTTGAGTGGCAAGATAAGACACAATTACAGGTCTCAATTTATCAGGAGCAACTTTACTAGAGGGAGATAAAAAATTTTTTTGGATAAAGGAAACAAGTGTAAATTGCTACAATTTAATGAATTTGACCCATACCAACTTAGAGGGAAAGAGTCTTGACATTAAGTATGCGTTCTATCCCCTCTGTATACAGGGTTAATAGGCATGGCAACTTAGACATTGGCTACCTAAAATGAGGGAGCGATAAAGGCACGAAATGACTGGCTTACAAATTTTCAAGAGTGAATTTAGTTTAAGAGTGTGCAGGGGAAGGCAGAGTCCCCACTGAATAGTTTTCTTCTTGTCTAGAACCACTGAATAGTTTTCTTCTTGTCTAGACAAGTCTGGTGAAAGGAGATGAGGATAAGATTCTTATGATTCAATAGTGAGTAATTGTTATCATGACTAATTGTGACTGTCACAACTGTAAAGGTAGAAATTTTGTAACAAAAACAGAGAAGTAGTTAATCTTATAGTCCAGGAACAGAGGATCCTAGGACC
>NW_006408560.1:20770467-20771812 GCF_000296735.1 Chrysochloris asiatica
ATAGTGGAGTCCTACTCTGATCTACAGGGTCACTTGCGTAGGAACCAACTAGACAGCAATGGATTATAGGGATTTTACCAAGCATGATGTGCTTCTCCAGCAACTGGTCCCTCTTAATAACATACCCAAAGCATGTAAGACAGAGTCTTGCCATCCTCACTTCTAAGGAACATTCTGGCTGTGACACATGTGATTAATTGCCTGAATCTGTTTCTGTTAATCTGAAGTACAACTTAAAAACCGGAAGGACTATATATTTTTCAATATCATGGATGATAATTCTACTCTTCTCTGCATTGCATGTTCTACATCTGAAGCAAAGAGTTAGTTCATCCTTGAGCAGAAAAATTTAAGAGATGTTGACAGACTGTTCAGAGGATGGCTGTCAGAAGACTGAGAGGGACATGTAAGGGACATGTGTTATGTAAAGAGAAAAGGAAACTTAAACAAAACATATTTTTAACAGAGAAGACCTTAGAAGTCATCTAGTTCAGGCTCCCATCACCGTATTTTAACTTATGAAACTATGAAATTTGGGGAGGTCAAGTGACTTTTCATTGGTCATATGGGCACATACAAATGACAGTTATTTCCAGACAATTTGAATAAATCATCATGTGGTAGGGAAATTAAATAAGTCAGAGAGAAGAACCAAGATGAGCAAGTGTCAGAAGAAGGATTTTAATGTACAACAATTTTCCACCTGATCTCTCTAAAAATGGAACATATCCAACTGTTATGGGAAGTGTTCAGGGGAAATATGGAGGATGCTCAACAAATGATTTAGAGAGAGTGGCAGGATTTTAGGGAGGGGTCAACAAATAATACCTCTCCTCTCCTCTTCAATTTGGAATCAATTTGAGATAAAAAGAATCAGATAGATGGATAAAAAGGGCCAATTCAGGTATTGATAAATCTGCTTGGTAAGGTCGACTTTAGGTAAGTTAATTAACTTTCAGTTCAATGTTTGGCATTTAGAAATCACTCAATAAGTGTTAACTGTTATTTTTCTAGAGATAAGGATGGGGAGGAAAACCAGTTAGTAGCGACCCTATGCACAACAGAATGAAATACTGCTAGGCCCTATGCCATCTTCACAATTGTTTGAGCCAATTGCTGCTGCCACTATGTCAAGCCATCTCGCTGGTTTTTTGTTTTTGTTTTTTTTTTTGCTGACCCTCCACTTAACTAAGTTAGTAACTAACTAACTAACTATTCTTCCAGCATAGTAAACCATATTATTGTCCAATTCAAATAACCAGTACAAGTCCATTTCTGCCCACTAATGCCTAGGATGTTGAGTTTTGAATATTCCTTTTCATTTTTGGCAACTTCTAGTTTTCCT
>NW_006408560.1:20772272-20773661 GCF_000296735.1 Chrysochloris asiatica
TATATAAAGTACCAGTAACATAACTTCCAGCAACACATAAGTCACCATAGTACAGCAGACTGACATATGAGTGGTGGTCATTGCATCATAGAAGTGAGGATTTACAACACAGGATATTTACATCAGATAATTAATCCAATCACACCAATTCACATCATGTGAGGTGATTGTATCAATTAGAGAGCTCATCAGAGATGTGATTGGTGGTGGTGCTGGCAGTTGTGTGTCACTGAGTTGATTACAACTGTATAGGTCTGTATAGGTCTCCAAGTCTGTAAATCTTTACGGGAGCAGAAAAATTTCATCTTTCTCCTGGGAAGTATCTGGTAGATTCAAACTTCTGATCTTGCAGTTAGCAGCTCAGCGTACAACCCACAATGCTACCTGGGTTCCTTTATGGATGCAATTACTACATCTTAATTGTCAAGCCGTTGGAAATCCTGGATTAGTCAAGTTGACACAAAATCTTAACTATCACAAATCTCACTGCTACTCACATACATATAAGTGGCAAAAAATAATAAAGGAAAGGACAATTTGTTTATATAAAGAAAATGGGATAATTAAAGAGGTTGGGAGTAGGAGTTAAGGAGATGAATAAATGTCTTTAAATGTTGAAAGGATTTTAAAATAGAAGAAAAATCAGTTTTTATTTTACTCAGTTCCAAGGAGAAAGTAAAGGGTGGATGGAAGCCTGGGGGGTAGGGAGGGGACATATAGGAAAATGGTTATTTGTGAGTTGAGCTGATGATAACAGCTACATGACTAGAAAACTGCTTAATGACTAGAAATGTTTGATTTATGACACAAAAGAATTTTTTGTATGCAATGCCAAGGAATTTGAAGAGCACCACCCTTCACTTAGGAGTCCTGGTGTGGCACTGTGGGCTAATGTACTGGACTGCAAAATCATTTAAACCACAAGGTCAGTGGTTCAAGCTTACCAGCTGCTCCTTGGAAACTCTATACAGGGTTGCTATGGGCCATAACTGATGCAATGGCACTTAAATACAACAACAACAACAACCCTTCACTTGACCTAACAATCTTTATTAGTTTTACCTGTCATTTCACTCCTTCATGTTCAAAATCATCTCACACAACCCCTACTTCTTTGTAAATCTAGGCCTTTTAAGCTCACTTTCTCTTTGAACAGCTTCTGGTATAAATGACAATTTTGTCCTCCTTGGATTATTTTCTCTTGCCTTCTTGTGACACCAAGTGATCATATTTGTTTCCTTGGTTATGTTTTAAATTCTTCTGCCTTCAAATGGGAGGATATCATTATCATTGTTGTTGTTGTTGTCAGGTGCCATTGAGTCAGAACCGACTCATAGCGACCCCATGCACAGCAGAACGAAACAATGTCAGATCCTGGGCCAACCCCAC
>NW_006408560.1:20776601-20797150 GCF_000296735.1 Chrysochloris asiatica
AGGATTAGGCAGTGTTTCATTCTGCTGTACATAAGGTCACTATGAGTCAGTGCCAACTCGATGACACCTAACAACAGCAACAATGGTGTAATGCTGTGGGCTAATGTGCTGGACTGCAAAGTCATTTGATCCGCAAGGTTGGTGGTTCAAGCTCACCAGCTGTTCTTTGGAAACTCTATACAGGGTCTCTATGGGTTGGAACTGCTTCGACGGCACAACAACAACTATCTCAGCTTCAATGTGTGACTTTAATGAAGGCAATTCTTATACTTTGCTTTATTTTTGTATCTGAGTTGCAATGTCTATCTTCGGTTACCTCCTGGAAATTTTCTGTTTGATTTCCACTGTTATTGTAAACTTTATTTTACTCACAACAAGGTTTCTCTTTCTACATGTTTGCTTAATACCTCTTACTTCTTCTGTAATTAGGGTACTAGGGTGACTATACACTCTGGTTTGCCCACCTATTGATCTTGTATAGTTGCACCCCTTTCAGGTTTCAAATGGGTCCTAGTACACCATGTACTCACCTTTCTATCACAATATTTTAGTTGTGTTCTTTATGTATCCAACAGACATATATCACACAGTAAGAACATAATAACTATTTGTTGAGTAGAAACTAGGAGTCTTCTATGAAATAAATGTGATGCTGTAACTTTAATTAGAGTCTATCACCACTTCACAAGGGGCCCAAGGATTCTAAGGAGAGAGGGACATTCTCCTTCCAGCCTGTAGGTGTGGTGAGTAGATTAGAAGTCATGACTAAGTCCACATTCTCTAGATGCAAAAGATGTGGTAGGGATGTTGGAGTGGGATGTACTGTACAACTACATTACCCTCTGGTGGCTGTTGAGTGGAACTGTTCACTCATTCATCTCTGGTATAGACCTCTAGGTTGGTGGTTTTATAGATCTCAACTCATATTTCATTTGGGCTTCAGGCATTATTATTGGACATCAGTATTATTTAATTATTTATTTTTGCCTCCCTTCACAATTTTTTTCTTTTTCCTTTTGCAATCTCATATTCGCCATTTGTTTAATCTTTTTTCCCCCCAAGGGTGCCTGACTTCCTCATTTTTTTTCCCCAGCAAATTATATGCTTTGTTTCATCTCAATGACTACAGTTCTCTCCTTGCAACAGCAGTTATCCTACTTCCTTTCCGTGGCTTCCCTTTTACATCTTACATTTCACACATGAACAGAGCAAAAATATTTAATGTACGCATACAAAACAAAATATATATATTCATTTTAATATCCAAAAGGCATATTCTGCAAGTTAGCCTCCTGTCCACAGGTACACAGCCTTACTCAGTCCATGGACCTAGAGCCCACAGCTGCTCTGTCTCTCCATGCCACCACCTCCGCCACTGTTTCTGCTGTTGCCACATTTCTAGGTAGGCTCTCATGCTCTACTCATGCTCTTCCTTCTTGTTGGTCCTGGGATCATCTGTCTCTGTAATGAAAGATTAACTACTCCCCATTTTAGTTACACATCTACAATTACAGTTATGACAATCACAATTACTCACAATTGATTCCTCAAAATCTTATCACCATCATCCCTTATCCCCTTTCACCAGATCTACCCAGAAGAGGAAAAGTATTCAGTGGGAATTCTACCTTACTCTTCTGATTCTGAAACTAAGCACACTCATGAAAGCTTGTAAACCAGCCACTTCATGCCTGTATAGCTGCTCCCCTCTTTTGATATCCAGTGTCCCTATCACCACAGTACACTGTGGAAATAAACTTGATCCTTGATATAAGAATCCTTCTATTCCAATTGCATCCATAAGCAAAAGTCTAGTTCATCAAATGGTAGCAATTTACACTTGCTCACAGTGTCAAGCATCTGTATCTTCATTTTATTGAGTTCTGACCAGCAAGCCATTCAAGCTAGGTCAAATGGGTACTAGCTGCAAGTTTGGGAGTTCACACACACCTCCCTGAACTTGAGATCAACTGATTGCTTCACTCTCAGCACTAGCCCCCAGTGGCTAGGTCAGTGTCTATGGGTTTGAGAGTTCACACATCTCCCTAAACTTCATTCCAGGAAGCCCTTTCTCTTCTCGCTCTCATCTCAAGGTTAACAGGTGTCAATGGAACATTGCCAAACTCAGCCCGTGTCTTCATTACTGCATTCCCCCCACTTCTACTCACAAGTAGACCCAGGTGGTCTCCAGTAAGCATACTAGACTGCTCTTGAGCTCCCTTTGATTTTTAGTCCTAGGAGGGGATTTTCCATGATGGATGACTTTTCTTGACTTGAAGTCTGCAAAGAAAACAGCTTGCTTGATATTCAAACAGTCAACCAGGCCACTATTTTTCTGCAGGTCTTTCTTGCACTAAGAAGGTCTGTTCCCCCAGCAATTTTGGGTTGGTCTGCATGTCTTTTCAAGTGGAGTGTTCCAACTCAGAAGGTTCTGGGTTGGGGGTTAGGATTCCAACTAAGGCACTACACTCTACAAAGGCTTAAAAAGAAGATTATTGCCCTGGGAAAATTCTGATTCCCCTTTTAGCAAATCCAATCAGTTATAGGCTGAAAATAGACTTGCAAGTTTTCTGTAATTGTAATTTCCAACATTTATCACACATAAATGTCTATTTTAAAACAGTAGGCAGGGGAAACCAAAATTCATAAGACAAACACATAAACATATTCCCCCTCCTTTGCCCATTCAGCTTATGTCTCCATTCATGTATCTACTCATAGAAATCTGTTGTTCCAAGGTTTTATATAAATCACTATTTACCTCTATCCCATTTAGCCCATGCATACCACCCTAAATCTTCTCCTATCTTCATTGTTCATCTGCTACCCTCCTCTTCTTGCATACCACCCTCCCTCTCCTTGTATAATGCCCTTCCTGTCATCTGAGCTAACATGTGTCTACTCTAGCTAAGGAATTACTCTCCCCTTCCATACCTTGTAACCATCAAAGAATGTTTCTTTTAGTAAGGAAACATTTTTATTAAATCTTTAAAAATAATACAATATTTGTCCTTTTGTGATTGGCTAATTTCACTCAGCATACTGTCCCCCCAGGTTTATCCATGTTATGAGGCATTTTTCAGATTCATTGCTAGTCTTCGAGGCTGCATCATATTCCACTGTGTGTATATACCAAAGCTTCTTTATCCATTCTTCCATTGATGGTCACTTAGGCTGTCTCCAACTTTTGCTATTGTGAATAGTGCTGTGGTGAACATTGGAGTGCATATATCTAATTGTGTCCTGGCTCGTATTTCTTGTGGATGTATATCAAGTAGAGCAATTGCTGGGACATAAGGTATTTTTATTTTTAACTTTCTGAGGAAGTGCCATTCCATTTTCCAGAGTAGATGAATCATTTTACAGTCCAATCATCAATGTAGGAGGGTCCCAGTCCCTACACACCCTAGCCAGCATTTATTGTTTTATCTTTTTGAACTTCACTGTGAATGCTAGTGTGAGATGATATCTCATTGTTATTTTGATTTCTCAAATGGCTAATGGGAGTCCTGGTGTGGCACTGTGGGCTAATGCGTCAGACTGCAAAGTCATTTGAACTGCAAGGTCAGTAGTTCAAGCTTACCAACTGCTCCTTGGAAACCCTATAAAGGGTTGCTATGGGTCAGAGTCGACTCAACGGTACTTAATAACAACAACAATGGCTAATGATCATGAACATTTCTTCATATGTTTGTTGAAAGTCTTTTTGTCTTCCTTGGTGAAGTGTCTGCTCATGTTCTGTGCCCATTTATTAATTGGGTTGTTTGTCTTTTTCTTGTAGAGATGTTGTAGTTTTCTATAAATTTTAGGGATTACTCCCTTCTCTATGTTATTGTAAAAATTTTTTCCCTGTCTGTGGGCTCCCTTTTTACTCTTTTGATGAAATCTTTTGATGCACATAGGTTTCTAATTTTAGGAAGCCCCAGTCTTCTATTGTTTATGTGTTCTTTACAATGTTTGGTAGTGTATGTCTACCACATATTGGAACCCCTAAGTTTGTCCCTATTTTTTCACAAAAGATCTTTAATAAGTCTAGATTTTACATGTAGGTCTTTAATCCATGAGTTTGCTTTTGTATATGGTGTGAAGTATGGATCTTATTTCATTCTGAAAATTGAATTCAGGTTTTGTCAGTGCCATTTGTTAAAGAGACTATTTGTTCAAGTTTTCTACTTCACTCTGTGTTGGTTTATGTAGGTTGTGCTTTTTAAAAAAATCCATCCATTTTTTCCATATTTTCAAATTTATTGGAATACAGGCTTTCATGTTGTTGTTAGGTGCCATCGAGTCGATACTAACTCATAGCAACCCTATGCACAACAGAACGAAATGTTGCCCAGTCCTGAGCCAACCTCACAATTGTTGCCACGCTTGAGCCCATTGATGCTGCCACTTTGCCAATCCATCTCACTGGGGGGGCTTCCTTTTTTTCTCTTACCCTCCATCTTACCAAACATGATATCCTTCTCTAGAAACTGGTCCCTCCTGACAATATGTTCAAAGTATGAGAGAACTTTGGCCATCCTGGCCTCCAAAGAGCACTCTGGCTGAACTTCTTCCAACACATCTGTTTGTTCTTTTGGCAGTCCATGGTACTTTCAATATTCTCCTCCAACATCATAACTCAAATTGCTGTGATTCTGGAAGCCATGCCATGGGTATTTCAAATACCAGTAGGGTCACCCAAGGTGGACAGGTTTCAGATGAGCTTCCAAATGAAGACAGACTAGGAGAAGGAGAGACGAACTACTTCTGAATATTTAGTCAAGGAAAACCTTATGAATAGCAAAGAAACAAGTCTTTATAATATTCTCTTATTATTCGTTTAATTTCTGTTGGTTCTCTTGTGATGTAACCCATATCATTTCTTATGCACGTTATTGGTATCTTCTTCTCTTTTTTTGGTTAGATTTACCAATAGTTCATCAATTTTATTAATCCTTTCAAAGAGCCAACTTTTTGTATTATTGATTGTTTCTGCTGTTTTTCTGTTTTCTAATGAATTTATTTCTTCTCTAAACTTTATTAATTCTTTTCTTGTGATCACTGTAGGCTTACTTTGATGCTCTTTTTCTAATTTTTGGAGGTAATGTGTTAATGTGTTGATTTGGGTTCTTTCTGCTTTTTGGATGTGTGCGTTTGTTGCTAAATTGTTCTCTAAGCACTGCTTTTGCTCTGCCCCAAAGGCTTTGGTATGTTGTGTTTTCATTCTCATTTGCTTCAAGGAATCTTTTTTATTTGTTCTATTACCCAATGGCTTTTGAGCAGGATGTTATTCAGTTTTCATGTGTTGGATTTTGTTTCCTTGTTCTTCCTATTGTTGATTTCTAATTTTATGGCATTATGAACTAATAAAACAGTTTGTAGTATTTTGATGTTTTAAAAATTTATTGAGACTTATTTTGTGACCTAACATATGATCTATTCTGGAGGATGTTCCAAATGCATTGGAAAAGAATGTATATTGCACTGTTGTTGGGTTGAATGCCTGTATAAATCCTTTAGGTCAAGTTGATTGATTGTGTTGCTCAGTTATCTATTTTCTTTTTCAATTCTATTGAGTTTGATTTATGTATTTTGAAGGTCTTTCACTGGGAGCATAGATATTTATTATGTTTATATTCTCTTGTGCAAATGACCCATTAATCATGTCCTTCCTTTTCTTTTATGCTGATTTGGCCTTAAAGTCTATTTTATCAGAGATTAATATTGTCACTCTTGTTCATTTTTTATTGTCATTAGTTTGATAACTTTTTCCCATTCTTTAGTTTTTAATGTATGTTTGTCTTTGAGTGTAAGGTGTGTCTCTTGTAGATGGCATATTGATGGATCTTGTGTGTGTGTGTGTGTGTGTGTGTGTTTTCCATTTTGCTAATCTCTGTCTCTTGACTGGTGAGTTTGATCCAGTGAAGTTCAGTGTAATTATTGATAAATCTGAATTGAATGCCATCATTTTGCTGTGTGGTATTTGTGTGTGTGTGTGTGTGTGGTACTGAGTCTTGGTGTGGCACTGTGGGTTAATGTGCCAGACTGCAAAGATGTTTGAACTGCAAGGCTGGTGGTTCAAGCTCACCAGCCACTCCTTGGAAACTCTATACAGGGTCACTATGGGTTGGAACCAACTCGATGGCACTTAACAACAACAGCAATTGTTCAGTATTATACATTTTAACTGTGCTGTGCTCATTTTTTTGGATGTTTTTCTTGTTAATTTCCTCATTGAGCTAATGTTTACAAAATCTTGATAGATTTTCCTCTTCTTGATTGTGTGTGAAGATGTATTATGTTTCTTTATACTTGCAATTTATTAATTTCTTCCACAAATTAAAACAGTCTGTTTTATTTGAAATCTACTTGACTTCTTCACCACCAGGTATTCTGTAACTATACTTTCCCCACTTTTCGCTCTGATTTCCTATCTTCAGTCTTATAGCTTTGTTTTCCTCTGGATACTTCCGTGTCTGGATTGAATTCTGGGTAGTGCTGCCATGTACGTCAATCTACGTTTGTTGTCTGCTGTTGTTGGTTCTCAGTCCAAAGGACTCCTTTCAGTATTTTTTATAAAGTTTGCTTCATTTTTACAAATTCCTTTAATTTCTGTTTATCTAGAAATGTTCTGATTTTGCTGTTGTATTTGAGGGACAGTTTTGCTGGGTTTTATGATTCTTGTTGCAGTTGTTTTCTTTCAGTATTTTGTATATGTCTCCCCATTGCCTTCTCACCTGCATGGTTTCTACTGAGAAGTCAGAACTTAATCTGATTGGTTTTCCTTTGTAGGTAATACTTTGTTTTTTCCTGAGCTGCTTTCAGGATTCTCTCCTAGTCTTTGATGTTGATTATGATAAGTGCTGGTGATTTTGTTTGGGGTCTATCCTGTTTATGATTTGTTCATCACCTTTAATACTTATCATCTCATCTTTCATGATGTTAGTGAAAGTTTATTGCAGCAACTCTTTGACTATCTTTGCTGTGTTTTTTTGGTCTCTTCCTGTTCTGGAATTCTGATCACCCATAGGTTATACCTATTCATGTTGTCCCACATGACTCTTAGGCTTTCTTCATATTTTTCATTCTTTTTTACTGATTGTTTTTCTGTCTTACTAGTATTGAAAGGTTTATCTTCAAACTAGATAATTCGGTCTTCCATTGATTCAGTTTTACTCCTTTGCTCTTTTAGTGTATTGTCCATTTCTGATATCCTACTTCTGATCTTCTGGATTTCTGTTTGTGGGTTTTGTATTGCCTCCATGCTATAGGTTGTATCTATTTTGCTTTATTGTTCCTGTAGTACTTTTTGAATTCTTCCTTGTTTTCCTTGACCTTTCTGCAAAATGTTTGGATGTACTTCAATATCATTCTTCTGAATTCTTTTACAGGTAGTTCCAGTGTCTCTTCTTCCTCAAAAGCATTTTCTAGCTCTTCCTCTTAGTCGTTTGTTTGAGTTGCTCTGTCTTGTTTCTTCATGTAAACAGAAATGTTATTCTGTTTTCTAGGCATTGTGGTGGTATTGTATTTGTATTAAGTTAATGAATGTATATTGGTGTATTCTTATGCACTCACCAATTGCCTCATGGTGGGTGTTATCAGGAGATGAATTTTTGTTTACTGTTCAGTTCAATTCAGAGTAGATTTAGCAGAAGTTGGTTACAGTCACTGCTCTGTTGTATAGCAGCTGGTATTGGCCTTTGTCTAATTGGTGGGGTTGTAAAGGATATGGCTGTGGCTTAGTTGCATGGGCACAGTTACTATCTCCTATTTTGTGGTGCAATAAGAAGGAAAACAAACAAAACAAACCACATAGCAAAAATGAAAGCCAGTGGCTTTCTTTCTGCCAATAAATAATGTGCTTCACCACCTATTAGCCTGGTCCGCAGGACCCACACAAATAACCTGCTTCTTTTTCTTCTTTCCACCCTTTCTTTCTCTATCCCTGATATCCATTCAACCCCCTCACCTAATGAGAACCAGTCCAGGCTTGATTTTGCAGATTTGAATCAGATCTTACCCTAGTGGGGTTATTTTATGTTGCTCCTCCCAAGCCCTGGAAAGTGGGAGATTCCTTATGGTTATATGTTGGTCAGAAAAAAGGGGGTGAAAATCACACTCTTGTCTATTCAGTTCACCAGCATATTTTTGTAACGTGAAATGTTTTCTTATCTTTAATGCTCTTCATGAATTTTCAAGATGGCTGAGGCGGTTTTTGTCAACTGCTGCTGCTCACCAGTCACCTTGTCTCTTGCCACAACTATTCAACTCTGTTTCCCAGCAAATATTCATCTATGTTTCTATCCCTTCCCCTAGAGCACAGAGTGCCAGGACCAACCTCTGTATCTGTCTCATCTGGTTTTCTGTATCCTTGATGCAGAAAGCCTGCACAGTCTTTCTACCTAGCTCATTATCTTTCACTAGAATGGACATCAGTATTTTTAAAGAGCTACTTAAGTAATTCTCATCTGGAGCTAACCTTGGTCATTTTGACAGAAGTTTGGCCATGCTTAAGTGACCAAGTAAGTGGTCACTTTTAAAACATGATTTTTGATAGACTTACTTCTTGGAATATACCAAAGTTAAATTCATTGCCTTTGAATCATCTTTGACTCACAGCAATCCTGTGTGTTATAGAGTACAACTGCTCCATGGAGTTAAAAGTGTAATTAATCTAATAAAAGCTGACCAAGAGGCAGACTTTTGTCTGGACCAGTAATTCTCAACCAGTTATGACTTTGCAGGTCTTTAACAATGTCTGGAGGCATTTTTGATCATTCGGATTGGGAGTAAGGGATTGTTACTGGCATCTAGTTAGTAAAGTCCTGGGATGCTATCAAATATTATACAGAACAGGTCACTACAACAAAGACCTATCCAGCTCAAAATGTCAATAGTGCTGCTACTGAGAAACCCTGCTCTAGTTATTCTTCCTAAGGGGAACTTGGGGAGATTCAATAAAGGGCACTATTCCAGAGATGACAAAAGTTAAACTATATTTTAAAAACAGTTCTCTTCATATTGAGACTAGCTCCTGACCTTTGGTGAAGGGGATCCAAGTCACCCCTTGACTATTACCTTCGAAAAGTTAAAATCTCACCGTTCACTCATCAAATCAAGTCAACCTAACTTCAGTGTTTCACTATAGCTGTTGAGACACAAGCCTAGGAAACTAGTCAATGTTTTTCCCATACTTCTATGTTTCTATGTTATGAATCTTCTAGGAAACACAAAAGTGTAATTTCTTTGGTGAATTTCCAGAATTTTATTCATTTCCAGGAAGTAGAAACACAAACTTCATTAGGATAATTAATTTATTATAATCAGTAGTTTCTTTACCAGTGAATGCACCCTTAACAATCACGCCACAGGATGTGACTGAAGTAAGTGTCCTAAGGAGACTTGGAACTACATATAGCTATACTTTAGAACACTAATCCCTTAAAACCAAAACCAAGAAAGGCTGTTAGTTCCTTATGAATTCTCTAGAATTCAGACCTGTTTGGTCAAAAGAAAACAACAGTAGAGAAGAAATACAGGGAAACTGGACTCAACAGTATCAGTTCTATTTTTTATAGCCCTGGTGTGGCACTGTGGGTTAATGCCTTTGGCTGCAAAGTCCATTTGAAACACAAGGTCAGTGAGTCAAACTTACCAATCATTCCTTGGAAACCCTACACAGGGTTTCTATGAGTCAGAACTGACTTGACAGCATTTAACAACAACAACAACAATACAATATCAGTTCTATTTTCAAATTGAGGAAAAGGACTGCTCCAACTCTCTCATGGTACCATTGGAGAAGACTAGAGGGTGGGGAGAGCATAATCTGAAGAGCTTTTCTGCTTTCCCACTTGTAATCTGGGGCTTTGGGGACACAATATCAATCCATTCAAAGGAGTGTGAATAGGCTAAAAGACTTCTGCTGAGACACAGCCTCTATCTCTGGAGAGGTCTTGAGCCCAGGGATTCAAGACATTTTTTAGGAGAAAACCTCTTTTCTTCTCCCTTTGTTTTTGTCCTCCCATCAGGTCGAATTCAGTAACCAGAACTGAAATAAAGGAGTGAGTGTTCGTAATCCAGTGTTAACAAATGCCTGGTATTAGTTCCAAATTTTTTGAGAATAGATAGTTAATGAGCCTAGTGCTGTAAAAGGAGGGTACAGTGGACATTCATCATTTATTTTATTTTATTTTTGGTTGCCGAAATCTGAAATGCGCCACCCCCCCCATTCTGTGTTTGGGGAACTCCCTAACTCATAAAAAGCAAAATTTACCAACCACTGTGAAAGTGCAAAATGTCAAATTTCCAATTCTTAACCTCTCTTGGAGGTAAGCATGATCATGTGACTTAACATTGGCCAAGTGCTCCCAGATTTTTAATTAGAAGCTAGAGATGACAAGATGAAGGAGGGATTCTGGAGAATTCATTTTGGTTTCAGGCAGTGCAACAACAGTAATATTGAGTCTCCAAGTCAGTAGACACAGTGAGGCAGTGCTGTCCAGTGGCTAGTGTTGAGGGTGGGGGTAGTGACAATGAAACTGTAATGTCCAGCAGCAGCATTACAGAGTGGCTTTGTGATTTTTTGGCTGTGATCCTAGCTATATCCTAGTGTCCCTTGCCTTGCCCAATTTTAAAACATAATTTTCAGAATTTCCTAGCAAATAATTGAGTCAATCAACCAATAGCTTTTCAATAGATTCTTGTAAAAAAAAATCCAGAATCAGTTTCTGTTGCTTGAAACTAAGCACCTTATGCCAGAAGTTGGTACCAGGAAATGGGATGCACTAAGCAATAACATCTAAATGGGAATTGACTGAATTTTAGGCAAAAAGCAGTTATGACTTCAGTATTTCAAGCTGGAAATTGGTGAAGTTTGTTTTGCAACTGTAAAATAATTGGTTGTTTCTTAAAGTGTTTCATAGTTTTATACAAGAACCTACAAGTAAAAGAGAAGATTATATTAAGGAGAGTTGGAATTAACTCCATGGCAATGGGTTTTATTTGGTTTGAGCAGAGAGTAGGAAGAAAACAGGACTTCATCAAAAGAGGCTCTTTCTGCCTACAACCTGCAAGCTAAGTTATTGAGAGGTCAATCATTTGAAACTAAAATGTTTTAATTTTTCTATTTCATTGTACATTTAGTGTGAGGAGTGATAACCTGGCACAGATCCTGGACTTCAATATCACTGAAACTTTGGATCTGAAAATGGGTTCAGAATCACGTTGGACAGAATTTTAGCTAAGGCTCTATGTTGTTGTTCAGGGGAATAAACAGAAAACTAGGACTTAAAAATCATTTTCCAAAAATGAAAAATTGCCATGAGATAAGTTCGTCTGAGAATCCCAAGTTCCAGTGTAACTAACACGCATCCCTAAACACTTACCATTTGTCTTTAAGACTGAATGTCATTTACTCAGAATCATACTTTTAAGAATCTCAGATGAGTACTATTCCATATTCAGAGACCTCAAAGTCATTCTCTATGTTTATTAACTCTAACTTTTTGAGTTTTTCAAATAAAATACTGACCCTTCTAGCTTCTTTAATATAGTAATTTCAGAGTGTTTTACTCATAATAAGGAATTCACCCTTTGTTTCCCTTCTAGAGAAAGAAATAGATGCAGAACCACAATCAAGTCTTCATGGTGATCAGGATCAGCTTCCAGAATAAACTACAGACAGTAAATGCAAACTTTTTCACATTTCGTGACTGGTGTTCACATTTGGTGACTGGTGACTGGGATAGGTCATATATGTCCTGGCTTTGTGTTTTTGGCCTTCATTCTCCAATCCCAGCAAAAAGCATATATCCGAAAGTCTGGGCTCATGTTGACCATTTCATCTATTACACCACAGAGATGGAAAAACTATGGCAAGTTGCTCTCATCCATGCCTGTGCCTATTCAGGGCAGGCTACATACTTGAGAAGACTCACTTTTGTGTCCATTTCACAGATAGAAGCAATATTGCCAGGAAGTTAATCCGAGAAAGGTACAGATGTAGAGTGCCATGGGGAACTTGAGGCCTGTGGTTGTTCTGTGTTTATTTTGGTTCTTCTGTACTCCTTCAGAAAGTCCTTTCCTTGGGTGTTAGGTGTCAGCTCTCTGGAAGGGTCATACTGGCATAGACTGTGATGGAGTTAGGCTCCTGGTGGCAAAACAGAAGAGACTGGGTTTATAGGCTACAAATGGAAACAAGATCCTTAGGATAAGAAAAAAAAGTATTAGAGATTCTATAGCATAGGGACTTACTCAGAGACTGTCATGGTTGGGGCATTGTTAGAGGCAGAACCCCAGACTTCCTGTTCTACTCACAAGAAGAATTACAGCTGCCTTCTAAGCATCCACAAGCCACCTGGCAGATGGCAGTACCTGCTCAGAGTGATCAGAGAACTGTTGCTCAAAGCCACCTCCCTTTTTGTCCTCTTTTCTTCCCTTATAAGGAAAACTATTTGTTTTGCGGGTAGGCACAGGGTCCAATTTGGAGAAGCCAAGAGAGCTTTAAATTGCCAAACTTTAGAAAGGACTAGTGAAATCTGAAGAGTCCCTTGGTGATTCAAAAGGTTAATGTGTTTAACTGCTAACCAAAAGGTTGGCAGTTTGAATTCACCCAAAGAAACCCTGGTAGAAAGGTCTGGAGATCTACCTCTGAAAAATTAACTATTGAAAACCTCATGGAGTCAGTGACATAGCCACAGAGGACTAGAGTGGAGAGTGAAGAGTCCAGCTGGTAAGAAGAGAGGGCATATGCACAAGAACACCCACACTTGCAAATAATACCCACTTGACCTGGCTTCAATGGCTGGATGATCAGAGCTCAACTAGAAGAAGAAAGAAGAGGAAAAAAAAAGAGTAATCTAATACAATTTGATGAACTTGACCTACACCTATGGATGTGGTAGCTCAAAAGAGGGAACAAATCTTTCCAACAAGGATCATTCCCACCCCTTCATACACAGAGTAGACAGGGATGAGCAACTTGGACAATGGCTACCCAAAGTTGGGGGGCTACAAAGGCAAGAAGTGACTGGCTTCCAAGCTTCCAAGAGGGAGCCTAGATCCAGAAGGCGTGGAGGAAGGTAGAATCTCCACTGAGTAGTATCCAATCTGTCTAGGCAGGGCTGATGAAAGGAAATGCATATAGGTCTCTTGTGATACAATAGTGAATAATTGTTATCAGGACTGCTTGTAAGGGTTGGAAATGTAAATGTAGACATTTTATAGCAAGGAGGGGAGTGATTAACTTTTCAGTCTAGGAGTGGAGGTCCCTGGGACCATCAAGGGAAAAGAGCAGAGAGGGGGACCTTACCCAGAGAAGCAGTGATGCCAGAGATGGAGGCAGAGAGGATGACGTGGAGAAATGGGGCAGCTGGGGACTTTAGACCCAGATAGGGAGAGGGGCTGTGTGCTGACAACCGGGGGTGGGTGGGGGTGGGTGGGTGAGAGTGGTTGCAGGGGGGAGGGTTGGCTTGCAGGGGATACCCTTTGGTTGGTTGATGATGCATGGAGGGGATTGTAACCATGGCAATGAAACGATATACGATAGGATGAATGTAAAGCTAATGTTCTCCCGTGTAAACTATCACATACTTCACAATAAAACATTAAAACAAAACAAAACAAAACAAAAAACCCGTGGAGCACAATTCTACACTGACACATATAGGGTCACTACGAATTGGAGGTGACTTGACAGTAACTGGGTTGAGTAGTCAGACCTGAAGGGAAAAGGAAGAATTGGTTTAGGAGAGGAGGTGAAAAAAGACCTAGTAGAGGAAGAGGAGATAAATAAAGAAATAGGAATGAGAGAATTTAGGAGGTTTTGCTATAAAATGTGAAATATAACAGACAATTCTCTTTCTACACATAAACTTCAGTGAATATATGACTTTTTTAAAAAGCTTTTGAAGCTAGATTTATGTTTAACCCTCCCTTGAATATGACAATGGACTGAGAATTGACCCAAGATGAAGACAGGGCATGCACAAGCATATCTGGATTCTGTGTATGGTAGGAGCTTTGAAGAAGAGGACTAGATGGTAGGTATTTTAATTCTATATTGTTTCCTAGAGCACTTTATTTAATAGAGCCCAACTGTATTTAAAATTAAAAAAAATCCTAATGTGTACATTACAAGCAGTGTCAAAAACCAGGAGCTGGGATTTTAACCAGGATTTATTTCTGTCTTTTTAGTAAAAGAGAAAGATCCCTGTAAGAACTAAAATTAGTACATGCTGATCTTGCTATGACCTCGAATAGATGAGTCTCCTTCTGGGTTGCATGTCATATTCTCTTCTAGGCTTAAGACCCACATAGAACTCCACAACAAAGTGAAGTTATTGTTAGGTGCTGTTGAGTCACTTCCAAATCATAATGACCTTCTATCGGGTTTCCAAGGCTATAAATCTCCACAGGAGTAGAAAGCCTCATGTTTCTTCTACAGAGTGACTGATGGGTTTGAACAAAGTATTCTGTTTAAATAGAACTGGATGGGGCCTTGGCCTGAGCATTTTCACAAAGCTTCCCTAATGATACTGCTATGTAAGGAGTTGAGAACTACTGAACTCATGTTTTATGTTGTGATTCTCAAATTTACATGTGTATAAGCATCTCCTGTTCTGTTTTATGTTTTGTTTTTTTTAAATTTGCTTTTTTTAAATTTGTTTTTAATGAGCATGTTCCTGGATACTATTCCTAAACAACAACAACAAAAAATGTTGCTTATGACTTTGGTGACCCCAAGAGTATGTAGGATAGAAACGCTCCCTAGGATTTTGGAAGTAGATTGTCAGGCGTTCCCTCTGACATGTGTCTAAGCAGACATTCTGATTTGACAGAACCCTCAGTGGGAGGTTCCAGAAATCTTTATTTTAAACAAATATACCAGCTGATTCATATGTGGTCCTTGGATAACTCAGAAACACTATTGAGAAGGGAATGAATCCTAACCTCTTTGAGTATGTCTGCCGGGAAGCTCTGCTAACAAGGTCACAAATACACCTTGTTGTCTGCTAGTTGAGGCTTACCACCCCACACTGAGACATCTCAGTTTATTGTAGTTCCGCTCTACAAATTTCCTTCCTTTCCCTCCACTGCTCATTCCTTATCTATAGGAAAGATTCCTCACCTGGACAGGCTCTGGGACAGGTTCTGTGGCAGCAACATAAATGGTGGTGCAAGGGTCCTGAGCTGGTGGGGCATCAGGCTTCTTCTGGATAGGCTACAAAAGAAGCAGAGAGGGAAGAATATAGCTGAGCAGAGAGCTATTTCCCATCCAACTCCCCCAAGAAGCTCAGATTCAAGGAGCTTTGAGTTAGGATCTTCAAGTCATTTCATCCAACCTCCTTCCCAGATACAAATTCTCTCCCAACATCCCTAGAATTTTCCATTATTTTCTTGGACTGCCCTAGTGATATCTGGGAGCCTACAACCTTCCAAGTCAACCTCCTTCATTGTTTGTGCATCCCAGCTGTTTTTAAGCTTTCCTCTTAGTAAATTAAATTGGTGTAGCTCTGATTGTTGTTGTTAAGTGTCATCGAGTCGGTTCCAACTCATAGCGACCCTGCATAGGGTTTCCAAGGAGCAACTAGTGAGCTTGAACCACCAACCTTATAGTTCAAACAGCTTTGCAGTCTGGTGCATTAACCCATAGCGCCACACCAGGACTCTGATTAGGGCAGCTTATGAAGATGGAATCTTAATGGTACTTAGTCTTTCTCACCTTGTCACCAGTTATGTGCAGAGTTCCTGATATCCCTGCTGTTCCTGCTAGTCCTCACTCTAACATTGTTACTTCTCTCTCCTTCCCAAATATTGAACTGAACAGTAACACATATATCTGTGTTAATATTTATTAAGTTTTTCACACATTGTTTTGTATTTCTCTCATAATAGTTCTGGAGTCCTGGTGTGGCACTATGGGTTAATACACTGGACTGCAAGGTTGGTTTGAACTTCAAGGTTGGCAGTTCAAGTTCACCACCCATTCCTTGGAAACCCTATACAGGGTTGCTGAGTCAGAATCGACTTGATGGCACGTAACAAAAACAACAACATAACCATTCTATATGTTAAATACTATGCTACTTACATTTTACAGATGAGGAAGATACAGCTCAAAAAAGTTAAGAATCATCTTCATGTGGACTTGCAAGAAGTATCAAAACCAAGAGCCCACCAAGGTTTCTAACTTAAATTGCATATTCTATCCCATCATACAGGAGTTTCTGGGTGGTGTAAATAATTAAACACTTGACTACTAACAAAAAAGTTGGCTGGAATTCACTAAGAGGTACTTAACAAGAAAGGCCTAGTGATCTACTTCTAAAAGGTGGCAGCAATGAAAATCCTGTAGTGGCCATTCTACTCTCAAACACATAGGGTTGTCCTAAGTCAAAATTGACTTTATAGATGCTAGTTATTGATTCCATCATATTATTTTATTATTCTTTGTTTACTCCAAATTAGAATGACCTATCTTTGGGTATTTGAAGTTTAATTTACACATTATGGCACTTAATTATGGATTCCCAGTGTGGCACTGTAGGATAAGCACTGGACTGGGAACCACAAGGTTGGGAGTTCAAACCCACCATTTGCTCCTTAGAAATCCTAAGCAGGGTCACTATGAGTCAGAACAGACTTGAAGGCACTTAACAGCAACAACAACAGCAATTTAAAACACGCTAATGTATTTATGGGAGTCCTGGTGTGGCACTATAAGAAAAGCATTGGACTGCTAACCATAAGGTTGGCAGTCCAAACCCATCAACTGCTCCTTGGAAACCCTATACAGGGTCATTATGAGTCAGAACCAACTCAATGGCACTTAAACAGCAACAATATATTTACATGTTGTTTGTCTAAACAAACTGCAAAATCTTTGAGAAATAGCCTATGCATTATCCACAATACAATACTGCCCACATAAAAACATTAATTAATATTTGTTGATGTGATTTTGAAGGAATTCAAATCCACAATACCAGGATAAAGTCAATGTAGAGGTAAACTGAGACCACAGCCTTGTAAAATGGAGATCACATATCTTATGCCAGGGAGTTATTATTTCAACTCTCTTTAGGAACACTGATATATGATAATGCTTCTTTCCACTTCCTCTGGATATAGACCAAAACCTGAAACTACAGCACATGTGTTTTATTAGGAGAGAAAGAACTTGGAATCTTGTTTAAGGAACTGGAAAAGTTTACTGGAGGAAAGAAGACTCAAGGTGGGACAGGGTCTTTCTCTTCATCGATTTGATGATTGTAATGTAGAAATGAAATGAAATTTGTTCTGGGAGTTCTTTAAGTTTAAACTAAGATTGGGATTTTAGGGAAATCTTTTTATTTAATGTAATGAAGATATTTCTAATAGTAAACAATGTTTAAATGTGGGATGAATTTCTTTGGAAGCAGTGAGCTCATCATAACCAGGAGTGTTTGGATATAGGCTTCTCACACTTTAATGTTTATATGGATTATCCTGTGATCTTCTTAATGGTAGGTTCTATCAGTAGCACCATGCTAGATGATCTGGGATTGGGTCTGAGATTCTGCATGTGAAATCAGACTAATGGCAAAGATGGTGTACAGATCAAGAGATTAAGTGGGATTAAAGTATTCTTGTTATTGTTAAGTGCCGTAGAGCTGGTTCCAACTCATAGTGACCCTATACAGGGTTTCCAAGTAGCAACTGGTAGGCTTGAACTGTTGACCTTGTGATTAGCAGTCCATTACTTATTCTATAGTACCACACCAGGACTTTAGTATTGTCCAGAAGACTTTGAGATTTCAAAGGTGCACTTTATAATTTCTAGGACATCCACTAAAAGAACAGTTTTTTTTTTTTTTGTTTTGTTTTTTTGAAAAGAACAGAAAAAATAAATCTACTAATTTAATAAAGAGGAAAACGGAATAATATATAATTACATATATATCATATGCTAAAATACATAATGGAAAAAGCCCTCTTTCAAAGAAACTCCAGATCCAGATAGCTTCACCAGTGAATTCTGCCTAATATTTAAGGGGAGAAACAACATCAGTTTAACCAAAGACTTCCAGAGAACTTAAAAATAAAAAGGGAAATATCCAACTTGTTTTGTGAGCTCAGCATAATCTTGATATCAAAACTTCACAAGGGTATTACAAGACAGAAAGATTACAGGCCAATTTTACTGCATATAAATAGAAAAATCCTAGGAAAATATCAGTAAATAAAAGCCAGCCACAAATACCAAATTGGCTTAATCTTTACAAGGAAATGTAGTTCACTATACTCAAAACCGAAACCAAATCCATTATTTTCAAGTCTATTCCTACTCATAATGACCTTATAGGGCAGGATAGAACTGCCCCATAGTGTTTCCAAGGCTGCACATTTTTAGAGAAGCAGATATTTTTCTCCCCTGGGATAGCTGGTAGTTCAAACCACTGACCTTTCAGTTAGCAACCAAGCACTTAACCACTGTACCACCAGGTCTCCTTAAATTTCCTACATTATAAAAAACCAACCAACCAACCAAAAAACCCAGTACTGTCAAATAAATTCTCACCCATAGCAACCCTGTATAGGGCTTCTGTGGCTATAAGTCCTTATGGGAGCAGAAAGCCTCTTTCTCTATTGAGTGGCTGGTGGATTTGAACTGCCAACCTTGTGGTTATTCCAGTACTTATCCACCAGGGCTCCTTAGTTCTCTATGTTGTTGTTGTTGTTAAGTGCCGTCGAGTCGGTTCCGACCCATAGCGACCCTGTACAGGGTTTCCGAGGGTGTAAATCCTTACGGGAGTAGAAAGCCTCATCTTTCTCCCGCGGAGTGGCTGGTAGTTTCGAACCGCTGACCTTAAGGTTCGCAGCCCGATTTGTAACCACTACGCTACCAGAGTTCTCTATGGCAGTAGATAAATGAGAAGGAACATCATAAGATCATCACAGATGCAGAAAGTGTGTTGATAAGAATTAAACATTAATATATGATAAAATGTCTTAATAAATTTAGAATAGTGGAGAATATTCTTAACTGGTAAATAGACAGCTACAAAAATCCTTCAGCCAGCATCAAACATCATATTCAAAGCTTTCCTTTTGAGTTTGTAACCGTACAAGGATACTACTATAGCCATTTTCATTGTGTGGGACAATTCTGGTCAAAACAATATTGTTGTTGTTAAGTGCCATCAGAGTCAGTTCTGACTCACAGTGACATTATATAAGGTTTCTGAGGAGCAACTGGTGGGTTTGAACTACCAACCTTATTTTTAGCAGTTCAGTGCTTATCCTATAGTGCCACACCAGAACAAGAGAAAAGGAAAAGAAAGTACATGGGCTGAAAAGGAAACTGCAGTTCTTATCAGATGATATAGCTGGGTATGAAGAAAACCCAAATAATCTATGACTAGAATTTATAAATGAGATTACCAATGTTGCTAATAAAAGGCTAATCTATAAAAATTAATTGTATTTCTATGTATTGATAATAAACAGAAACTAAAAGGCTTTTAAAAGATAAAATTAACAATAGTGTTTCAAAATATGAACTATCATGAAAGAAATAATGAAAGATGTACAAACCCTCTTATGTAGAAAACTATAAATACTGTAGAAAATGTTATAAGATGGAAATATAGGAAGGGACATACTTTTTTTTTAAATGAAAGGACTTGATACCATAAAAATATATGTTATACTCATATTAATCTATAGATCACATATCATCATTTAAATCCCAGTAGGATTTTCTGTGAAGAACTTGACAAACTGAATCTAAAATATGTATGAGGAGGTTTCAAAAAGTTTGTGGCAAAAAAATATCATCTTTTAGTTCCATTTTTCCCTGAACTTTTGGAAACTCCCTTGTGTGAAAATGCAAAGGATGAGGAATAGCCAAGAACTCTTGAAATAGGTGGGGAGATTCACTTTATCAATTAACAGTGTTTGTAATAAAATTGTAATCAAGCCACTATGATAATGGTACAAATATAAACATATAGATTAATTAAGCAGAACCATTGTTGTTCTTGAGTGCTGTCAAGTCGTTCTAGCTGGTAATAACTCTATATGGGGTTTCCAAGGAATGGCTGGTGTGTTTGAAGCACTAATTTATAGTTAGCAGTTCAGTGCTTGTCCTAGAGAGCCACACCAGGAGTCTAGAATAGAGAACCTCAAAATGAATCTACGTATATAGAACCTTAATTTATGATGAAGGTGGCACTGGAGTAGGGAAAATAACAATTGTTCTTATTAAATGGTCAAAAGTGAAACTTGACCAGTCAACCATATCTCAAAAGATTTTCCAGGTATATAACCAATATATAAAAAGATTTCTCAAAAAGGACAAAAATTAGTACTAACTGTAAAGGAAGAGATTAATATATTATCCTACATTAAAATTAAGTATCTCTTTATCAAAATTTATCATGAAGAAGTTGCAAAAGCAAGTTCCTGAATGGATATTTTTACCAAAGGAATATGTAAAGAATATGTAATCCGTTAAAAGAGCTCTGGTTATGAGTTGGGCTGCTAACCTCATGGTCAGCAGTTCAAAACTACCAGTGGTT
>NW_006408560.1:20797250-20798669 GCF_000296735.1 Chrysochloris asiatica
ACCACCACCACTCCATTGAAACTCAAAGAAAAATGGGAAAGAGATTTAGCAGGTGTTTAAAAAAAGAGGTATTAATAGAGCCAAATAACATATGAAAAACTGTTCAACTGTTTAATGATTTTGGAGATTCAAAATAAAATTGTAATAAGATACCTCCAATAGAATGACTAAAATAAAAAAGACTGATAATGCCAAATTTTGAGGAAAATGGGCAGTAACTCAACTCTCATATATTGCTGGTGAAAAAGCAAATTGATAGACCCACTTTGAAAAATACTTTGGCCTTCTCTAGTCAATTTGAGATATATGTACTTTCTAATTCAGCAATTCTATTTCTAGGTATATGTTGTTTTATTGTTACATGCTGTGGAGTCGGTTCCGACTCACAGTGACCCTGTACAGGGTTTCCGAGACTGTAAATCTTTACGGGAGCAGAAAGCCTCATCTTTCTCCCAGGAACAGCTGGAAATTTTGAACTGCTGACCCTGAGGATAGCAGCCCGATCTGTAACCACTACACTACAACAAAAATATCTTGGTGTACAAATCCATCAACAGCTATGCAAATTACTTTCATAGCTGCAATTTTAATAATATTCTTAACTGGAAATTGCTCAAATCTCCATTAACTGTCATCTGAATAATTAAAATATGGTATCTTCAAATATTGATATGATATAAAAGCAATGAAAATGAATTTATCTAAACTCAAAAGTATGAATTTCAGGAACTTCCGGTTTGGGGGTGGGGAAAGCAGAGACAGACAGTGAAAACTCCTCTGCCAAAGCCCCAAAAAAGCAGAGAAAGAGAGGCCTGCAGAAAAACTGCAGAGCTTTGGATCTTGTTTACGTTTCCGGGCACTGGTTTCCCATGACCACTGAGAAGAAATCTGCCTGTGGAAGCAAAATACAGTGATTTCTGAATCGACCCAGTGATGGCGGCTAGCAGCCAGAAGTCCTCAGGCCAGAGGTCAGGGCCACAGCCAAGTGGAGGTAGTGACCCAGCACTAGAAGCCTAGGAGCTGCTTATCTGGAGGGAGAGGTGTGACTGATTTTTCATCTTTCACTACTCATTTTTCACATATCTCTCCTCTTCACCCCAGTCGCACCCTCACTGCACAGCCCGGATGCCTTCAGATGGGTGGGAACACCCCCCCAAAAGGGTCCAGCACTGCACCCACAGTTTCTAAACAGCACAGAGAGGAAACCCACAGGCTGCCTCTTATGACATTCTGATTCTGGGAACCAGCCCCAGAGCTGACCTAGGGAAAGGCCAGTGGGCAGTGTTTATCATAATTTTATTTATTTATTTTTTGATTGGTAGTTTTTGTCTCTGCTTTTATATTGTTTTTGTCTTTGGTCCTTTTGGCCTCACTCCAGGAGTTGGAGCTTTCTCCCCCTACCTTACCCAAGAAGAGACA
>NW_006408560.1:20800125-20801038 GCF_000296735.1 Chrysochloris asiatica
GACACACCTTACACACAAAGACAAAAACAGACTAAAAGTTAAAGAATGGGAAAAAATATACCAAGTTAATAGCAATAAAAAACAATTAGGAGTAGCAATACTAATCTCTGATAAAATAAACTTTAAGGCAAAAAAACCAGCATAAGAGATAAAGAAGGACACTATCTCATGATTAAAGGTTCAATTGAGCAAGACGATATAACCATAACTAACATCTACACTCCAAATGAAAGAGCACCAAAATACATAAAGCAAACCCTACTAGAACTGAAGAAAGAAATAGATAAATCTACAATTATAATGGGGGATTTTAATACGCCACTTTCGAAAAGGGATAGAACAACCAAAAAGAAACTTGACAAAGCTACAGAGGAACTAAACAGCACAATTTCATAAAGCTAATATCGAGCCAAAGAACCCATGTCATCATTGCTGTTAGGTATTGTGAAGTTGGTTCTGATTCATAGAGGCCCTACATGCAACAGAACGAAACACTACCTGGTCTAAATATGAGAAAAATTATTGAAGAATTTTATTTTTAATGAGCAGCATAGTAGTTATAGTTTGAGGGTAAAAAAGGAGGAGGTGATGATTGGAAGCTGGCACGAGAGATGTTCTTGAGGTGCTGGCAATGTTTTTATTTTTCCTTCATCTGGGTGGGAATTTTACTGTATTGTTCAATACTAAAATATGCAATTTATCCTCAAACAGATCTATAGATTCAATGCAAATCTACTAGGGTTTTTTGGTTTTTTTTTGTTTGTTTGTTTGTTTTTCTTATCGTGGAACCTGAGAAGTGGATTCTAAAACACACATGAAAATTCAAAGCAACAAGAATAGCTAAAAACTCTTAAGAGAAAGGTGGGAAGACATCTTTACCAGATACCAAGATATGTGATTTGGGATAATCTAT
>NW_006408560.1:20801191-20829962 GCF_000296735.1 Chrysochloris asiatica
TGCTAACAGCATGGGATAGAGTAGACAGGGAAGACATCATGGTAAAGACTAACTCTCTTATCTAAATGAGTAAATGAACCCAAGTGGGAGGGGTGTGCTCCAGGTTCTCTCATATATTTAAATTAAGCTTGGTTCTCAGTTGGGACTATGTTGTTTGTTGTTATGTGCCATTGAGTCAGAACCAACTCATAGCAACTGTGCATAGGTTTCCAAAGAGCGGCTAGCGGGTTTGAACCACCGACCTTGTGGTTATCAGTTGGGTGCCTATTCTACACCACTATAGGCTGTGTAATAAACCCTCCAGGCCACTAGGAGGCAGCAGAAAGAAGGGGGCTGTCTGAGACCCATCTTCTGGCTATCAGAAGTGTATTTATTATTATTGGAGGAGATTTTCCAAGGTATCAATTAAACTGGCTTCACCTTTACATCCTTTACTTGAGAATTTGCCTCCTTCCTTATTCAGAATGACCAGATTCTAGACTACATATTATCTAGAATTGTTTCATATCTGAAAAATACAATATCCCTATATTTAAACACGATTTTTAACCTCCCTTTCTCTTACTTCTAGCATATCTGCTCAACTTTATCATGCCTCCAGCTTTTGCAGTCTTCTCTTCTGTTTCATTCAGCCAACAATCATTCCATTGCTGTTTTTCTTTCTTCCATCTCCAGCCTACATATCATCTCTTCAGTCACTTTCTAGCTAGAATTCTCAAGAACCCATTTCCGTGTCCCTTTAACACCTTGCAATCCACTAAACTGGGTTCAGAACTACCACATCATTCTTTCCAAACTGTCCCTGGTTTCCTTAAGCCTGTGCCTTTTTGTCCCCTAGAGAAAAGAGAGTTTGGTAGCATGAAACCATAAATCATAGACTTCAAGCATGCCAAAGATGGAAGGAGTCATACATCATGTGCCTCTAGCTTCCTCATTTTTTTCCCCATGAAGAAAGAGATGACCAAAAGATTACCTAGTGTTTCCCATGATTTCAAATAATAAATAGTCCCATCTGACGTTGAATTGATCTTTTGGAAAATTCTTGTTCTAGATTTCAGTTCCCCTTTGTCTTCAGAACCCATGTAGAACCATGGATGACAGATATGTGAGGAGAACTGGCCAGGAATCCTATAGGGAACATGACAGGTCTATTCCAGACAAAGAATGCGGTAGGACTTACACCTGAGTTCTGGACTTGGGCATAGATAGTAAGGCTTTTTGCTTCCACAGTTGTCTGGACATGGTCTGCAGTTGACTGGACATTGTCTGCTTTGCCTAGAAGAGGAAAACATAACAGTTATTTCCTTATTATCACCAGCTTGATCTCTCTGTTCAGGTCTTTTCATTCTACACTCCCCATTACATACTTATTTTTCCAGATAACCTCAGTTTTGTGCTCATAGGACAAAGCAGCAAATTCCAACTCCTGTGTACATCTGCCATATGACACGGGTTTTGTGACTTCTTTCCTCTGTACCCACTTCACTATCTGTGAAATGGGATTTGAAATACCTGTCCTGCAGGATTGTAGTGGAGATTAAATTAGATATTACAACATGCTTAGATCAGTATCAAGCACATAACAACATGTGTTTCTCTCATTGGTGTTCCATTCAATTACTTTAATCTCTATTGGTTGATATACATATCTGGTCTCCAGATAGGATTTTAAATTACTTGATGGCAGATATAGTTACTCCTGCCTCTTTTGTGTTCTCCATTAAGTAACACATTACTTCATGCACAGCTTTTCCACCAAATGTTTCTAGTGGATTCTGTAGGTAGCCAGGATGTAGAAGGGATGACTCATCTAAGACTATTTGGAAAATTAAGATGCAATATCATTCTAATGCTCACTGACTGGAAATTTTATTCAACCTACAGTCTCTGGAAATTAATACATAGCAGAACATTTTAATGCTTAACCAGTTTTAATTTTTTTCTTTTAAAATTTTTGTTACGTGCCATCGAGTCGGGTCTGACTCACAGTTACCCTATATAGGGTTTCTGAGGAGTAGCTGGTGAGTTTGAATCACTACCTTGCAGTTCAAACTGCCCTTGTGGTCCAGTGCTTATCCTATAGCACCACACCAGGACTCTTTGTAAATTATATAACTAATATATTCTCATTATATGAAAACATTATATGGAATGAGATAAGTTCATCACAAAAGAACAGGCAAAAGTATAGAGACTAAAGTTTATTATTGGTTACCAGAGCAGGAGGAAATGAGAAAGGGGAGTATTGTTTATGGAGTATTGATATTTGGTTGAAAGTGATGAAAAAAATCATATCGATTAACTGTACGACTGTATTGTTGATTAATGCAATTGCTGCCAATAAGTTCTACACTTGTAAAAACCTGAATTGGCAAAAGTTGTGTGATAGATTAATTTACAATAACAATAAAAATTAAAGAGTAACTGATGAGGCTGCCTATATACAAATACCTCATGGGATTTGGCTCCTTGATTTGGAAGTTTAGGGTCATGGTTTCATGGGACATCCCAGGTAACTGACCCAATACTATGTTTATTGCTTTTGCTCTACCTCCTAGTTCATTGTGTAGTGCCTGTGGCCTTAATATCTTGCAAGTGGCCCTCCAGGGGCCAGCAATTGGTCTCTATTTGCCTTGAGCAAAAGATGAAGAAGGAGAGTCAGGAATAGGAGGAGGATATGGCATGTATGGCTAATTGCTTCCATGAACAACAGCCTCCTCTATGAGACCAGAACTGGAATAATGTCTGGCTACCACTAATGAATATTTGTATAGAGAATCAAAGATTGTATAGGAGAATCCTGAGCGAGAGGGGCTGTAGATTAGGATTTCAAATTCTCATGGAATCCAACATTTCTGGAGTCATGGAGATTGGGTGAACACCATATATTACTGCCCCATGTATATAATCATTAAACCTTAAATTAAAAACATTCCCTGAAGTCTTCTTAAGTTCACACAATAGTAAGCAATGTCTACCTTGAGCATTATGCTCTTTTAGGATCAATCTTTATGGGATCAAATTGACAACAATAATGCAGAAGATTAGCTAGGAACCTTAGGGGGAAGTGAGTTTGTTAATGGGGGAGATACAACTCAGAAAAGAAGTGTGAGATGGCTGTACAACTCAAAAGGTGTAATTAATGTCACTGAATTGTACATGTAGAAACTATTAAATAGTGTATGTATGTTGTGCTGTGTGTACTCCCTAAAGCAACTATAAAATGTATATTCTCATTATAAAAATTACAATTGAGTGATTGAGTCAGTTCCCACTTATCTTGACCCTGTATAGGTTGTTGAGAATTACTGGTGGGGTACTGTAGGATCAGCACTGGACTGCGAACCACAAGGTCAGCAGTTCAAACCCACCAGCTGTTCCTTGGAAACCTTATACTCTATAGGATCGCTATGACTTAGAACTGACTTGACAGCACTTAACAACAACAACATAGGTTTCTAAGGCATTACTGGTGGGTTTGAACTGCCAATCTTGCAGCTAGCAGTCCAGTGCTTATCCTATGGCACCACACCAGGACTCCTAAAATTGTATGGAAGTGTATAAAGTAATAAAATGTGACCCTCTTGCTGTCTCATTAACTAACCCAAATTCATTCAGAAAAATAACTGCTTTTGACTGTTTGATGGATATCCTTTTTGGAACAGCTCTGTGCAATAGAACTTTCTATGATGATGATGGAAATGTGTTGTATCAACACTAATGTAATAGTCACAATCCACAGGTGGTTATTGAGCACTTGAGATGCAACTGAGTTATAAGCTTTACTTCATTTTAATTCATTTAAATTTAAATAGCCATTTGTAACCAGTGACTACCATATTAGGTACATAGTTTGGGGCATTTGCTATACTTATACAGATTTTAGTTCGCACAACTGGAGCATTCTCTGCACACTTTTCCATAACTTGAACTTTTCACTTAAAAGGACAATTTACCATGTTAGTGCAGTGGTTCTAGCTCATTCTTTCTAATGTTGCATGGTATCTTTTGAATGTATCAAATAGCAGTTCGTAGAAATGTAGGAAAGTAACAGTCCGAAAGATAGAGTCTTAATAGGAGACTGTTGGGAAGTCCAGACAGGAACAATGGAGGATTGACTCAGAGACAATCACACAAAGTCTTTCAGGAAGACATTCTGAAACACCAATTAATTTATTTCCTTAAAATCTGGGAACATGTCTCTAAGAGAATGGCACTTAAAAAACAAAAACAGAACAAAACCCACACCCATTACTGCTGAAGTCTATTCCAACCCATGGTGACCTATATGACAGAATAAAAATGCCCCGTTGGGTTTCCAAGACTGTAATATTTACAGATAGATTGACGCTGTGACTGAAGCAATGGACTTAAGTAGTGTTTAAGGTTGTGAGGATGATGCAGGACTGGGCAGAGTTTTGTTCTGATGTACTATGAATTGACTCTGAGTCTGTAACAATTTGACTCTTAGGATCACAATGATGGGCAGCCACTGGGGAAGCTAAAATAATTCAAGAAATGGTATTATTTTCTTGTGTGTTAATTTCTTGTGTGAGGGGTGAGTAGTTTTCTTGTGTGAGTTGGTTCAATTTCACCTTTTTGTTCAGGGCTGGTCCTGGTAGAGAGATAAACACATGTGCATGTGTGTGTGTTTGTGTATAGAATGGAGGGCAGGGGTACAGGTGATGAGAGGTCTTTAGAGGTAACAGAGGGACTGTAAATTGAGTCCTTGGAGATATACCCTTTGGTTAGAGTCCATGAATGTTTGCAAAGTTAGAAAGGCCTGCTCTGCACTGTCCGAGTTGCTATTCATCCAGTCACACTGCTGTTGTGTCAATTCCAACCCATAGAACAGAGTAAAACTATTTCATAGAATTTTCGAGGCTGTAAATCTTTATGGAAACAGATTGCCTCATCTTTTTCCTGAGGAACAGCTGGTGGATTAGAATTTCCAACCTCTTGATTAATAATCCAAGAGTCAACACTTTCCAGTCAGGTAGGCCTTAAACCAAAAATCAAGCCCGCTGCCATCAATAGATTCTGACTCATAATAAAATGATGGGGTAGAGCAGAACTGCCCCATAGGGTTTCCATGGCTCTAAATCTTTATTGAAGAAGATAGCTACATCTTTCTACCATGGAGTGGTATGCCTACCCTTTGTTGTTGTTAAGTGACATCGAGTTAGTTCTGACCCATAGTGCCCTTGTATAGGGTTTCCGAGGAGTGGCTGTTGAACTTGAACCACCAACCTTGACGTTCAAACCGACCTTTCAGTCAAGCGCACTAACCCACAGTGCCACACCAGGACTACCCTTTAGATCTAATACAAAAGTTCTTGGCCTTCAAACAAGAGCATGTATATTCTAGCCCTGATTAACTATGTGACATTGGATAAAGCATGTTATGTCAATGGGTCTCATCTCTTGCCATAACTGTAAAATGAGGTATGTTGTTGTTAAGAGCTGACAAGTCAGTTCTTACTCATAGTGACCCTGTATAAGGTTACTTAGGAGCAGCTGGTGAATTTGAACTGCCAATCTTGCAGTTCAAACAGACTTTCCGGTCCAGTGCAGTATCCCCACAGTGCCACACCAGAACTCCAAATGAGGTATAGACAGTCTAATGTCCTTTTCTGTTCTCACCTGGAGCACACACTTTTGCCATCTTATCATGACTTCAAGTGCTTTAAATTGGTCCCTATTTAAAACCTAGATACTGTTCTCAGAAGGAGTCCTGGATATGCAGTGATTAAAGTGCTTGGGTGCTAACCAAAAGATTAGCCTTCAAACCCATCAGCCACTCCACAGGAGAAAGCTATGGAAGTCTGTTTCCATAAAGATTACCCTTAGAAACCTTTGAGGCAGTTCTACTCTGCCCTGTAGAATTGCTATAAGTCGAATCAGCTAGTTTTAGTTTTTAGTTTTATACCATTCCCAGATGCTTCTGGTGCTGTCCTCTGCTGGCTATAGAACTTAAACAGTGATATCTTGTCTCTCTTTCTGGCTGCTTATCCATCTATCATTTATATCTATTATCTATATAAATCTATATAGAGCTATGTGATGTGTATATCTATGATAGACTGATCTATCATCTATATCCATCTCCTATAGTTCAATGTATTTATCATGTAACATCTGTAGATCAATCTATCTTTCAGTCAATCTACCATCTATCTATCTATTGATCGTACATAGAAGTTATTTCGCTCAGTGATTTATTTGTATGACTCTCTCATCACAATAACAATCCCATGAAGTACATGGTATTATACTCATTTTACAGATGAGGAAACTGCAAAGCTAAGTAATTTGTTTGGTCATAGAGGTTGTCAGTAAACCTAAACTTTGATGCCAATTATCTAATGTACTATCTGAACATAATATTACCAGAGAGTCTATTTGAAAGCTTCAAGAGATAGGCAGCATTCTGGAGATAGCCATGACATCTCTTGTGCAAAGTCTTATGGAAAGTATAGCAGTTAAGAGTAGATTTTGCCACAGGTTTGAGGCAGAGTTTTGTGTGTTCTGGCTAACATTGAATACATGCTAACTGGAGACAAGGATGGGTATATGTGTTGGGATTGTTATTGTTGTTAAGTGCTGTCAAGTCAGTTCTGACCCATAGCTATCCTGTATAGAGTTTCTGAGGAGCAACTGGTGGGTTTGAACCACAGACCTTGTAGTTTCTGTCCAGTGCTTATCCTACAGTGCCATACCAGGAATCCACATGTTGGGGTAGGTGATATGATATTGCAATGAGTTGGGAAGCATTGCTCTCTTCACAGCTCAACGATATGATGAGCAGAATGTAGTTGAAGAAGGAGTGTGGGTTAGGATCCAAGCATCTTCACTAGCTAGGTTAATGTGAGTGAGTTAATCTCTCTGGACCTCAGTTTTATCATCTCTTCTATCACAGTGTTTCCTTATAACTCAAGTAAAATGGGGTTGCTCTGCTTCATCTCTTTAGATTCTCATCAAAATTTCTATCTAAATCACCCTCCTTAATCTCCTCCCCAGCCAGCTCTTCGATGGAGGAAATGAGACAAAAATAAGCCACTGTGTTATGATCTAGATAATATAAGAAAACCAACATCACAGTGCTTAAGTAAGGACTTTTCTGAGAAGGTTTCATGTGAGGAACATTGATCTGTTTAAGAATGAAATCAATCATCAGTCTGGTGGTGTGGCCATCAAGTTGTGTCCTTATCACGGAAAGGCCAGTCAGGGACTGTGATAGAACCTGAGATATTGAATCACAGGCCAATTTTGGAGAAAGGTTAGGAGATAATACCTCTAGAGACTTAAATTAGGGGATAGTTGGGCCCTCATGGTCTCAGTGGAGTCCTGGTGTGGCATTGTGGATTACAAAGTTGTCTGAACTGCAAAGTCGGCGGTTCAAGTTCACCAGCCTCTCCTGGGAAACCCTATACAGGGTCACTATGGATCAGAACCAACTCAATGGCACTTAACTACAACAACAAATGGTGTCAGTGTATTCTGGATGATGGATTTTTTCAAACTATTTAGTTTGGCTTTAAGTAACCTCATAAGTCACACACTTCCCTAGGTGAGTCAGAATTTTTATTAAAATCTTAGTAAAGAGGGTTCTCTCTGTATCTTCTGATGATCCGTGGGCCTTCCCAGTGGAAAAAGCACTGGGTGTTGGAAACTAGTTACAATTGTGGTCCCTCCGCCAACCAGCTAGATGACCTTGCATGAGTCACCTAGTTTCTCTATTCTTCTGTTACCTCATTGGAAAGTTGCATGAAAACAACTACTTAGTACTTAGGTATGTACTAAAGATAAGAAGAAATTATAGAAATATTTCAATCACTGGTTGAAATCATCTTATTGTACTGTTATTACTCAGTAATTATAACTTCACTTGAAAGAGTTTCAAGAAGTCTCTGAATTCTGCTCCCTTTACTGAAGTGCTTGCTGTTGTTAGGTGCCATCAAGTTGGTTCTGACTCATAGTGACCCTAGCTGACAGAGTAGAACGGCCCCATAGGGCTTTCTAGGCTTTATGGGAGCACATAGGTCTTTCTCTTGCAGAGCTGCTAGGTGGGTTCAAGCTACCAACCTTTAGATTAGCAGCCAATCTCTTAATTGTGCCATCAGGACTCCTTTTACTGAAGTACTAGACATAATTGAATTGAAATTATTGGCATATGTGTCTGTTTCCCACATAAGACCGCTGTGGTTTATCTCTTTTAACCCCTATAGTTTAGTTTACAGGATTAAGACATATTGAATTACACTGAATTGAGATAATCCAAGGTCCCTGGATATGTTTGCTTAGTTTTTTGCAAAGATGCTTTATGCAGAAAAAAATTGTGAGAGCAAGCCTATGTTTGTGCGGAAAGGTCCGTGCATACCACAGAGAATCTGATAAGAATCTATATTTTCAGGCACCTACCTCTTCTTCTCAACAGTTGTATTATCATTTTGAGAAGTATGACACCGATGATGATCCCTAAGAACAGCCAAACATACAGTTCCCATGGCTTTGATTCTGAAAAAAAAATGTCAAAGGACAACCTCAAAGTACTGTGAGTTTAAAAACATTATCAACAGAAGTGAGGAAATTATCTCATGGTCTCTTTCTACATTTTCTTCTAGAGAAACATTCATTCTCATAATTTTAGAGATCAGTTTTCAATGACTGAAGCTTTCTAAATCTGTTTTATTGTCTTAATTTCTTCTACTACACACTTAACTTTCATATGAACAATTTCCATATAAATTTTGCTGTTCAGATGCTGGATTTTCATCTTAACTACCACAGTTGTAAAATTACACTTATATTTATCTCCCATAAGTCAAATTCTCTGCCTAGTTTCTGTATTTTTAGATCTCTCTTGTTCTGTATCCACTTTGGTAAAAAGAACATGATGGCTCACGTGCTGTCCCTGTACCCCACACTATTCTCAAGAGACACTGGGAGGAAGAATAATCTACTTTACTTAAATAAATAAATAAATACCAGTGCTATTTGTGTCCTTCTATGCAAATAGCTGTATTGAATGAAAAGCTGAAATATTTTCCTTTTACTCATTCCTGTTTAGTATTAGCCCTAGAATAGCAAACACCCAGGCTCAAAGTCAAAGAGTCAACTTACATTCTTTTACCAAATCCTTCTGAAGAAGGAGTGACACTTGGAAAACAATGAATGACACCATTGTCACAGTAAGCAAGATGTTTAGTTCAAAAGATACTAATAGATAGTTATTGAGTACTTATAATGAGCCTGGTGTGGCACTGAAGGATAAGCACTGGACTGCAAAGTCGGTTTGAACCTCAAGGTTAGCAGTACAAATACACCAGTTTCTCCTCAGAGGCCCTACACAGGGTTACTTTGAGTTGGATCCAACTTGATGTCACTCAACAACAAAAACAAATAATAGGCTAGGCATTTTTTCTTAATATGTATTAATATATTTAATCCTCACAAAAATTCTACATGGTAGGTATTCTCATAATTCCCATTTAATGGGTAAGGAAGCAGGCACAGAGGTCATCAAACACTAGTGTTTGGTGCAGGAGTAGAAACAAAGTTGGATGATGAAGGTAGAGTTCTTAGAGACTTAGAGCGACTCTTGGACTTGGATTAAATTAACCAGGAAATGAACAGTAGGAGCCAACCGGAGGCACTAGGGTTCTAAATAGTGTAATACTAGGTGTTAACGTTCATTTATCAGGGTAAATTAGGAGGATAATTGTGGACTAAGTCTATTGTTGTATTTGTGATGAATCTACTGAGAAGAAAATGAAAGGAAAGAATAGGTGAGTTACAAAGAAACAAAATACTTATCTGAATAGGACTCAGATGTTTACAGAGTTAACCAAAGATATAAAGTCTTTATGAATCGAAGCAAAGTATCCCACTGGGATTCAAGTGGGTCTTCAGTTTTCTGGATTTGAAAAGACTCTCTCTTTTCCTTCCTAGGCTTTTTATACATCAGTCAGTCTAGTGACTGTTACTAAATGGACTGTTTTAAAACTCTTTCATTATGGATTCTCCTTCAAAAATTAAAAATGTTCAAACCCTACAGCCTTCATTATGGATAGCACCTCACTATAAAGACAACAAAGATCCTCTCAACTAGAACAATAAATAACATCATGATAAAAGGAGAAATGATTGAGTTGTCAAAGACTTCCTTTTTGCTTGTATTCACAATCAACGTTGTTTTACATTAGGCAAATGTGTTGCACAAGACCTCTTTAAAATGTTCAAGAGCAAAGATATCCATTTAAGGACTAAGGTGCACCTGACTCAAGCCATGATATTTTCAGTAGCCTCATATGCGTGTGAAAGTTGAACAATGAATAACGAAGGTCATAGAAGAATTAATGCATTTGGATAATAATTATATTGCCAATGAATACTGAAGTACCATGAACTGTCAGAAGAACAAACAGATTTGTCTTGGAAGAAGTACAGCCAGAACACTCCTTAAAGACTAAGATGATGAGACTTAACATGTTATTTAAGTTTGAACTTAATACTTTGAACATGTTATTGGGAGGTACCAGCCCCTGTAGAGAGACATCATGCTTGATAAACTTTTTGAGGGTAAGCGAAAAAGAGGAAGACCCCAAATGACATGGATTGACACAGTGGTAGCAGCAATCAGCTCTAACTTAACCAGAATTGTAAGGATGGTACAGGACTGGGCAGTGTTTTGTTCTCTTGTGCATAAGGTCACTATGAGTCGCAACCAACTCAATGACACCTAACAACAACAACCCTGCCGGGAGAGCAGCAGTGGTTCATTGGTAGAATTATTACCCTTTCCACTTTTGATTCCTGCCCAATGCATCTCAAGAGCAGCCATCACCTGTCTGGCAGTGTCAGTTTGTGTGTTGCTATGATACTGAACAGGTTTCCTAACTAAGACAGACTAAGAAGAAAGGTCTGATGATCTACTTCTGAAAACCAGCCAGTGAAAGCCCTATGATCTGATCCTGTTGTGCATGGAGCAGACTCAGTGGCAGATACCAAAAACAACAACAAAAACCCTATTGGAAACCAAGAGTATAATGTAATCTGATCAAAAACTAGGAGGCAAACAGGATGCCAATAAGACCCCTAAATTTGTATAAAGCATGATATTTTGCTCTATTGTCTATGCAAAGGCATTTAATGGTGTGGATCATAACAAACTATGGATAACATTAAAAAGAATATAAGTTTCAGAACACTTGACTGTGATGATGCAGAACCTGTACACTGACTAAAAAGTAGTTAGTTGTTCAAACAGAACAAGAGAATGCTGAATGATTTAAGATCCAGGAAGGTATGTGTCAGGGTTATATGCTTTCACCATACTTTAATTCTGTATGGTGAGCAAATAATCTGCTGGACAAAATGAAGAAGAATACAACATCAGAGTTGGCGGAAGGCTTATTAATATGTAGATGACACAACTTTTCTTGCTGAAAGTGAAGAGGACTTGCAGCACTTACTGATGGAGATCAAAGACTACCGCCTTCTATACAGATTACAACACAATGTAAAGAAAGCAAAAATCCTTGTAACTAGAGCAATAGACGATATCATGATAAATGGAAAAAAGATTGTCAAAGATTTCATTTTTCTTGGATTCACAATCAACACTCAGAAAAGCAACAGCCAAGAAATCAAATGATATAGTGCATTAGGCAACTTTGTCTCAAAAGACCTCTTTAAAGTGTTAAAGAACAGGCCATGACATTTTCAATCATCTATATGTGAAAGTTGGACAATTAATAAGGAAGACCAGAGAAGAAATGATGCATTTCAGTTAAGGTGTTGGCACAGAATATTGAAAGCACCATTGACTTCCAGAAGAACAAACAAATCTGTGTTGAAGAGGCAAAGAAGAATGTTCCTTAGAAGTAAGGATGGCAAGATTTCATCTCACATATTTCGGACATCCCTGGCAAAGAATATCATGCTTAGTAAAGTCGAGGTCAGTAAACAGAGGAAAACTCCCAATGAGATGGACTGACATAGTGGCAAAACAATGGGCTCAAACATAAGAACTGTGAGGATAGTGCAGGACTGGAAAGTGGTTCATTCTGTTGTACACAGGGTCACTAGGAGTCAGAACCAACTCAATAGCACCTAACAACAACAACAATGCAGTCATTTGCTAGGTTACAAAGACTATAGCTAGAAGGGCCATTTTAAGTAATTCGCTTAAATTACCACAGCACATTACTGAGGCTCAGAGAGAACATAGCGATGCCAGCCTTCTCTTTCTTTTCCAGAGACTCAGGAGGATTAAATGAATCCACCAAGAGATGCCTCAGAAGAATGACCTGCCAATCTGTTTCCAAAGGGTCACAGCCTTAACCTCAAGACTGTGGCCCGGAATCATCCCTCAGTTCTGGAAATGAATTGATCCCAATGGCTCAATTTTCAGACAAATAATAAAGAGGGGATAATAATAACTAATAAGGCAAAGAGTAGCACTAGGGAGGTACACACACCTTATACTAATCAACCATTTGAGATAAAATGGGTTGTATTTACACAAAGACAAAGTTCAGAAGGGTTAGGAAAGAAGAAGGAAAGGAAACAGGAAACACAGTGAGAACGTGGGATAAATGATATTACATTCTGGGGATTAAAATCAACGACATGAAACAAAATGTGCATGAATTATTGAATGGAAAACTGATCTAGTTTGTAAACCCTCCTCCAATTCACAATGAAAAGTTTAAAACTCTATGGAACAATTCTATTCTGCACACACGAGATCATCATGAGTCAGAGTTGACTTGATGGAAACTAACAACAACAAGAGGATGATCACAGTCTGCTTACATTATTCCATAATATAAATGATCAGCTCCTATCAATCCAGCCAAATCTGAAAATTAACTTCTCCACAGTCTTAAAGATGTACCCCAAACCCCTGATCTCACTCAACCTTTAATTTTAAATTAAGGAAATTAAGACTCAGAAAAGTAAAGTGTTCATTGGGTGACAGAGAAGATTTGTGGCAGAGCTGGGGAAAGGATGAGGATGACAGACTTGCCAGTTTGTGTTATTTGTTATTTAGCCTCTTGGAATGGATTCCTCAAAAGTAAAACCACAGCAAGCCACTTAAGTCAAAATCCCTCTAATGAATTATTTAGTATGACCTTTTAGCTATAGTCTTTATAACTAATGACTGGGTTGTTGTTGTTAAGTGCCGTCAGTAGGTTCTGACCCATAGTTGATCCTTGCGGTTCAAACCGATTTTGCAGAACATCTCATTAACCCACAGTACACACTGGGTGGTGGTGGTGGTGGTTATGTGCCAGGAAGTCATTTCCGACTCAGCTACCCTTACAGGGTTTCTGAGGCTGTAAATCTTTATAGCAGCAGAAAGCCTCATCTTTCTCCCACTGAACAGCTAGTAGTTTTGAACTGCTGACCCTGAGGTTAGCAGCTTGATTTGTAACTACTATGCTACCGGAGCTCCTTGACACACTAGGTTGTCGTTGTTGTTGTTAAGTGCCGTTGAGTCAGTTCTGATTCATAGCGACCCTGTTTAGGATTTCCAAGGAGCAGCTGGTGAGCTTGGGCCAACGACCTTGCAGTTCAACCGGCTTTGCAGTCTGGCGTATTAATCCACAGCACACACCAGGACTCCATGACACACTGGGTAGGACTATGCAAATATGAGGAGTTCGTGGTCCATCAAGGGGATTGGATAGCTTGCTGATAATGCAAATAACGTGCATGGTACCCTTGTGGGGTGAGGCCACACCAATATTGTGTATGGAACTCTAATATAGGAATTAACCATATAACTCACTAGGCTCAAAAGAAACCATCCCAGTGGTAGAAAGGGGAGCCAGGAGTGGAGAACTTTCTTAGGACCCATGATTCCTGCACTGACCTTCCTGGATTCAGCAACACCAAAGACAGCAAAAGGAGGTGAGAAACAGTGGCAAATGGTGACAGCAGAAACAGCAGAACCAAGAGCATGAGGCAGAGCAGTGAACTTCCCAGCCCATGAAGCAATAGAGTCACATGCCTTCAGGCAGGATACTTGCTAAAAGAATGGGGTGCCTCTGGACACTTAACTAGGGCAGCTAGGCTTGTCAACTCAGGAAGTTACAATTGAGTGCTTTCAGGCCAAAGTTTAATGACAGAATGGGAGCCTCAGAGCATTTACTGGCAGAGCTAAAGGAACTTTGTAACATTGAACAGAGCAGGACAGAGACCAATGGGCTACAAGGTCTGGGTATAGCTGTGGGCATGGCTGTAAAAAGACTGTCCTGATTAAAGAACTGCATTTGGAGTCTTTTCTGATCCTGAATTGTAACCTATTACTTCCCTAAATAAAGACCATAATCATGAGTATTATATGTGATACAAGTAATTATCAAATTTTAATCAGAAAATCATATGGTTTATTATGCTGGGAGTGACAAATTGAAGAAGAATGGTGTTGCATTCATTGTCAAAAGTACATGTCAATATCTATCCTAAAGTACAACCCTGTCAGAGATAGGATAATAATCCATACACTTAAAAAGAAGATTAATTAATATGACTATAATTCAAATTTATGCACCAACCTCTAATGCCAAAGATGAAGAAATTGAAGGTGTGTACTAACTTCTGCCATATGAAATATATCAAACATGCAATTACAATGAATTGATAATTACTAGTGATTGAAATGTGAAAGTTAGAAGAACAAAAAAGGATCAGTAGTTGGAAAATATGACCTTGATGATAGAAACAACACTAGAGATCAAATGATAGAAATTTGCAAGACCAGTGACTTACTCATTGCACATAAACAGCAATTATAAATGTGAATCTCACTGGATGGAATCCATAGGAATCAAATTGACTACATATGTAGGAAGAGACATTGGAGAAGTTCAATATCATCAGTCAGAACAATGCCAGATGTTGACAGTAAAACAGACCATTAACTGCTCATATGCGAGTTGAAGTTGAAGAAAATTAAGATAAATCTATGAAAGCCAAGATTTGATCTTGAGTACGTTCTTGTTGGTAAGTGCCGTTGAGTCAATTCTGATTCATAGTAATCCGGTGCTGGGTTTCCAAGGAGCAGCTGGTGAGCTTGAACCACTGACTTTGAGGTTCAAATCGACCTCGCAGTCCAGTACAATAAGCCACAGTGCCACACAAGGACTACGATCTTGATTATATCCCACTTAAATTTAGAGACCATCACCAGAATAAATTTGATGCATTGAACACTAATGGCTGAGGACCTGATGGTTGTGGAATGACATCAAGGGCACCATACATGAAGAAACAGAAAGTTCACTAAAGAGACAGGAAAAATATATGTCAAAAGAGACTCTGAAATTTGCTTTTGAATATAGAATAGCTGAAGTGAAAAGAAAAAAATGATGATGTAAAAGACCTGAACAGAAAATTTCAAAGGCCAGCTGAAAAGACAAAGTAAAGTGTTATCATTAAATGTGTAAACATATGTAGTTAGACCACCAAAAGAAGAACATGCTGGGCATTTCAAGTTTAAAGAACTGAAGAAAAAACTCAAGCATTGAGTTGAAATATTGAAGGATTCTGTGGGCAAATCAGCACTCATGGGAGCAGTAGTCAAGAAATAAAATGAAATTTTGCACTACGCAAATCTGTTGCACAAGACTTCTTTAAAGTATTCAAAAGCAAAGATATCAGTTTGAGGACTAAGTAGTCCTTGACACAAGCAATGGTATTTTCAATTGCCCCATATGCATGTGAAAGTTGAACAATGAATAAGGAAGATTGTAGGCAAATTGATGCATTTGAGTTATGGTATCAGAGAAGAATACTGAAAGTATCTTGCACTGCCAAAAGACAGACAAATCTGTGCTGGAAGAAGCATAGTCGAATGCTCCTTAGAAGCCAGGATGGTAAGACTTCATCTCTCACACTTAGGACATGTCATCAGAAGGAACCTTGGTAAGGGCATCAAGGAGGGTCAATGAAAAAGAGGAAGACCCCCAGCAAGATGGATTGTCATAGTTACAGCAGCAATGAGCTCAAGAGTAACAATGGAGAGGATGGTGCAGGATTGGACAGTGTTTTGTTCTGTTGGTCATAGGGTTGTTATGACTTGGAACTGTCTCAATAGCACATAGCAACAACAATTGGGCAAAATATTGAACAATGCAGGAAATACTAAAAGAAGCTGGTAAGAATACACAGATACACTGCATCAAAAATAACTGGTCGCCATTAAACCATTAAGACCATTTCAGGAGGTAGCATGTGATCAAGAACCAATGGTGTTGAAAGAAGTCCAGGCTGCAATGAAGGCATTGGCAAAAAGTAAGACTCCAGGAATTGAGAGAATACCTATTGAGAAGTTTTAATAAAGGGATACAGAGCTGGAGGTGCTCAGTCATCTATGCCAAGAAATTTGGAAGACAACTACCTGGCTACCTATTTGGAAGAGATTCATATTTGTGCCTATTCCAAAGAAAGGTGGATATCCAACAGAATGTGGAAATTATTGAACAATATCATTAAAACCACACAAGTACAATTGTGGTTGAAGATCATTTAAAAAATGGTTGCAGCAGTAACATTGACAGAGAACTGCCAGAAATTAAAGCTGGAAGCGAAGAGGATTTGGAAATAAGGCTATCGTTGCTGGTATCAGATGGAGTTTGGCTGAAAACAAAAAATACCAGAGAAGTGTTTCATTGGCTGTGCAAAGGAATCCAACTGTATGGATCATACAAAATTTTGGATAACATTGAGAAGAGTGGGAGCATCAGAACAGTGTGCATAGATCAAGGGAGACAGTTACTTGAACAAAACAAGGGTTACCACATAGTCTAAAATCGGGAAATGTTTATGTCAGGATTGTATCTTTTCACCACACTTTTTCTGTTGCTAAGCAAATAGTCTGAGAAGCTGGGCTATATGAAGTAGATTGGAAGATGACTCATTAACAAACTTTCATATGTAGGTATAGGTAACACAATCTTGCTTGCTCAAAGCAAAAAGGACTTGAAGCATTTACTGATGAAGATCAGAGACTAGACTGTTCAGTATGGATTACATTTCAACATAAAGAAAACAAAAATCCTCACAACAGGGTCAAATTGGATTTCATTTCACCATTGGATACGTTATCAAGAGGAATCAGTCCCTGGAGAAGGGCATGATGCTAGGTAAAATAAAGGGTCACTGAAAAAGTGTTTAATGAGATGAGTTGACACAGTGAGTGCAACAATGGGCTCCAAAATAGCAATGACCATGAGGATGGTGTTGGACCAGGTGTTGTTTTAATCTGCTGTACATAGGACCGCTATAAGTCAGAACTGATTTGATGACAGTAGCAGCAGTAGCAGCAATGTAGAGAATGAGAAATTCATTGTTCAGTGGTAGAATTCTCACCCTCTGTGCAGCAGTCCTAGGTTTGATTTTCAAACAATGTACCTCCTATGCATTCACCACCTGTCTGTCAGTTGTGGATGGGATGGTGTTATGATAATGAATGTGTTTCAGGAGAGCTTCCAGACTAAAATGAACTACATAGACGTGCCCAGCAAACTGTTTCTTTAAATCAGCCAATTAAAACCTTAGGGATCATAACTGGTCTGATTTGTAACCAATCATAAGAATGATACAGGCAGCATTTTGTTCTGTGGTTCATGGCAAGTTCATGAGTCAGAGTTTGACTGTTTGACAATTGGAAAAACAACAATAACATATAGAATGCTTGCCTAGACTATAAACTCCTTGAAGGTAGGCCCTGTACCTTATTCTTTATTTACATTCACCATTCCACCCGGTACAATGCCGATCAGGAAGGCACTCAATATGCACTTAATGAATGAAATGAAATGAAATTAGAGGCCATAAAGAATGAAGGTGTGAAAATATTATCCTGTACCCTTTTGGTATGATTCATCTGAGTGCCAAATATAAGATACTGGTCACCTTCCAAATGTCCTACAGGCAGGAATAGAAGGGAAGCAGCAATGACTGACGATAATAATAAAATGGACCCCAAGGAAAGTATGTGTCTATGTTCTGAAAACATCAGACAGCCATTTTCTGTGGTGGAAACTCCAGTTCTCCCTCTTTTTGCTTTGTTATGTTGTGGGGTCTCTAAGGATGGTGACACTCAAAAATCAGGCTCAAGCTGTTTTGGGGCCCACTGAGCCTATTCGTCTTTATTCACAGATAAACATTATCTCAACATTCTTAAATTGGAGGCTTGGGTCTTTTCTCCACTGGGATCCTTTTAGAGGGATGGTTGTGGACTCTTGTGCCATTTATGAAGAATATTTTTTGCATGAATTTCCACCCTGTGGTCTTTATGCATACTGCCTATGATAACTTGGCATGTAGCCATGCCTCCAAGAAAAATGCTGGCAGAATTTTTTTGTCTCTGTGAAATCTGTTGCCACAGAAACAAAAAAAGCTTCTGTCTCTCCTCAAGTACCAAAACTTCAGTCTTTAAGGGAGATAACAAAGAGAGTCTGAGAACCAAATGTAGTTCACCCCCAGAAATACTGATATGCTAATGTAACGGCTCTGAGAGTACCGGATCTCTTTCCTGCCTTTCATGTGGTTCTATACAAAAGGCAGCCAGAGTGAAGGTGCAATCTACTTGGAGAAGTCAACCATCTTCAAGAGATACTTTCTTGGTCAGACAGCTCAAGATGGTGGCTTAGTCACACACACCATTCTGTTCTACTCTAATAAAGAATCATGAAAGTAAGTGAAACAGATACAGGTGACAAACTGGGAACACAGAACAGTAAATAGAAGGATGAACAATTAGATCAAACACCAAAGAGGAGTAAGAACTGAATGAAAACAGCAAATAAGGAGACTTGTAGACTATAGGCCCTGGTGCAGCATGGCCATCTAGATATAAAGCAAGCAATGTTGCCAGGTGAGTAGCATAGAAAGGAAATTTTAGATGATGGGCAGAAGAAGAAGAAGAAAAACAAAAATCAACAAAGATAGGGATTCAAAAAGTTCATGGGAAAATGGAATTTAAAAATAATGGAATTTTCCCATGAACATTTTGAAGCACCCTTGTACAACAGATTTAAATAATGCAATAACCCAACTTGACATCATAGACCATACAGAACAGAGCACTCAACAGTAGCACAGTGCATATTCTTCTTCAATGCCCATGGTTCATTCTCTAGAATACACCATATTTTAGGCCACAAAGCAAGCTTCAATAAACTTAAAAAAAAAACAAAAAACCCACACCAAAACCACAAAAAACCATCAAAATAATAAACGTCATCTTCTCTGATCATAGCACTATAAAGCTGGAAATCAACAGCAGAAAGAACAAGGAAAAATTAAATACATGTAAACTGAATAATTCCTTAATTAAAACTAATAATAGAAGAAATTGAAAATGAAATCTAAAACTTCTTAGAATCAAATGAGAATCCAAAATCTTTAGGACACAGCAAAACCAATGTTCAGAATAATGAATATAGTGATAAATGTATACATCAAAAAAAAAAAAAAAAGGGCAGCAATCAATAAATAGAAAAGGAGCAGCAAAAACAAACACACAGTTACCAGAAAAACGTAAACAGTAAAGATCAGAGCAAAAATGAATGAAATATAAAATAGAAAAACAATAGAAAGATTCTGTCTAGACTAGAAGTTGGTTTTTTTAAAAAGGATCAATAGAATTGACATACCACTTGCCAAATCAACAAAGGAAAAAAAAAAAAAAAGAGAGAGAGAGAAAATAGAGACAAATAACCAAAATAATAAATGAGATGGGTGACATTATAATATAACATTATAAAAAAACTGTACTCCAAAAATTTGAAAACCTAGAAGAAATGGACTCATTTCTAGAAACACACTACCTAGCCAAACTAACACAAATAAGGTAGGACATTTACCAGACCATAATTAAAAGAAGAATTTGAAGATATCATTAAAAAAAAAATTCAACAAACAAAAGTCCTGGGCCAGATGGCCTTACTGGAGAAGTCTACCAAACATTCAGAGAAGAGTTGACACCAATTACACTAAAACTATGCCAGAGAATAGAAAAGGAAGGAATACTCTCTAATTCCTTCTATGAAGCCAGCATAACTCTGTTACCAAAGACACCATTAAAAAACAAAATTGTAAACCAATAGCCTTGATGAATATAGACAAAGAATTCTCAACAAAATTCTAGCCAACAGATTTCAACAATATATCAAAAAACAAAACAAAAAACACATCATGGTCAAGTGGGATTCATGCCAAAGATGCACGGAAGGTTAAATGTAATTAACCACACAAAACAAAGGAAAAGAGTCATATGATTATCTCAATAGACACAGAAAAAGTATTTAATAAAATCCAGCTTCCTCTGCTGATAAAAACTTTTAGCAAAATAGAAACAGTAGAGAAATTCCTCACTATAAGTAAGGACATATATGAAAAACTAACAGCCAACATTATTCTCAATAGAGAAAGCGTGAAAGCATTTCCCTTGAGAACAAGAACAAGATAAAGTGGCCCTTTGTCATTATTCTCATTCAATATTACACTGGAAATCTTAGCTAGAGAAATAAGGCATAAAAGGGAAATAAAGTGTATCAAAATTGGAAAGAAAGAAGTAAAATCATCCTTATTAGCAGATGATATGATTCTCTATATAGAAAACCCACGGACTCCACAAGAAAGTTACTGGAACAAATAGAAGGATCCAACAAAGTGACAAGGTACAAAATCAATACACAAAAATCAGTTGGGCTCCTCTGCACTACAGAGGAATCTGAAATGGAAATTAAAACAAAAACAAAAACAAAAAACAATACTATTTACAATAATTTCCAAAAGGAATATTGAATATACCATGAATTTCCAGAAGAATGGACAAATCTATTTTGGAAGAAGAATGGTCACATTGCTCCTTGGAAGCTACAATATCAAGACTTCGTCTCTTACATTTTGGACATATTGTCAGGAAGGCCCAGTCCCTGTAGAAGGACATCACGCTTGGTAAAGTGAAGGATCAGCAAAACAGAAAAAGATCCCCAATGTGATAGATTGACACTGTGGCAGCAACATTGGGTTCAAACACAAAAACAATTATGAGAATGGTACAGGACTGCACAGTGTATCATTTTGTTGTACATTGTTGTTGCTGTTAGGTGCCATCAAGTTGGTTCTGACTCATAGTGAACTTATGCACAACAGAATGAAACATTGCATGGTCCTGTGTTATCCTCATAATCATTGCCAAGATTCAGCCCATTGCTGCAGCCACTGTGCCACTTCTCTCTGGGAGTCTTCCTCTTTTTCGTCAACCCTCCACTTTACCAGGGACATCCTGGTAACATGTCAGAAGTATGAGACAAAGTCTGGTCATCCTGGCTTCTAAGAACATTCTGGATGTGTTTCTTTCAACACAGATTTGTTTGTTCTTCTAGCAGTCCGTGGTCCTTTTAATATTCTTCTCCAACACCATAACTCAAATGCATCAATTCTCCTATGATCTTCCTTATTCATTGTCCAACTTTGACACGCATATGAAGCTATTGAAAATACCATGTCTTGGGTCAGGTGCACTTTAGTCCTCAAAATAACATCTTTGCTCTTCAACACTTTAAAAAGATCTTGTGCAGCAAATTTGCCTAATGCCATATCTCATTTGATGTGTTGTCTGTTGTTTCCATGAATATTGTTGGTGGATCTGAACAGAATGAAGTTTTTGACTACTTCAATCTTTTCTCCATTTATCTTGATGTTATTTATGGTCCAGTAATGAGGATTTTTTTCCCCCTTACATTAAGGTGCAATCCATACTGAAGGCTGTGGTCTCTGATCTTCATCAACAAGTATTTTAAGTCCTCTTTACATTCAGCAAGTAAGATTGTATTATCTGCATACTCCAGATTGTTAATTAGTCTTCCTCCAATCCTGATGCTACATTCTTCTTCATATAATCCAGTTTCTTGGATTTATTGCTCAGTGTGCAGATTGAATAAGTATGGTGAAAGTATACAACCCCATCACATACCTTTCCTGATTCTAAACCATTCAGTGTGCCCTTGTTCTGTTCCAATGATTGCCTCTTGGTCATTGTGCAGGTTCCTCACGAGCATAACTAAGAATTCTGGAATATTCATTCTCTGCAATGTTATTCATAGCTTGTCATGATCCACACTTGTTGTACATGGGTCACCATTATTCACAACCAACTGAACCAAGCCTAACAACAACTGTATTTATTGATACCATACATTTATACCATCCTGTTATAATATGGATCATTTTTACATTGAGTAGGCTGAAGAGAAGGAGGAAGAAAACTGGTTCGTCTTGCTGAATTAGAGGTAGTAGAGGCAGAGGAGATGGAGCAGATGGACGGGAAGGCAGAAGAGACAGGTATGCACAGTGTAACTTTATGGAAATACATTGTAATTACTGTCTAACTACTTTGATTTTTAATTTATCTAAAAATGTTTGTTTCTATATAGTATCAATCCTTCTCCCAATGTTTGATTTCGTTTTAGTGAAAATATCATAAAAGGATTGCTGTCATAAAATAAGTCAAACACATTCTTAAATAATAGGAACCATTCTGTCAGATGGTTAATGTCAATTGGTTTTCTGGCACTTCTTCTAGGTCTTCCTCATTGTCTAGCACCAGTTCAGAAGTATTTATCTCTGTTCTGTTAATTCCTCTGGTGTGGTTCTTGTTAGTTCTTGAATTTCTTCAAGATCCATATCTTGAAACCCTTCATTCCCATTTAAAAAATTTGTAGGGGGGAGGCATATTCATAATCTCTTCCATGATTTCCTTGATTGGTTCTGTCATAAATCCTGTGAAGTCCTGTACAACATCAGGACATAATTTTCTCTTGCAGGAATTTATTGTTTTGAGCTTGATGACTAGTATGGATTTTTTCTGTAACATCAATGGTATCTTTAACAGTGTAACACTTCCAAACTTTCCTGATACTCTCTCTATTGGAATTCTCTTCCACAAGAGTAACAACCATTTCCAGAGTGCTGAGTATAATAAGCCTTACAGTTCCTAATGGCCCCGTGATCTAGAAACAGAATTAGAGATAATGTGTTTCTGGGCAAGTAGGTGAAACTTCAGCGGCTTAAGTGTTGAACTTAGTAGGTGAGACTTCAAAGGTTTCAGTGTTTAATTTAGGGAGTTCTGGACCACCAAGTATATTGTTTAATATCAAAAGAACTTTAAAAGGCAGTCCCTTACTATCAAGGTACTTCTTGACTACAGAGACAAAGCATCACTGGAACCAGTATTTGGTGGGGGGGTGGGGGGGAAGGTTCTCATTATCTAGGCCTGGTACCAAAAGACTGGTTGTTGTTGTTGTTGTCAGGTGCCATCGAGTCGGAACCGACTCATAGCGACCCTATGCACAGCAGAACGAAACAATGTTCGATCCTGGGCCAACCTCACTACCGCTGCCACACCTGAGTCCATCAATGATGCCACCTGGCTGATCCATCTCGTTGGGGGTCTTCCTCTTTTTCTCTGACCCTCCACCCTACCCAGCATGACATCCTTCTCCAGCGATTGTTTCCTCGGGACAATATGTCCAAAGTAGGAGAGACGAAGCTTAGCCATCCTGGCCTCCAAGGAGCACTCTGGCTGCACTTCTTCCAAAACAGATTTATTGGTTCTTTTGGCAGTCCATGGCACTTTCAGTATTCTCCTCCAACACCACAACTCAAAGGCATCAATTCTTCTACGATCCTCCTTATTCACTGTCCAGCTTTCGCATCCATATGAGGCTATTGAAAACACAATGGCCTGGGTCAGGCGCACCCTAGTCCTCAAGCTGACATCTCTACTCTTCAACACTTTAAAAAGTTCCTGTGCAGCAGATTTGCCCAGTGCAATACGTCTTCTGATCTCTTGACTGCTACTTCCACGAGTGTTGATAGTTGATCCAAGAAGAATGAAGTCCTTGACAACTTCAATCTTTTCTCCATTGACAAGAATGTTGTTTATTGGTCCAGTGGTGAGGATTTTTGTTTTCTTGACATTTAGATGTAATCCATATCGAAGGCTGTGCTCTTTAATCTTCATAAGTAAATGTTTCAAGTCCTCTTCACTCTCAGCGATCAAGGTTGTATCATCTGCATATCGCAGGTTGTTAATGAGTCTTCCTCCAATCCTGATGCCACGTTTTTCTTCATAGAACCCAGCTTCTTGTATTATTTGCTCAGCAAAAAAAAGACTGGTAGCTGGTGTTTAACTTTCCCCTTCAATGCTTGGGGAGTTAGTAGCTTTATAGACAAGGGAAATCCTTACTGTAAGCCTAACTGCATTTGCACAAAACAATGTAGATAGCCTATTCCTTCCTTTCTTAAATCCTGATGCTTGCTTGTTACTTGTCTTCTTTTTTAATAAACATCCCTCCCATGTGGTATTTTTCTCCTAGAGGAGGACATTTTTGTCTGCATTAAAAACCTGTTCAAGTAGATACCTTTTCTCCTCAATGATTTGTTAAATGACATCTGGGAACTTGTCTGCTGCCTCTTGGTTGGCAGAAGCTTCTTCCCCTGCTATCTTGCCATTTTAAAAGCCAAAGCTCTTTCTAAAATGATCAAACCATCCTTTGCCAGCGTTAAATTCTCTAGGTTTAGATCCTTCACCTTCATTTTGCTTTAAATGGTCATATTATGAATTAGTTTTTTCTTGAATTAGAGTCTATAGTTATGCCTTAAAAAAAAAAAAATCCAACCACAGACAACTTTTTATTGTGAATTGAGTGAAAGTTTACAGAGCACATTATAAGTTTTACATTTAATAAATCATACACTTCACTGTATTTCAATGATTGCAATCCCTTCAATGTAGCATTGCTTATCCCACTTCCTCATTGTGTTTCTTGTTTCCATTTCTCCTTCTTTCCCAACCCTTCTGAATTTTGTCCTTGGTTAAATGCTGAACTTTTTATCACAAATGGTTAACCATATTATGGTGTGCCTCACTGGTGATGTTGTCCAACTCAGTGACTATGTATAGAGTTTCCGAGGAGCAGCTGGTGAGTTTGAACCACTGACCTTGCAGTTCAAATCAACCTTGCAGTCAAGTGCTTATCCTATGGCACCACATTAGCTATTAGAAAGACACAAATCAAAACTACAATGAGATACCATCTCATCCCTGCAATAATGGCAAAGATAAACAACAACAACAGAAACAGAAAACCAAAAAGCAGCAAATTCAGGTGAGATTGTGGGTACTCTTATGACTAGGACCTTATACATTGCTGGTGGCATAGTAAAATAGTATAACCACCACAGAAATGGTATGGTGCTTCCTCAAAAAGCCAGAAATATAAATATCTTATGATTCAAATATCCCACTTCTAGAGATACAAAAACAATGACATAAATAGATATTTGCACACCTATGTTCATTGCAGTATTATTCAGAATAGCAACAATATGGAACAAACCTAAGTGCCCTTAAACAGATGAAAGGACAAGCAAATTCTGATGCAAATATACAATGGTGTGACACTCTAGGATAAGCACTGGACTGTTAACAGCAAGGTCGGCAATTCAAGTCCACCAACTGCTTCTCAAAAACCCTATACAAGGTCGGTATGAGTTGGAACCTACACAATCGTACTTAACAACAACAATAATGCAACTGTAAAGACTAATGAGGAGTCCATGAAACATCTAGAAGATATGCTGAGTTAAACAAGTCAATCACAAAAAGACAAATATTGCATGGTCTTACTATTATAAGAAGTCAAGAATAGATACACACACAGAAAACAAAGTGTGATGTTATCAGGGGTGAGAGGGACAAGGAGTGGGAATCACATTCTCGATAGTAGATACTTATTATTTTTGTTGATGGGAATAAAACCAAAACAAAATCCACTGCTATCAAGTTGATTCTGACTCATAGTGACCTTATATAGGGTTTGTTGTTGTTGTTAAGTGTCATCAAGCCAGTTGTGACTCTTAGTGACCCAGTATAGAATTTCTGAGGAGCAGCTGGTGGGTTTGAACTGCCAAGTTTGTGGTTCGCCATATGTGTTTTATTGAATTAAACACAGTGTTTTAATAAAAATTAGTAGCATTCAATAGCAAATCAAAGTCAACGTTCTGAGTAAACTTTGTGTACTGAGAAAAGCAAGCTGCCATTCAGCTGTGTGGTCTAGTTCTGATTTACCTGGATTCCACATCCCCATCCTGAAGGTGGGTAGGGGATCTGTGTTTGGCAACCCTTTATCAGCAGTTATCCTTAATGCACATACAAACAGAACTATAGAAAACCACTTCTGGGAGGGACTTCACTACTTCACCCTTTGCCTTTCTCAGATGATGTAACAAAGACCCAAAACAATGCAATGACTGCTCCATGTTGGGATGTCTCCTAATGACTGAGGTGGAATCCAAACTCAGATCTTGACTAGGCTTTTCCCATGACACCATGTATGCTTTCCTTTTTGTCCTGCCGCAACCTACAAGAGCCTACTTCATACTCAGTAAATGCTGTTTGACATTAGTGTTTACTTGGTCTTCAAAGTACCTTAGATGGGTAAGAGCAACTTGACTCTTAAGATGGCCTCAGATTCAGATGGCCCTATGTCCTGCACTTTGGTATACACTACTTAAATTCTTGCTAAATTACACTGAGTTTAAAAGAGGGGTCTCCTTCTTTTCAGGGATGTTGTTGCTGGTAAGTATCTTTGAGTCAGTTATGACTCATAGTGATTCTGTATAGGGTGTTTGAGGTTTTAAATCTTTGTGGGAACAGAAACTTTATTGTTCCCCTGATGAGTGGCTAGTGGGCTTGAACTGTCAACCTTGTGGCTCACAGTCCAATGCTTATCGTATGGAGCCACATGCTCCCTCTGGAGATAGACCAGGGTAAGACATTTGATACCTTGTCTATTTTCCAATAAGTCTGGCTGTGTTGGGGGCAAAGACTACTGCTTCCTTAGCTGCAAGGGAAAAACTATATTCTTATTATGGTGTAAAAGGTATTTCAAGAGCCTTGTATCTGCCACTAATACCTGTGAGGATCCCATGCTCAGACAGGCCAGCTCTGTCATTTGTTCTGTGTGTGACTTGCCTTTATTTTTGTGTATTGTTGTTTCCTCATCTGTAAAAGTGGAGATACTAACATTATCATGTTACAGGATCACTGTGAGAATTAAATGAGATGACACACATCTGGGGCACAGTAAACAATTGAGACCTGCCAGTTGTTATTTGTAGATTAATGATCAAAGTTTCAGCAAGGCTAAATGACTTACCCTTTTAAACAGAAGGAGCAACTCTAGATCTAGGACTGCTAGGGTCATATTCTATATGATTTCTACTATACAAGACTGCCTTCTTGGCTCTTCAAGTGTACTCTGAATGACTTGGGGCAGGGAGAGAGGTCTGAAGTGGAGGAGAGCCTCTGAATTTTGTAGGTGGGAAAACAGCCATCCACATCTGGTAAGTGTGCAGACGGTTAATCTTGCCATGAAGTGTCTTGGAGTGGCAGCATACAGTGAGTTACATTCACCAAAGAATTCTCAGATATAGACTGGATTCCAGGTGATATTTTCCCAGCAATCCATCTGGGAATGCTCTGGGAGTGAGGGGTGTCTCTGATTGGAAAGACTACTTTACTGAAGGTCATAATTTGTCTTGATTCCCTATTCCCCTATTTCTGGTGATTTGGAAAAGCCCTCCATATAGACTATAAGCATAGTGTGGCAAGAGTCTCTTTGAAATGTCTCCTATATCCTTTAATACACACAAAGAGAAGAATAGTAATATTAGAACCTAAGCAATGCCTTTCAGAGCCAGGCTCTGGTTCTTCTGGCCTTAAACCTGCCTGAGGCAAGGACACATGATCTGTTCATGGAAAAACTCAGAGGTCTATCCTGTTTCCAAACTCAAATGAGAAGATGGATTTACTTCATCTGTCATTGCTTCCTTTTGGTACTAGAACAGTGATGTTTTCTTTCTAGAGAAAGAGCAATCAGAGATCTAGTTTAGGTGCTGACTTCATTATTTACAGCAAGTTTATCACAAGGTGTAGAAACTTGAAATACATAGTTAAATGCAACAAACTTTAATGTTCTTATCTGTAAAATGAGGTTGGTGATAACATCTGTCTCACAAGGTTTTTGTGAAGATCAAAAGAGGTGCCAAACATGTTTGATGATGCATGCTGGAAATTGTAATCATTGCAATGAAACAAAATAAGATAGGATGAATGTAAAGCTAATGTTCTCCCATGTAAACTATCACATAATTCACAATAAAAAACTTAAAAAAAAAAAAAAAAAAAGACAGAGAGAGGTGCCAATCATAAAGAGCAATATGATTTATCCTTATTATTTCTTAAACTTCACCATCCAGGTATTAGTCCCACTTTTCTCTGATTTCTATAGCCCTATGATCAAAAGAAGATGGGCAGAATACACAGAGCTACAATACCAAAAGGAAATGGTTGATGTTCAACTGTTTCAAGGGGTAGCATATGATCAAGAGCCAATAATACTGAAGGAGGAAGTCCAAGGTGCATTGAAGGAATTGGCAAAGAACAAGGTACCATGAATTGATGGAATAAAAATGGAAATCTTTAAAAAAAAATGAAGTGGCACTCACTCATCTATGCCAAGAAATTTGGAAGACAACTATCTGGCAGACTGATTGGAAGAGATCCATATTTGTTTCCATTCCAAAGAGAGGTGACCCAACGGAATGTGGAAATTATCAGACAATATCTTTGATATCCCATGTGAGTAAAGTTTTACTAAAGGTAATACAGAAACGGCTG
>NW_006408560.1:20831117-20837960 GCF_000296735.1 Chrysochloris asiatica
GTTTGGTAAGGTGGAGGGTCTGAGAAAAAGAGGAAGACCCCCAGTGAGATGGATTGACAAAGTGGCAAATTAATGGGCTCAATCACGGCAACAATTGTGAGGTTGGCCCAGTACTGGGCAGTATTTCGTTCTGTTGTGCATAGGGTCACTATGGGTCGGTACCAACTCGATGGCACCTAACAACAACAACAGTGACCTGCTATGGAGTCAAAGTTCATTACATAAAATGTGGGTCACCATTATTGTCTATTTTTCATTATTGATCAAATGTTTTCATATCTTATCTTTGCAATGTGTTATTCAAGAGCAGAGGACATGTATCATGTATAGTCCTAATTTCCTATAGTGTCTGGGGTCAATAAATACTTATTGATAATACAGAACTGTCCCAATATGGACTTGGGAGTCAGATCCTGCAATCCCCCACTTTGTCTTCCTTGCAGGTTTGAGACAAAGCAGGAATGGAAGGGGAATGGGTCACAAATTGGAGACCTGAGCTTTGGGTCTCACTCCATCACTTACTATTGGTTTCCTCAACTATGAACTGAGCTTAATAATGCCATCTGTCTCGTTATCTCTTTATGAAAGAGTCCTTGGGTAGCACAAATGGATAAGTGATTGGCAGCTAACCAGAAGGTTGGTGGTGTGAGTTCATCCAGAGGAGCTTTGGAAGAAACATTTGGTGATCTAATTCCAAATATCAGCTGTTGAAAACCCTAGGGAATACAGTTCTTCTCACACACATGGGGTCACCATGAGTTGGAACTGACATAACCAAAACATTTTTTGTCATCATAAGAAGAATGCACCCACTGAACATACATATGGGAGATTTTGTAAACTATAAGGAAAATGTGAAGCATTGTTAGCAACATTACAAGCATGGCTTTGGAAGCCGAGCAAATGAGCCATGTGGGGACTGAGTCCACACTCGCTCATGTGGCACTAGCCCCCCTCAGGGCACTCACCTGGATGATTTGGACTGCAAACTCGCCAAGAGTTGAAGGTCTGGGAGTGGTTGCTGATGGGGTTACTCACGGTGCAGACGTACACATTGTTGACATCCTGAGGGCTGATGGTGAGGTACAGAAGGTGGGAGCTATTGACCAGACTTAGTGGGTGGATGTCTGTCTCCTGGCTCCAGCTGTAAATCACATGATCCCCCTTCTCCACCATACAGGCCAGTATCAAACTGCAGTTCCCGCTGTCTTGTGTCAAGTTTAACACCTTAATTTCTGGAACGGAGACCTCCTCTGTCATTAGAGGGAAGAAGGAAGCCATCACTGAGATGAACCCTCTGGAATTCTGAGTTGACCACTATGTTAGACAACAACACAGCCTAATGGCATCTTCCTCTCACCAAGGGACTTTAATGTGATTTCTTTCTAGTGGGTCCTATTTCTTTGCACTATTCCTCTGTCTTCTCTGTGTTCTTTCTAAGACCACCATGGGATAAAATAGTTTTTTGGTCTCCTCCTGCCAGTACTGTGTATAACCGATGTCTTTACAACCAGAGCTCTTCCTGACGTGCTTTGGTCTAGGTTGTTCTCCTATAAAAATCCTATTAGTGAAATTTACTATTAACTAATTCCCCCTGAGTTTTAATTATCATCGACTAAAACCATTAACCTCCTAATAATGAAAATTACCAAATGACATAGATAACTAAAATAATGACTTTTTAGTGGTAGGATTTCATCTATAATGTGTGTATAGCTGTATTTTGTCTGAAGTAGGAATAGCTCCACAATCACAACCACAGTGCCTATCAACCTAGCCCACTTTAATGCTGTGGAGTAGCCAAGGAAAAATGTCTTATTGATTTAGTAACACTGTAGGTCAGGCACACTGCTGGGATTGCACACCCATCGCCTCCTTTAAGCTTCTCAACAACTCTTTGAGGTAGTTATGAATATGCTCATTTTATAGAGCATATAGAAACTAAGTCCCAGAGAAGTGGAGTATCTTATATGCTACCATACATCTTCAAAGAAACCAAGCTAAAATATGAGTCTAGTCTGACTGACTCCAAAATCCAGGTTCTTTATTTACTTCAAGAGGAAGTCTGGTTGCAGAGATCACATTTTCTAAGGTAAGTAAGTATTGGATCACAAGATGTGGCAAACATAGTGAACTGATAGGAATGAAAGGAAAGAATGTGCAACATATGAACTCTTTTAGAAATGGTGTGATCTCTTGGGCAGCCTTATCCCAAGGTTATTTATTGTTGGAGTGATGAGGGTTTCTTAGTGCCTGATACGGGGGTGGGGAAATTCTGCATCCATTGAAGGAAAGAGAGTGCTGGGCCAGAGGCTTGAAGGGAAGCATAATGCTCTCTCTCCTACAGACACCTGAGAATTTCAAAGAAATGCTAGGTGGTAGGAGCTTTCTGTCCCTTGTCCAGAGAGAAGGAAATCAGTTTGAAGAATCAAGAAAGCCCTCCAATTGTCAGGATTTTTAGAAATTCATGTGAGCCTCTAGGCCTAAAAGAAACAAACTATGGGTTCATACAACAAGGGGTGGCAGATACCAGGGGGGAAAAAAAATTGGCATTGGAGTCAGGTGGGCCTGGGGCCTAGTTTAAATGAGAGGAAAAAAAATCACTTATACTAGATAGAGACAATCTTGTATCGGGAGGCAAGTAGAGTTAACTCTCAGCTCTCATCTACTCAGGACCAAGTGCAGTGATCAACCCACACACATGTGCGTGAGCACATGCAAACCACTTCTCTTTGGATTCTAGTGACCTCAACTACAAAAGAGATTGGACTTGATTAATGATAGTCAATCTTTTAAAAAAGCATAAAAAACAATTAAAAACAACAAAACAAAAAAAAACCTTATTTGCAAACCAATAGTGCTACAACTTTTAGACCCTCCACTTTGGGAAATGGGGCCAGGGGAGCAAGTGTTAATAGCTATCCCCAATGTATAATTCAAAATTAAACAATTGTGAACCTCTACAACATCATCTATGAAGCCCAGTTTACATATCCCTAGACTAGGTGGTCTTTCAATTTGCTTCCAATTCTAAATACTGTTTGCTTCTGAGAGAGGCCTAAATTCTTGGATAAGGCACCTCCATAACCCTCCAGTGCGAATCAGGGAAGCCACCATTATTACCATAAAGCCTCAGCTGCAGACAAAACTGCTGGACTGAAAAGTTTTGCTCCAGTGTCATGGAGTACCAGCCTTCATCTTCCTTCCTGCTTTCCAGGATCTCCAGGCTCAGGTTTTCCAGGTGAAATTTATAGTGAAGTTCTAGATTGGGTGGGGAGCCCACTTCAGTCGGATTAAAAGACATTATTTTCTTCTTGGTAACACTTCCAAGTGATGTTTCCATTGTGACAACAATACGGATGCTTTTGCTCATGCTCTTATTTATTCCTTCATATGCCAGGGGCAGCATCACATTGCTCCCCAACCTCTGGATAATCTTAGGGCAGTCCGCTGATTGTCCACCTATGGGAGGGAGGAGAAGAGAGTCGTTTATCATAGAGGCCTTTATCACTGAGCCTCATCATCTGTGGATCAGGAATTGTCAATTGGAAAGTTATCTTGTTCCTCTGAGGCTATTCTTGGGGGATGCTAGCTAGGCTCTTAGTGGTCTATGAGGATTTTCATGAGGGTCTCTACTGTAATTTCAATATTCAAAAAATCCAATTGGAAATCTTAAATGTCTTAGGATAGAACTAGCTAGAACTAACACAGCTAACACTGGAATTCTCTAACCTGGGAAAGAATTCTATCAAATTGGATTTATAGCTAAGGCATCTAAAATAACAACAAAAAAATTAAATATTTTCCCTAAAGTTACAAGACTGGAATCCAGGTTAATTTTTTTACCAGGCTTCTTACCACTATTGGGTATACAGGATGAAAGATGAAGAGCCACTGAAAGTAATTTTGATGCCAGGGAACCAGGGAGCCACAAGCATCATTTCTGATGGTGAGGGGGAAAGAAAAGTCTGAGGGATGAGGGATCAGAGTGGTGGTGAGTCCAGTATTCAAACTGTGGAGTCCTAGCTCAACTGCCCTAAGGTGGTTGATAATAGTGAGGGTGAGAAATTACTTTAGATTTCTTTTCCAAACAAGCTGAACTAGCAAAAAACAAAACAAAAGCCTTTTAAACCACTATAAGGGAGCCAACTGCTGACTATATAACACCTCCTCTCTTCTCAAACCACAACTTGCTTTTCCCCCTCTTCTTACAGCAGATGTCTTTGCTTCTCATTCCACTAAACAAAAAAATAGAAGAAACTATAGAGAACTTCTATTTATCACCAAATCCACCCACCTACGTGGATGGATTGTCTACGATTACATTTAAAGTCAGAGCCTCTTTCTTCAGGAGCACACACCTACTTCAAGGTTTTACTCCTGAAATTGTCCTTGCCTCTTGCATCATCTATTTTCTACTGGACCATTTCCATCAAGATAATATCATGCTAATTGCAAAATTCTTTTTCCTCATCCTAGGTTCAATTCCAACTATCTCCCCACTTCTCTGCTTTTCTTTGGAACAAAGGCATTTAATTTAAGTTTATAGTTTTTGCTTCCAGTTTTTGACCCACCTTCCCTGCACCCACTCTAAACAGATTTTCTCCCCTGTTAGTCACTGGACTCAGAAATTCCATACAGGGTCGCTTTGAGTTGGAACCAACTCGGTAGCACTTAACAACAACAACTTGTCAAGGTTACTTTCTACTCCATGAAGCCAGGTTAATTCTCAGTCCTCATCTTATTTGCATTCTCAGTAGTATTTGACAGAATTAATCACTACTTCCTTGAGAAAAATTCTTTATTTTCTCTGAAATAAAGTGAGACACCACACTCTTCCGTTATCCCCCCTATTCCATTGGCTGCCCCTTCTCAGTCTCCTTGGTTACAACCTATCTTCCAGATCTTAAACATTGGAGTATTCCAAGATTTAGTACCCATACCTCTTCTCTGTCCCATCCTCATTCATGCAGGGTCCCGTTCAGTTGCACTATTTGAAATATTTCAGGTATACTTAGACAATTATATTTCCATAATTACATCTTTGTTTCACTCCCATTTGCCTACACAGATCAGCACTGCAGGATGCACAGGTAAATTATAATTATACTATAATTATATTGTAATTGCCCCCCTCACCATCTTCATGGCTGCTAATGGACATAATAGCTACGACTTGACATAAGCTCCAGAGGTTGATGATTGCCCCCTGAAGTAAACCAGGGGGAAAAGAAGAGGGGCTTTTCTCTAGCACCAATAAATCTGGAATAGCCTGAACAGGGACAATACATGGTGTCCATCGCCTTCGGGGGGGTGGAGGGTGGGTGGTTTCCACTTTCATGACCATCTTTTAATTTTTTATTTGTAGCAATACATGTACAACAAAACATTTGCCACATGAACTACTTTTACATGTACAATCCTGTCACACTGACTATACTTCCTACCTTACACAACCATCATTATCCATTTCTAAATCTTTTTTCTTTCTCTTTCCTTCCTTTCTATTTGTCCTTTCCTTTCTTTCCATTCATTTTTTTCATCTGCAGGGACGTGCCCAATGGTTTGTCCTCATGAGAAAATAAAAATGCATAGTTTGTCTTCCAGTACATGAAAAACATAAAACAAAGTAAGGAATGAAAATAAAAAGGAAAGAAAGCAATTTCCCTTCTCTCTTTCTTTCCCTTCCCTTTCTTCTTACCTGACTTTCCTGTCATCCAAGTTAACACATGTCTGCAGAAGTCCTGGTATGGCACTGTGGCTAATGCACTGGACTGCAAAGTAGGTTTGATCCACAAGGTCAGTGGTTCAAGCTCACCAGACACTCCTCAGAAACCCTGTACAGGGTCGCTATGGGTTGGAATCAACTCGATGGTACTTAACAACAGCAACACTATAACCAGTGAATAATTTCCTTCCCTCCCACCCCTAGTAACCATCATGTTGTTGTTAAGTGTCGTTGAGTCGGTTCCGACTCATAGCAACCCTGAATAGGGTTTCCAAGGAGTACTGGTAGAGTTGAACTGCCGACCTTGTTGTTCTCAGTCCAGTGCTGATCCACAGTGCTACATCCTAGAATGTTTATTGTAAATTTGATTTGCACACTTTCTTGGCTTTCACAGTAGCGGCATCACACAATATCTGTCCCTTTGCAACCGATTAACTTCACTTAGCAAAATGCCATCCAGATTCTTCGTGTTATGCAGTGTTTTGCAGATACATCATTATTATTCAAGTTGGGTAATAATCCATTGTGTGTATGTATCAAAGTTTGTTCAACCCTTCCTCTGCATCTAGGCTGTCTCCACCTTTTTGCTAGTGTGAATGACACTGCAGTGAACATTGGTATGCATATATCTAGTCTTTTCATAGCTCTTGTTTCCTGAGAATATATACCAAGTAGAGAGTTTACTGGATCATAACAGCATTTTTATTTATAACCTTCTGAAAAAGTGCCATACCATTTTCCTCAGTGGTTATCCTACTTTACAGTCCCACCAGCAACATAGAATTGTCCCACACTCTCCACAACCTAATTTATTTTTTCTCTGCATGTGTGTTTTAAATTAATATTTTTTATTTTTAGTTTTGCTATTAATGCTGGGGCAAGATGATATTTCATTGTTTCAATTTGCATTCAATAGCTAATAGACTAGCATCAGGATTGGAGGAAGATTCATTAATAGCCTGCAATATGCAGATGATACAACCTTGCTTGCTGAAACTGAAGAGGACTTAAAATATTTACTGATGAAGATCAAACACCACAGCCTTCGGTATGGATTACATCTCAATGTAAAGAAAACAAAAATCCTCACCACTGGACCAATAAACAACATTCTT
>NW_006408560.1:20839050-20864059 GCF_000296735.1 Chrysochloris asiatica
GGCAAAGTGGCAGCATCAATGGGCTCAAGAATGGCAACAATTGTGAGGTTGGCCCAGGACCAGGCAGTGTTTCATTCTGTTATGCATAGGGTTGTTATGAGTCAGTATTGACTCGATGGTACCTAACAACAACAACAATGGCTAATGAGAGTCCCGGTGTGGTGCTGTGGGTTAATGCGCCAAACTGCAAAGCCATTTGAGCTGCAAGGTTGGTGGTTCAAGCTCACCAGCTGCTCCTCAGAGACCCATACAGGGTCACTATGGGTCAAAATCGACTCAACGGCACTTAACAACAATGGCCACAATGGCTAATGAACTGGCAGTAGAGCAATTAAGTCTATCTTGGAAGAAGTACAACTAGGATGCTCCTTAGATGTCAGGATGGCCAGACTTCATTTCTCATACTTCAGACATGTTATCAGGAGGGACCAGTCCTTGGGGAAGAACATCATGCTTGGTACAGTGGAGGGTCAGTGAAAAAGAGGGAGACTTGCAATGAGACCAATTGGAACAGTGGCAGCAGCAATGGGCTCAAACATAGCAACAATTGTGAGATTGGTACAGGACCTGGCAGTGTTTCATTTTGTTGTACATAAGGTTGCTATGAGTCAGTATTGACTCAATTGCACCTAAAAACAACAACCACAAATGGCTAGTGAGGATAGCATGACTGAGTGGTCTAAGCAGCTGCATTCAGGTCACAGTCTTCCCTGGAGACAGGGTTCCAAATCCCACTTCTGACAACTCTATATTCCACCACTCTTTTGTCATCATACTGTGGTGGCTTACATGTCCTTGTGATGCTAGAAGCCATGCTACTAGAATTTTAAATACCAGCAGGGTCACTGATCGATCGTGGACAGGTTTCAGCTGAGTTTCCAGACTAGGACAGACTAGAAAGCATAGGCACACTACTTCTGAATGGTGAGCCACTGAAAACGTATGACTAGCAGTGGAACATTATCAGATGTAATGCTGAAAGATTAAAACACTATGGATAATGCCAGAATATTGTTACATATAGTGCTGGAAGATGAGTCCCTTAGGCACTCAAAACACTACTGGGGAAGAGCTGCCTCCTCAAAGTAGAGTTGACCATGATAATGAGAATGGAATAAAGCTTTAGGAACCTTCATTGCTGATGGGGCAAAACTTAAAATGTGGAGAAACAGCTGCAAACATCCATTAATAATTAGAATATGGAATGCATGAAGGAAAATTGGAAGTTGCCAAAATTGAAATGTAATACATAGAGATCAATATCCTAGGCATTAGTGAGCTGAAATGCACTGGTATTGGCCATTTTGAATCTGACAATCATATGGTTTACTATGCCAGAATGGCAAATTCAAGAGAAACGGTGTAACATTCATCATTAAAAAGAACATTTCAAGATTTATATTGAAATACAAGGTTGTCTGTGATAGGCTATCCATACACTTACAAAGATGACCAGTTAACACCATTATTATTCAAATTTACACACCAACCACCAAAGCCAGTAATGAGGGAATTGAAGAATTCTACTAACTTCTTCAGGCTGAAACTGATCAAAAGATGTAATGATAATTACTAATGATTGGAATCTGAAGTTTGGAAACAAAGAGTAAGGGTCAGTAGTTGGAAAACCTGGCTTTGATGTTAGAAATGATGCTAGAGCTCTAATGATAGAATTTTGTAAAACCAACAATTTGTTCATTGAAAATACCTTTTTAAAAACAGCATAAAAGGTGATTACACACAAGGACATAACTAGATGGAATACACAGGAACCAAGTTGACTACATCTGTGGGAAGAGATAGTTAAAAAACAAAAACAAAAACAAAAACAAAAAAAAACCCTCCATATCATCAGCCAAAACAAGGCCAGGGGCAGACTGTGGAATACACTATCATTTTCAAGTACAGGCTAAAGCTGAAGAAAATTAAAGCAAGCCCACAAGAGCCAAAATGTGTCCTTGAACATACCCCACCTGAATTTAGAGATCATTTCCAGGATAGATTTGGTGTATTAGAGCTGCTGGGATGACATCAAGATCATCCTACAGGAAGAAAGCAAAAGGTCATTAAAAAGACAGGAAAGAAAGAGAACATCAAAATGGATGTCAGAAGAGACTCTGAAACTTGAACTCTAACATACAGATGCTAAAGCAAAGGGAAGAAATGAGGAAGCCAAAGACAAAGACTAGTATTAGAATGAAATGTGCAAAGACCTGGAGTTTGAAAACCAAAAGGAAAGAAAACAATCAGTATTTCCAAGCTAAAAAGAAAAAGTCAAGCCTTGACTTGAAATATTGAAGGACTCCATGGGCAAAAAATTGAATGATGCAGAAAGCATAAAAAGAAGATAGAAGGAATACACAAAGTCACTATACCAAAAAGAAATGGTATATGTTTAACCATTTCAAGAGGTAGCATACGATCAAGAACCAATGGTACTGAAGGAAAAACTTTAAGCTGTTCTGAAGGTACTGGCAAAAAACAAGGCTACAAAAATTGATGGAATACAAATTGAAATCTTTTAACAAACTGATGTAGCACTAAAGGTGCTCATTCATTTATACCAAGAAATTTGGAAAACAGCTATCTGGTCAACTGATTGGAAGCGATCCATATTTGTGCCCATCATATGCAAGTTAAATTTTGCTGAAGTTAATTTAAAAATGACTTCAACAGTGCATCCACAGGGTACTGTTAGAAATTCAAGCCAGATTTAGAAGAAGACATGGAACAAGGGCTATTAATGCTGACATCAAATGGATCTTAACCAAAAGCTGAGATTACCAGAAAAATGCTTACTTGAGTTTATTAGACTATGCGACTTTCAACTGTGTGGATCATGACAAGCTATGGATAACTTATCCATATGGAAGAATGGGTACTCCAAAACACTTGATTGTGCTTATGAGGAACCTGTACATAAACCAAGAGGCAATCGTTCAAACAGAACACAAGGGGATGCTCAATGGTTCTAAATCAGATTAGGTCTTCACCAGGGCTGTCTGTGTACTTTCACCATAGTTATTCAATTTGTATACTGAGCAAATAATCTGAGAGGCTGGATTATATGAAGAAAAGCATGGAATTAGGATTGGAGGAAGACTCATTAACAAGCCAAGACGATTTACAATATTTACTGATGAAAATTAAAGACCCATAGCCTTCTGCATGGAGTGCACCCCAATGTAAAGAAAACAAAAATCCTCACAATGGGACTAGTAAATACCATCATGGTAAACAGAGAAAAGATTGAAGTTGTTAAAGGCTTAATTTTGTTTGGATCCACAATCAACGTTCATGAAAGCAGCAGTCAATAAATCAAACAACGTATTTCATTAGTCAAATCTACTTCACAAGACCTCTTTAAAGTGTTCAAAAGCAAAGATATCAGACTAAGGTGTGCCTAATGCAAGCCATGGCATTTTCAACACACCCATATGCATGTGAAGTTAGACAATGAATAAGGAAGACTAGAAAAAATGACTCATTTTTGTTTTGGTGTTGGAGAATGATATTGAAAGTAACACAGACTGCCAGAAGAACAAACAAATCTATGTTGGAAAAAGTACAGCCGGAATGTTCCTTAGAAGTCAGGATGATGAAACTGTCTCTCATATGTCAGACATGCTCTCAAGAGGGACCATTCTCTGGAGAAGGTCATCATGTTTGGTAAAATGGAGGGTCAGAGAAAAAGAGGAAGACCTCCAATGAGATGAATTGGCATGGTGGCAGCAGCAATGGGCTCAAATGTAAAAACAAACACGAGGATAGTGCTGGATGGGGCAGTGTGTTGTTCTGAATCACTATGAGTCAGCACCAACCCTACAACATGTAGCAACAACAATGGGTAATTATCTTGAGCATTTCTTCATATGTTTGTTGACTGCCTGACTGGCTTCCTTGGTGAAGTGCCTGTTCATCTCCTCTGTCCATTTTTTAATTAGATTATTTGTTTCCTTATTAAGGTATTAAAGTGTACTATAAATTTTCGGCAGTGGGCCCTTGTTTGATACATCATTGCCAAAATATTTCCCCCAATATGTAGGTGTTCTTTTCACTCTTTTGGTGAAATCTTTTGATGCACAGCAATGTCTAATTTTTAGGAGGTCCCAGTCATATATTTCTCTTGGAAATGTTTTTTTAAAACCATCTTTCATTGTTTATTACCCATGGCTCCTTTCCATACCTTTTCTCTGTACATGCTATTTGGCTATCTGATTAATATTTAATCCTGCTGTTGTTGTTATTAATGTGAGTCGAGTCACTGTTGACTGAGTGATTCTGTATAGGGTTTCTGAGGAGCAGCAGGTGGTTTTGAACTGCTAACCTTTTGGTTAGTAGTCCAGTGGCTATTCTATAGTGCTTAACCAGGACTCTATATTTAATCCAAGGAAAGAGGAATTTAGGCATTTTCCCCTGAAATTTAAACTGGGATGTTCTTGGATCCAATCTTTCTCTGTGGAGTGGAGTCGACCTTCAAGGAACCTAGGCTGATGATGATATGTGAAATTCTAGTCATCTGCTTCTTGTTTATTCTGTAAGTAATAAATGTCCACCGGTGACGGCATTGGAAGTATCTGGCCTGTGCTCTCTTTCAAATAGTCCTTCTCATAGAACTTATTAATATAATAACATTACAGTACTTGGAGGTCTAAAGGGTTTCTCACCCTTAACAAATGAACTCTTGATTCTATAATCTGTCTTGCACACATCATAATTCATTCAATTTCTTGGGTCAAAAATGTTATAATCATACTTGACTGCTTTCTTTCTCTCCTAAACTGCCTTCAGTTTTTCCATCAACCCTGTAGGCTCTGCCTTTAAAATGTAAAAAGCATCCAAGCACTTCTCACCTGCTTCACTTCTGCCACTATCATGACAGCCCCACGAAATTCCAGTGTCTTCCAGCTTTTCTGCCTGTATTGTACAATGCACAGAGTAATCTTTGAAGCCATGCCACATTTATCTCTCCCCTACTTTTAAAACTTCTTAGGCTTCTGTCACCTATAGAGCAAAATCTGAGGTCCTTGCATGGCTTCAAAGGCCCTGTATCATCCACTACCTTGTACCTATCCCTCATTTATTGCACTATTGCCTCACTGACATCTTGTTATTCCTCAAAGTCACCAGGAATATCGCTATTTCAGGACTTTTGTTTTTGCTCTTTCCTTTTTCTCTGGTAATTTTCTCACTTACATACATGGATAGTTTGTTTCTTCACTTTATTTTAGGTTCTGCTAAAAAATTTATCTCCTTTGTACGGCTTTTTTGACCTTTCTATCTTAAAATAATGCTATTCTCTTGATAGCACTTAACACTTCCTAATGTTATGTGTTTGCTTATTTTTATGTCCTCTGCTAGCATGCAAACACTATTAGAACAAGGACTTCACGATTTGTTTACTGTTCTGTTCTCAGGACTTTTGGCACTGTTTGGCAAAAGGTTGGTTGTGGTTCTGTGCTGTGGAGTCAGTCAGTTCAACTCATAGTGACTCTAGGGTTTCTGAGGCTGTAAATCATTGCAGGAGCAGAAAGCCTCATCCTTCTCCCACGTACCAGCGGGTAGATTTGACCTACTGACCAACTCATAACCCACTATGCTACAAGAGCTCCTAGACACATAATAGGATTTTAATTAATATTCATTGAATTTACAAATGCTGAAGGTCTTATTAGCAGACAAAAATCTTTTATTTATTTTTGACAAACATGAACTTAACCATAACCTAGTGTTCATAAAAAAAATAAACAAATAAAAAAGCCCATGACTCACAGATAGCATAGATTGTTCTAGCTGATAAACCTTCTGTTTAAGTAAGCAGCCACCTAGAAGGGATGCAATTAACTTGTGGTTAAGATGAACTGTAGAAAAACTGGGCAAACTGATCAAAACATTTTGAAGTCAAAATGCCCTGAAATACCGGTACTGTCCTATGAAAATAGACTCAGAGATTGGGAAAAGAGAAAATGCATTCAGTCTAGCTGTGCTAAACTCAGGTCAGAATGGCTGAGATTCCTAATTGTTAAAGAAACTGAGAAACACAATTACATGTTTGTTCCTTTAAAAATTGCTGCTGATCTATCAATCCTTAAAACAGAATGTGCTTCCTTGTTGTTTAATTGATTCGTTGAGGAATGCTCTTTTGCGAGTTTTTTTTAAAACCAAGATAAATTTAGAAACATATTGAACTTTCTTCAAGCCACACATAACTGTCCAGGTAATGTGGCTCCTCTGATATTGCATGACTGAATTACAGGTATAATACTCAAGGAAATAACTTCTTGAGTCCTGAACATAACAGTATTTAAAGGAAGGACAACAATTAGAACTATATGTACAGGTAGAAATATCATGTAGTAAATGGAACTTTTAAATCATGTACAAAAAGCTCTGTGGATGAGAATATACGTACTTTTCCTGGAGAGCATCTATGACTTACATCTCTCAAAGGAATGCGGGGTCCAAAACAAAATTAAGAACTATTATACTGTTTTGTTCTGTTTTTTTTTGTTTGTTTGTTTTAAAAAAAGGTGTGTGTGGGGGGGGAAGGAAATGATACCCACTCTTAGATCATAATCCTTTGCCCTCTAGATCTCTCCCATGCCTTCCCTCCATTTACTTTACAAAGTCTGTAACCCTACAGACTTTGCACCATGGTTACTTCCAGAACTTGGAAGTAGGATGAGGAAAGTAGTAGCAAAAAAAAAAAAAATGTTGCAGTAGAGGATTTTGGAGGCAGGACAAGTAGAGTCAGGTAGGACAAGCTTCATGTGGGAGGTGCCAAAAATCCAGAGAAGGTGCTTTTACGGAGGAGTATGGTGCAGGGAGTCAGTTTCCTGGCCCCACAGGTGGACAAATCACTGTATAAAGGAAAATACTGCTATTCTGGAATTGATCAGGGCTCAGGACTCTGCCTACAGAGCACTCCTGCCAAGGCTGCATTCAGAGGGTGGGGCCACAGCTAGACTGACACAGTGAAACCCACACAGAGACATTTGAAAAAGAGGAGTGGGGCATTCTACATGTTTTTTCCTCCTTTTCCCTGTCTTGCCCTCTCTGCCCAGCCTAGCCACCATCAGGCGGTTGAGCGCACACCCCACAAGGGTCCAGCATTGATCCAATCAGGAGAAGGAAACAGGAAAACTAAGAAGAAACTGACAAGAAATAGCACAAAAACTATGAACTCATCTGAAGAAGGCATGCAGAACAAAGGAACGAACAGCACCACAAAAACTTAATGTAATAACAGTAATTAATTCATACCTATTGATAATTACACTGAATTTCAATGGATTAAATACACCAGTGAAGAGACAGAGAGTGGCTGAATGGATAAGAAAATAAGACCCTGCAATATGCTGCTTGCAAGAGACACACCTTACACACAAAGACAAAAACAACACTAAAAGTTAAAGGACGGAAAAAAATATACCAAGCTAACTGCAATAATAAACAAGCAGGAGTGGCAATACTAATCTCTGATAAAGTGAATTTTAAGACAAACACCAGCATAACAGATAAAGGGTCAATCGAGCAAGATGACATAACCATAATAAATACTTATGATTCCAATGAAAAAGCACCAATATATATAAAGCAAACGCTACTAGAATTGAAGAAAGAAATAGATAAATCTACAATTATAGTGAGAGATTTTAATATGCCACTGTCAAAAATGGATAGAGCAACCAGAAAGAAACTCGAAAAAAGCACAGAGGAACTAAACACCATAATGAACCAACTTGACCTTATAGATGTGTACAGAGCATTCAACTCAAAAACAGCACAATATACATTCTTTTCCAGTACACATGGAACATTCTCCAGAAAGCCTTCATAAATTTAAAAACATCAAAATACTACAAAACATCTTTTCAGACCACAATGCTATAAAACTAGAAATCAGCAATAAGAAGACCAAGGAAATGAGGTTGAATACATGGAAACTGAGTAACACCCTGCTGAAAAGTGACTAAGTAGTAGAAGAAATAAAACGTGAATTCATAAAGATCCTAGAAACAAATGAGATGAAAACACAACATACCATAATCTTTGGGACACAGTGAAAGCGGTGCTGAGAGGACAATTTATTGCAATAAAAACACACACATCCAAAAAGAAGAAAGAGCCAAAATTAACACATTGACAGAGCATCTCCAGCAATTAGAAACAGATCAACAGAGGGAACCTACAGTCACCAAAAGAAAAGAAATAATAAAGATCAGAGCAGAAATAAATGAGATAGAAAACAGAAAAACTATAAAACCAATCAACAAGACAAGAAGCTAGCTCTTTGAAAGGATTAATAAAATTGACAAACCACTGGCAAACCTAACAAAAGAAAAGAGGGAAAAGACACAAATAACACTCATTAGAAACCACATGGGCAATGTCACAATGGAGCCAAAGGAAATCATAAGGATAATAACAGAATACTATGAAGAGTTGTACTCCAAAAAATTGGAAAACTTAGAAGAGATGGATACGTTTTTAGAAAAACACGATCTACCTAATCTTACACAGAGTGAAGTAGAAAACCTGAATAGACCCATAACAAAAGAAGAAATTGATCAGGTCATCAAAAAACTCCCAACCAAAAGAAGTCCAGGGCTAGATGGCTTCACTGGTGAGTTCTACCAAACATTCAGGGGAAAGCTGTCACCAATTCTACTCAAAAGTATTCCAGAATATAGAAGAGGATGGAAAACTTCCTAAAACATTTTATGAAGCAAGCATAACCCTCATACCAAAACCAGGGAAGGACATCACTAAGAAATAAAAGTATAGACCAATATCACTCATGAACATAGATGCAAAAATTCTCAACAAAATCCTAGCCAACAGAATCCAGGAGCACATCAAAAAAATAATACATCATGACCAAGTGGGTTTTATAACAGGGATGCAAGGATGGTTGAACACTAGAAAAACAATAAATGTACTTCACCATATAAATAAGAAAAAGGAAAAGAATCACATGATCATATCAATCAATGCAGAAAGGCATTTGACAAAATCCAGCATCCATTCCTGACTAAAACGCTCAGAAAAGTAGGAATTGAAGGGAAATTCTTCAACATAATTAAAAGCATATATACAAAACCAACAGTGTACATTGAGAAACTGAAATCCTTCCTTCTGTAAACAGAAACCAGACAAAGATGCCCTTTGTCACCACTCCTATTCGATATTGTTTTGGAAGTCTTAGCCAGAGCTATACAGCAAGATAGGGAAGTTAAAGACATCCAAATTGACAAAGAGGAAGTAAAACTATTTTCAGATGATATGATCCTATATATAGAAAACCTCAAAGACTCAGTAAAAAAGCTGCTAGACCTCATTGGAAGAGTCAGCAAAGTGGCTGATACAGCCACTAAGATCAGCATACAAAATCAGTTGGATGCCTCTATAGTAACAATGACAGCGCTGAGAAGGACATTAGGAAAGCAATACCATTTACAATAGCTGCCCAAAGGATGAAATATCTAGGAATAAAAGTAACCAGAGAAGCAAAGGATCTATACAAAGAAAACTACAAGAAACCAAAAGAGACTTACAAATATGGAAGAATATATGATGCTCCTGGATAGGAAGACTTAACATTGTGAAAATGTCAATACTGCCCAAAGCAATTTACACATATAATGCAATCCCAATCCAGATTTCAATGACGTTTTTCAAAGAGATGGAAAAAACAATGACAAACTTTAGATGGAAAGGAAAGAGACCCAGGATAAGCAAAGAACTGCTTAAGAAAAAGAACAAGGTTGGGAACCTCTGACTCTCTGATTTTAAAATTTACTACACGACTACAGTGGTCAAAACAACCTGGTACTGGTACAATGAAAGATACATTGATCAATGGAACAGAATCAAGAATCCAGAAATTAACCCATCCACATACAGCCAAATGATTTTCTACAAAGTGCCTAGGTATATTGCATGTGGAGGAGATAGTCTCTTTAACAGATGGTGCTGGTAGAACTGGAAAGTGATATACAAAAGATTGAAACAAGACCTTTACCTTATGCCCTATACAAAACCCAAATCAGGGTCCAGAGGAGCAGGAGCACCGGAAGGATCGTTATGGATCGGAACCGACTCGACGGCACTTAACTTACCAGGAGGTTGGCAGTTTGAACCTACCTAGAGGCGCCTCGAAAGACAGGCCTGGCCCTGTGAATCTGCTCTACTCTGCATACATGGGGTTTCCGTGAGTCAGAATCCACTGACAGCAACTACCAACCTGAGCGTCTCTAGTCTCACGCAACTCCAGGGTTCATAGACCTCATGAGATCCTCTCCAAGGTTAGACTTCCTCACTTTAGGTCAACACCTGCCCGCTAGTTTGCCCATCCTGCCCCGTTTTAGTCGTAAATTCTCATGGAGATTTATTTACCATCAAGGGGTTGCACAGAAAAAGACTTTGACCCAAACCAGATTGCTGAAGATGCCTGAATTTACAGTCCAGTGCCGCCTCCACTAGGTCAATCAATGCTTGGACACTGGCGGTGTGGCCACCCAATTCCCACAAACACAGATACTTTGCAGGAAGCTCTCCCCAGCTATGACAGCTTGTACCAGACTCAGCAGTCCTGTGAGCTAGGCTGGGTGCTCTCCTCAATTTACAAATGAGGAATCTGAGGCTTAAGGAAATTAACTTGCCCAAGGTCATACAGCCTTTTGATAGGCTTTCAGGACAGACTGACTTAAAAGGAAAGACACAGAACTATACAGTGGCTCTGCTAAAACAAGCCTTCTGCCTTCCCGTCCTTGGTTCCTACTTTCCCTAGAAGAAAGTTCTCAAATAGTATTGAGACCCTTTAAGATTGGCTCCTAAGAACTGTTCTCCCCTTCACGCTTAAGCCTGGCTGTTCTGCATTAAAGCCTGTCCCACTGCCCCTCCCTTCACCAGACTAGTTCCTCTGGGTAGGTGTTTTCTGGTCAGCCAGGTCCTGTAGGTGCCTCTTTCTGCCCTCAAAGGTCCAAGGACTTTCTTGTGCTATAATGTTGCCAATTCTATGCCTGATCCACTGGGATTTAAAAATCTCTGCCCTGACCAGGCTGTCCTAGGGGCTAGGAGAATGGGGACAGGTGATAGTGCCTGCCCTGTGCAATTCAAGGCAAACAATAAAGAGAATAAACACAACGGTGCTGAGCAGAAAAAAAACCCCAACAAAACCCAACTCAACCTGGATTAAAGACCTTAATGTGAATCTCAGAATTATGAAGGCCATGAAAGAAAAAATAGGGACGAATGTGAGGGCTCTAATTCAGGGTATACACAGACTACCAAACATTTTGAAAACTACACAAACAAAAGTAGACAAAATAGATCAATGGTGTATACTAAAAATTAAAAATTTATGTGCATCAAAAGATTACACCAAAAGAGTAAAAAGGGAACCCACAGAATGAGAAAAAATCTTTTGCAAGAGACTCCTTTCTATAATATATAGAAACTATAACGCCTCTACACGAAAAAGACAAATAACCCAATTAAAAAATGGGCACAGGACATGAACAGACACTTCACCAAGGAGACGATCCAGGCTGCCGACAAACATATGAAGAAATGTTCATTATCAGTAGCCATCAGAGAGATGCAAATCAAAACAACAATGAGATACCATCTCACACCAGCAATAACAGCAAAGATCAAAATAGTAGAGGACAATAAATGCTGGCGAGGTTGCGGAGAGACTGGGACACTCCTACATTGTTGGTGGGACTGCAAAATGGTCCAACTACTCTGGAAAGCAATATGGCGCTTCCTCAGAAGGTTGGAAATAGAAATACCTTATGATCCAACAATTCCTCTACTTGGTATTTACCCACAAAAAGAAATACGAGTCATAACACGAGTAGATATATGCAGACCAATGTTCGTAGCAGCATTATTTATAATAGCATAAAGATGAAAACAGCCTATGTGCCCATCAACTGAAGAATGGATAAACAAACGGTGGCACATACACACAATGGAATACTATACTACCTTGAAGAACAACAAGGAAGCTGCAAGTTACCTTATAACATGGATGAACCTTGAGGATATTATGCTGAGTGAAGTTAGTCACAAAAAGAAGAAATACTGCAGAGGACCATTATTATAAAAGAGTAAGAAAAAAAACCCCATCATAAAAGGGGAAAACAAAATTATATATATATATTTGCTGTTCACTGGGATTTATGGGATGAGGTGAGGGGAGGGAGAGGAAGATAGAGCACAGGGTAGGGAATACACACAGGATAGCTTGGGTGCTGGGGGGCGGGAGGGCAATACACAAGAAGTGGGAGGGGAATGGAAGAACAAGGCCCGATGGGAGAACAATTAGGCAGGTTCACATGGGCTAAGTGGGACAGAGGTAAATAATGATGTATGCACAACCTTGGAACAACAAGACTCCGGGATACAGGGATTGAGGCATGGTTTGAATGGGTAAAAGTGGGGAATAATGTTAAGATGCTTGGCTGTCTTTTGAACCGTGGTTTCCCTTGCCTACCATTATAAAATAGACACTTGAGGGGGAGAAAAAGGAATAGCTAGAAACATCATAATAGAAAGCTTGTAAGTCTGTCTTCAGCCTATAACTGATTGGAATACCTTAATGGGGGCTAGAAGTTGCCCAGTGAAAGAGGCTTCCTGCAGAGCCTTTGCATTACATAAGACCATAGGTGGAATCCTGAACCCCATCCAGAATTGTCTGAGGTGGGACATTTCCACTTAAAAGGACAAGCAGACCAGCCTGGAGTGGCTAGAAGAACAGAAGATACTTCATGAAAGAAAGACCAGCAGGAAAAATCAAAAACAATAATGGCAGTCTGACTACTACAAGAACAAGCAAGCTGTTCACCCGGGAGCCATCAAGGCAAGTGGTCAGGTCCCCTCAGGACATACCCCCTTGTAAGAGTAAGACTCAGGGGGGAATACACAAGCAGGCATGTGGTCTGGCTGATGATGGTAACCGATAAGCAGAAGAGAGGGGAAAACAGCAATGAAGTTGGGAGTTAAGTCTGACCACATTCAATAGACTCCTATGAACCCGGACAAAGACCTGGTTGGCCAGCTGTATGGCAAGACCTGGTGACTCCTGGGCCCAGAGACAGTGGCATGGCCACAGAAAACTAGAGCAGAGAACAAAGTGTCCAGCTGATATGAAGTGAGGGGAAATGCACAAGAACACCCATACTTGCAGATAGTACCCACTTGACCAGGCTTCATGGCTGGATGATCAGAACTTGACTAGAAGAAGAAAGAAGATGAAAGAAAAGAGTAACCCACTACAATTTGATGAACTTTATCTATATATATGGATATAGTAGCTCAAAAAAGGGAACAAATCTTTACAGCAAGGATCACTCCCACCCCATCGGTATACAGGATTGACGGGGATGGGCAACTTAGACATTAGCTACCCAAAATGGGGTTGCAGGGGAGCTACAAAGACAAGAAGTGACTGGCTTACAAGCTTTCAAAAGGAAGTCTAGTTTCAGATGGGGTTGGGGAAGGTAGAATCTCCACTGAATGATTTCCAACCTGTTGGGACAGGGCTAATGAAAGAAGATGGGGATAAGACTCGTGTGCTAGCAGGACTGATTGTGAGGGTCAGAAATGTAAAGGTACATGTTTTGTAACAAAAGGAGGTGAGTGACTGATTTTACAGTCCAGGAGCAAAGGTCCCTGAGACCATCAAGTGAGAAGAGCGGAGTGCAGGACCCTGCTCAGAGATGCAGTGATGCCAGAAATGGAGGCAGAGACGATGACATGGACAGATGGAGCAGCTGGGGACACTGAACTCAGAGAGGGAGAGGAGCTGTGTGCTGACGGCCGGGGGGCAAGCCTGTGGTGTGTACCCTTTGGTTGTTTGATGATGCATGGAGGGGATTGTAATCATTGCAATGAAATGAAATACAATAGGATGAATGTAAAACTGATGTTATCACATTTAAACCTACATAATTCATAATAAAAACTTTTTTAAAAATTGCTTTTTTTTTTTTTTTTAAATGAAAATAGAAGGGAAAAGAGTAAGAGAAAAGGGGGCAGGTGGGAAGGACAAGGTTAAGTGGTTTGTGCACACTCAGTTGTGGAGAGTAAAATTAAAACCTTATCAGAAAGAGCTGGGGAAGAGACCTTCACACCCCACAACCCACATAAAGAATGTTTATGTAACACCTGCCTGCATGTGAGAGGCAAGTCTAGAGAGAACACTGGAAACAATCTTCATCTAAGCTTAAATGGAAAAATAAGGTGGGGGTGGGAAGATGTGTTTAAAATGGTTCATAAAACCCACCAAGTAGAATCTCTGCCCCTGAACATCCTTCTGCCTGATGAGTGTTTTCCAGTTAGTCTGTGATTCAGTCAGGCTGTATATACCAAAGAGTCTGGGAAGATGTATTTTGTTGCTGGAAACACCAACTCATTTTTCTTCATGGGTAATTCTGATTATAAAGTAGAGTGGTTCACATGAACCCATAGGTATTAGCTTGGAAGTAGTAGGATTTAGTTAACCCATTCACCAGCAGTCCTCTACCTAGTGATAACCCATTTTTGCCTGACCTGATACTTCCACGTGTACTTTTTTAGCATGTGACCACACCATTTCCTTCAGGTAGAGAAGAGATAGGATTCATTGGTCTAAAGTTATTATAATAAGGCTAGGCCTATAAAGAAAAGATAACTTGTCTAAGGCTACTTTTTAAACTGGAGCCTCAGTGGTCATTTGTCTATTCCTCGATGTTGCTGGGTCTTTCTATTGTAGAGTATGTGCCTCAGCAGGAAAGCTGAACTCCCCTTTATTGATCTAATTCCTCCCATCAGACTTAACATTCCTTCCTTGGATTATACTTCACTGCCATATGTTTCCGATGTACTTTGCATTTCTTCTTCATTTCACTCATCACATATTAAACTTATGGTTCAATGCTTATTATCCTTAGTCAGTTATAAGCTCCCATGAGCAAGGACTGTTTTTGCTTTGTTCATTACAAGCCATATAGAACACCATATGGTTTAAATACATTCTTGCTGTCCATGTGAACAACAACACCAAAAATGAATGAATGAAAGACAACACAAAGTTTTCCTCTCTGAAAAATCAGAATGTGTTCTGTTTAATCTTTCTAATATCACATTATAGACTGAATTATATCCCACCTCCCCAAAAAATTTGTGTTGTAAAATTAACTTCTATGCTTGTGGTAGGAGGCCTGGTGTGGCACTGTAGGCTAAACACTGGACTGCTAGCTACAAGATTGGAGGTTCAAACCTAGCAGTCAAGCCTTGAAAACCCTGTACAGGTTGATATGAGTTGTAAATGATTCAAAGACACAACAAAAATGCTTGTGATTGGAACACAGATGACTATGTAGACTAAATACTGGACTGTTAACTACAAGATTGGCAGTGCAAATCCACCAGCCACTCTGAGGGAGAAAAATGAGGCTTTCTGATCCCATAAGGATTTAAGACCTTGGAAACCCTGTACAGAATTGCAATGAGTCAGAACCGACTGTGGTTATAATCTCATTTAGGAATGGTTTGTCCTTTTGATGTTGATGAGACAATTAATGTAGGATATGTTTTTAAGTCAATCTCTTTTGAGATATAAAAGAGATTCAACAAGCAAACGAAAGAAGCAGAAATTGAGATGGGGAAAGAGAGATGCCAAGTCACATAAAGATCACCCAGGAGTAGAATCTCAGAGATGATGTCCTTCCTCCAGAGATGACTAAAGGGCAAAGCCATTCCCTAGAGCCTGCATCCTGAATTTAAATCTCTAGCTTCCTAAGCTATGAGAAAACAAATTTCTGTTGGTTAAAGCCATCATTTATGGTACTAAGTAACTAAGACACACTCCTAAGAGGTACACCCACTGTTTTTGAGTCAATTCCAATTCATCATGACCCTATAAGACAACATAGACGTGCTACTTAAGTTTTCTGAGATTGTAAATCTTTGGGAGTAGACAGCTTCATCCAGCTTCATCTATCTCCTGTGAAGTGGCAATTGGGTTTGAATCACTGACCTTACATTTAGCAGCCCAACATTTAAACCACTGTGCCACCAGGGCTCCATTAAGAAACATGTTGTTGTTGTTGTTAAGTGCTATTGTGTTGGTTCTGACTCAGTGACCCTGTATAGGGTTTCTGATGATCAGCTGGTGGGTTTGAACCACTGACCTTGCAGTAAGCAGTCCAGTATTTATCCTATAGTGCCACAACAGGACCCATTAAGAGGTACACTTTGGGAAAAAATGATGGGCTCCTTCTCCCAACTTCCCATTGAGTAGATGGAAATATTTTAGCCTTGCGCCCTAGATTTCAGGTACAAGTGACCGCTTACCTTTCCTGAACCTTCACAATACTTTCTTTCTAAATTTGTGGCATCATCCAGAATACTCATTTTCAAGTCCCATAAAAAGCCAATCCAAGAGATGTATATATTGGAAAGGACATGCAAGAAACTGGTAACATTACATTCCTTCAGGGAGAGGGTGAGAGGGAGCTAAGTCTTCACTTCACACCTTTTTGTATTGCTCAAGTTTTGTAGATGTTCCTGTGATACTCTTCTGATAAACAAACTAAAAATCCCAAAATCAGACCCATTTCCATCAAGTCAATTCCAATTCCTCCGGAGCAGCTTGTGGGTTCAATATTTATCCAGGGTTCCTTATAAACAAATTATTTAACAAAATGTTTAATTGAGAACTTGCATGGCAAAAATGTTTCTATCCACTTCCCAAATTTCAGATCAAATCCTTCTATATTTTAGCCAAGTCATTGATCTTTTAAAAATTCTACAGCATGTTCCATATACCTCAATTATAGGTAGTGCCTTCTAATTTTTACTATGGGACATGGATATAAGTTTTAGTCTCTCCCTCCCAAACACAACCTTATTCAGCTTCCTTCATTGAGATAATAGACTCTGGAATCCAGATATGGGACAGCAGAGAATTTTCTAGACCATCATGTGTCTTTTTTCCCTCATTTATAATATGGCAATTATAACAATAATAATGCATATCCTAGAGGATTGGTGTAAGAATTAAATAAATAGTATGCATAAAGAATCAGTGCCTGGCATATAACAAGCATACTATTATTTTCATTCAACAGATAATTTATGGCAAGACTCTATCTTATGTACCAGGCATTGTGACAGGTGCTGGGCAGAGACTCTGGTTTATTTTATTTTTCTCATACCTTTCACAGTGCCTGCTATAGCATGTGCCCTCAATAGATACTGGCTGAATAAAATTGTCCAAATTATTTTGTGGATGAAACCAAATAGTCCTGATGTTCTGATTTTCAGTCAAGAGCTGGACACAATGAAAGTGATGGCATCGTATTACAGTAAGAAAACTTTCAGGAGACAGAAACACGAAATCTACAGCTTGGGATATAATAAGCCAGTGAAGAGACAAGGTTAGACCAGTCTAGCACCCACCCACTTGGCCCTCATGTCTTCCCTAGTGTGTGTGAAGGGACAGGGGAGGACCTGCCTGGAAAAACAGGAAAAAAATCCAACTGGGTAAGATGGAAAATTCACTTGGTTGGAGAAAGGGATATATAGATTTTTAATTTTTAGGGTTTTGACTATAAGTTGAAAGATGAACTGAGTAGAAAAGGGAATAAGAGTGGGCATGGGTTTAACAAGAAATCATGCTTCTTGGTTGGGTAAATCTGTTATGGTTCAATCGTCACCTTTGCATAGCAATTCTGTCTGGGTTTTATTGGGGTTTCACAATTTAAAAATAAAAACACTGAAAAAAAATTGTACCTATTTCAGAGAAGAAGACAGAATGCAAGGCAAGGAGTAGCTGCTGAGTGGGTTGATGCCCCTGTAGGGCTGCTGTTTCCTCACTAACTATTGATCCCTAAAGCCCACAGTGAAGCAGCTGTCAGCAGAACCTGGAGTTGCCATGCAGCAGAACATGGTCTAGATTGATTAGGAGCCAAACAAATGCAGAGATGGGAAAGTTCAGCACACACTTCAACCCAATTACTCCTTATGTTGTTGTTGTTGTTGTTGTTAAGTGCCGTTGAGTCAGTTTGACCCATAGCGACCCTATATAGGGTTTCTGAGGAGCAGCTGGTGAGGTTGAGTTGACGGCACTTAACAACAACATTTTTTTTATAATAATGAACAATGAATATTATCGTGCCTTTGGAGGAAGACAGTGCAAAAGAACCCAGCTCCAAAAGGCTCTATTTGTCTGGGCCAAACACTATAGCTGCCCTGACCCTGATGCCTCCAAATTTGCATTTCCCACTTACTGTAATCAACTCTATGGTCCAGAAAATCCTATCCTTTCCCCTTCTTACTGCCTTGGAACATTCTCTTCCAGGAAAGTATCCACAAGTGACCACACTGTGGCCACTGTATATTCTTAACCCAAGACGTGAGGTTTTTCACTTCTACGTTCTCTTTCCCAGTCCAACCCCTTCCTTCTTGTTGGACCATGTTCCTGGTTTGTCTACGTGTATGTGAGGATCCTCCTCCAGAGCAGAGATGTGGGGCTAATCTCCCAAACATCCCTTCCTCCACCTTAGTCTCTCTAGTCTGGGGCTTTGGCAGAATGACATCCACGCAAAACCAACCACTCAATCAGGACTTCAAGCAGACCCTCTTACCCTGAGAGACTGGTGTGCACTATGACCAATGTCTTTGGCTTAGAGCTCCCAGTTTCCTTTAGAACTAGGATTGATGGGGCTGGACCTTACTAGAAGCCCAGGAACTTCTAATGTTCCTTCCTCTTTGAAAGAGGTAGAAGAACTAAGAGCCAGTCCCTAAGGAAGAAGTTGCTGGCCACAGTCCCCAGCTCCTGTATGTTTTCACCAACCACAGAGCTATTATGACTCTTGGCAGGTCCTCATGGTATCCAAACCCTCTAAGAGATGAAAACTCACCTGTTCCGAAACTCAGCTCAAAGTGCAGAGAAAGAAACAGCAGGAGGCTCAAGGAAAGGGACCCTTTGGGATCCATCAGCCAGGGAGCTTCCTGGTTGCCTGGTAGCTACTCAGACAGATGGTAGGGCAGAGGAGCTACATGTCAGACAGTGCTGCCTCTGCCAGAAAGTCTATGCAATAGCTTCCCGTCTCACTGGGACTTTTTCTGCCTGTGTCTTGATTGCTCATCTCCTTTCAAACTAAATCACTTTGCTGTTCTCAAGAAGTACATTAAGAGTCAGATGCTTATACCATGGGAGTCAGGAAGAGGGCTGTGTTTGGCTGAGCCAAACCCCAGCTTTGGACAGAATTGTGTACCCCGCCCCCTTTTATTATCTGACTGTGGGAAAGGGGTGTTACAGCTTTCTGTGAAGTTCTTTCTGATAACTTATTTTTGAGTGCAAAGGAAGTCTTCTTTGTGTTCAGTAGTGAAGGTAGAGTTTTGTCATACCACTTCCGCATTTGTTAGTTGTTAGTTCAAAGGCATGCCTGAATGGCTGAATTTGAATAAACTAATGGAACCCTTACATCTTGTTTAGCTCATAATTTTGGAGAAAATCTCTAAATGTTAGTGCTTGCTGCCATAGTTGGGAGTCCCTGGGTGGCTCAGATGGTTAAGTGCTTGGTTGCTAACTGAAAGATTGGTAATTTGAACCCACCTTTTAGGCACCTCAAATTACCTTGTGGTTTGCAGTCCAGTGTTTATCATATGGAGCTCCTGCGCTCCATCTATTGAGGAGAGGAGGCTAGAACTGCCAGAAGAAAGACCCTGTGCATTTCCATAAGTCAAACTGTAAGACTAGAGCACTGGACAGCTTCTGTTGTTAGTGCTCACAAAGGAGATCTTGTAAGGCAAGATAAGCGTTTTAGAAAAGTTCATTTTAACATGACAGAGCCACTCTCCAATGGGGCTCTAAGAAGTCCAGGTAGGAAGAATTGGTGATTTTGTGCTATTGAAATTTATCCTAACTCTTCTCTCCCCTTCACCACCCAGTATCCAAACATTCTTCCACTACCAATACCCAGTGTTGCGATGTACTCAACATTATCAACTCATAAGGTCCAATGGTTAAATTTTCAGGAATTTGTGAACTGGCAGATAAAAATGGTCATTACTAAAAATTAAATTACATTTGAAATTAAATCAATTATATTAGAAATAAAAGGAATAAAATCTTAAAATTTACTACTTCCCAATTATTTGACATTTTACTATTAAAGTCCTTGAGGTTATTTGTATCTACTATGAGCAAGAGTCCTGATGTGGCACTGTGGATTAATGCAAAGCCGTTTGAACTGCAAGGTCGGTGGTTCAAGCTCATCAGCTGCTCCTCGGAAACCATATACAGGTTCGCTATAGGTCAGAACCAGCTCGACGACACTTCACAACAGCAACGATGCACATAGAGTCCTGATGTGGTACTATAGGATAAACACTGGAATGCTAACTGCCAGGTTGGCAGTTCAAACTCACCAGTTGCTCCTCAGAAACCCTGTAGAGGGTTATTATGAGTCAGAACCAACACCACAGCATTTAACAACAACAATATTATGCACATGTAAAGAAAATGAAAATCCTTACAACTAGACCAATAAATAACGTCATAATAAACAAAAAGATTGAAGTTGTCAAGGATTTCATTTTACTTGGATACACAGTCAACACTCGTGGAAGCAGCAGATAAGAAATCAGAAACCCTATACAGGGTCACTATGAATCAGAACTGACTCAATGGCACACAACAAGAACAAATGGTGGCCAGATTGCTACTTGGAAGCAACAACAGTGAGACTTTGTCTCTCATCCTTTGGACATGATGTCAAGAAGGCCCAGTCCCTAGAGAAGGACATCATGTTTGATAAAGTGGAGGGTCAAACAAAAAGAGGAAGACCTTCAATCAATAAGATGGATTGAGACAATGGCGACAACAATAGTTTCAAAGATAACAACAATTATGAGGATGGCACGTGAGTGGGCAGTATTTTGTTCTGTTGCACATACGATCACTATGAGTTGGACTTGATTCAATGGCAGCTAGCAACAGGAACAGCACAGTGCAAATACTATACCATGTGCTGCTGTGCCTGTCTTCCCAACTCCACATTCAATGGCAACATGTTGGTGGCTTAAATGTGAACAAAGTTGGGAGTATTTATAATGCAGAATTCAGCAAATGATATAAAGCAGAGCTTTTGATTTATTGTTTTATTGATTTTTCTAGATGCAAAAAAGTGATAGAGAAAATGTAATCATGTATATTGTGGCTCCATAGGATAAGCACTGGACTGTGAACCACAAGATCAGTAGTTCGCACCTACAATCCACTCCGTGGGAGAAAGATGAGACTTTCTGTTCCTGCAAAGCTTTTTAAAAGTGTCAGAAACCCTATACAGGGTCACTATGAGCAGAGTCAACTGTCAACTGAACGGCACTTAACAACAGATTAAATTTAGAAATTCATGCTTCATGCTTATAACCTAACATTGGTTATAACATATAAAAAACTTTAGGAAATATCTTTCCAGTATTCAAAAGCTAAAGTCCTGGTGTGGCATTGCCAGATAAGCACTGGACTGCAACCCCACCAGTCAATCCTGGAAACTCTATATAGGGTTGCTATAAGTCTAAAGTGACTGGACGGCACTTAACAACAACATTCAAAAACTACCATTTGATTCAGCAGAAAGTTGTTCCTGATGACTGAGTGAGGTTCCAACATTTGTCTTTGTTGTTTCACATTTTTCAACTTAGAAATAAATATAGACCAACATTCATGATGAAATTACACTCATCAATTGCAACCATATGTTTTAGATGAGTATGAGCTATGCAAAAATAGAATTCTGTGAGAATCAATTTGCTATATGAAATTTATGATAAAGAATATTGTAAATTTGAATTGTGCTGTATAGGTTGTATGCTATACATCCTTTGTTGTTGTTGTTAAGTGACGTTGAGTCGGTTTCTGACCCATAGCGACACTGCATAGTGTTTCTAAGGAATGGCTGGCAAGCTTGAATCGCTGACCTTGCAATTCAAACCACTTTGCAGTCCAGCGCATTATTAACCCACAGCGCTACACCAGGACTCCATACATCCTTAATATAAGTAAAATTCATGATAAACTTATTTACATATGAGGAAGCTTCAAAAATTGGTGGAAACGTGAGTTAAAAGATAATTAAGTTTTCTGTGAACTTTTTGAAGCTCCATTTATGTATACTCAAGTATGCATATCTTAATGTCTGGTGGGGCAATACCCAACTACATATACATTTGAGGTCCCATAAGGTTTTTTGGTTTGTTTTTTAAGGGAAAGCAACTCTCCTTTTATTATTTCCCCCTAATGATTTTAAATAATGACAACAAGGAGCTCTGGTAGCGTAGTGGTTACGAATCGGGCTGCGAACCTTAAGGTCAGTGGTTCGAAACTACCAGCCGCTCCATGGGAGAAAGATGAGGCTTTCTACTCCCGTAAAGATTTACACCCTCGGAAACCCTGTACAGGGTCGCTATGGGTCGGAACCGACTTGATGGCACTTAACAACAACAACAACAATGATTTTAAATATCCCAAACTACCAGAGTGAATGAGCAGCGAGACTCTTGTTGCTTCCTGGTTCCTGGTGGTGTTAGAGGCAGTAGCTCATGATCAGGAATCGATCACACTAACAGGGTGACAGGAGTCCTGGTGTGGCGCTCTGGGTTAATGCACTGAACTGCAAAGTTGGTTTGAACTGCAAGGTTGGCGATTTAAGTTCACTAGCCACTCCTTGGAAACTCTTTACAGGGTCGTTATGGGTCAGAACCCACTCGACGGTACTTAACAACAACAACAGCAAGGTGGCAACAGCCAGGGTCACCACTGCCAATCCTGCTCCTGGCACCTGCACACCAGTACCTGCAGTCACCTCTCTGTGGTTCCCATGCAACCCCTCAACCCCCTAGCCCCCTCCACCCCCTGCCTCCCGCCAGCCTATCTCCTGTCTCCATCTGGAGGCCTTATCTCAAAAGGTTGAAGTATATAGCACAATTAAGATGTAATGTCAGGCCAGAGTGGACTTGATGTTAACAGACACTTACTCTAGTTCTGCTTGAAAACATTTGTTGAGAAGGAAACCATACTATATATTCCTATATATACTTGAAACACTTTGGGGGGTTGTCTTATTATTAACCATATTTTATGGAAGGGAAACCAATGATTCAGGAAATCTGACTCCAAGACTGATAATATTTTCTCAAGCCACACAGCTCTGGAATTCATGCTCCAATCTGTTTGTGTCAAGACCCTCTCTCCCAAACACAGGCACATGTGAGGGTCTTCAAAAAGTTTGTGGGAAAATGGAATGAAAAGAGAATGGAACTTTTCCATCAACCTTTTGAAGTCCCCTAACCCATTCTTTTTATTTTGCTCTTCCACTTTTTATTTAGTCCTTTGCTATCCTCACCAGAGGAAATAGCAGCTCTAACAGACACATGTTCAACTAATGGTGGCATTAGTTTAAAGGATTTTACTGTTCAGTGTAATATAAAATCCATGAAATGTTTGCATTTAATGATGGTCAGACTGGTTTAGATGGAGGATCTGAGACCCTTACAATGAGTTCAGTGGTGCCTCCCCAGTTCATGTCCACTAGGAACCTAAGTATGTGGAAACAGGGTCTTTGAAGATGAGATTAATGTAAGGATGGAGATGAAGGCTATCTTCAAAGCAAATGTCCTTATAAGATACAGAAAAGACACAGAGAAAGAGACCAGATAAAGATGGCCTCTTGGAGTTATGCTGATTGGAATTATGTTGCCATCATCCAAGGAACAAAGGAGCTCTTGTAGCGTAGTGGTTATGAATCAGGCAGCAAACCGCAAGGTCAGCAGTTCGAAACTACCAGCTGTTCTGAGGGAGAAAGAGGAGGTGTTCTGCTCCCGTAAAGATTTACAGCCTCAGAAACCCTGTACGGGTCGCTATGAATCAGAATCAACTCCACAGCACACAGCCATCCAAGGAACAGCGAGGACCTAGGATCACCAAAAGCTCGAAGAAGCAAGGAAGGAATCTTCCCTAGAGATTTAGAAGGAGCACAGCTGTGTCTATATCTTGATTTCAGATTTTTGGCCCTCAGAACTGTGACAGAATACATTTCTGTTGTTTTAAACCACTAAATATGTGGTTATTTGTTACAACAACCAGAGGATACTAATATATGCTGGAGGGACAATGTGAATAACCCAAGGCTGTGCAGAGTTAGTACACCTAGTGCATCAGGCTGCCTCTCTTAGCTATACATTACAGATTTGGACAGACGAATAACAAATGATAAATAGGTGAAAATTTCTTTCATTTACAAAAGACTTTACTCTCACTTCCTCCTCTTGTTCAGAGCCGGTGGTATTGTCAGGCAGGACATAGATCAAACTTGAGAATTCAGATTCTAGATCAAGAGCTTTTTTCCCTCTCTCTACAGTGTACTCATTATCCCAAGAACACTCATGAGGAAAAAAGGAAGGAAATCCCACTTTTAAATTCTCTAAATGCCTTATTGTTGTTGCTAAGTGTCATCGGGTCGGTTCCGATTTATAGTGATGCTGTATAGGGTTTCTGAGGAGTAACTGGTGGGTTTGAACCACCAACCTTGTGGATTGCAGTCCAGTGCTGATCCCACAGAGCCACACCGGAAGTCTCTCTAAATGCCTAGACATTCCATGTATGTTAGTCCTTTATCTTGTTAGCCTAAAGAAACAGACAGTTTATAGATGAAGTTTACAGCCACTAAATAACTTGCTCAGTGATTCAACACCAGGTTCTGGATTCAAATTCTAGACTGTTTCAGAGTCTGCACACGATCCATACACTATAAATCAGTTGCCCTGGAGTCTACTTAGACTTATGGTGACCACACACATGTCAGAGTAGAACTATGCTCCATAAGGTTTTCATGGTTGATTTTTCAGGAGTAGAAATCTTGCCAGGCCTTTCTTTTGAGGCACCTCTGGGTGAACTTGGACCTCCAACCTTCAAGTTAGCAGCCAAGTGTGTTCATCATTTATACCA
>NW_006408560.1:20864439-20878021 GCF_000296735.1 Chrysochloris asiatica
TTGTTTAGCTTTTATATGCCCATAATTAACGGTACCATAACTTAAGTCAGGCATACCTTAATCCTCAAAATGACATCTTTGCATCTTGACATTTTGAAAGGCCTTTTGCAGCAAATTTACCCACTGTAATACTTTGGCTTGATTTCTTGACTGCTGCTTCCACGTGTGTTGATCGTGGATTCAAGTAAAATGAACTCTTGTATAGTTTCAGTCTTTTCTTTGTTTATCATGATGCTGCTTGTTGGTCCAGTTATGAGGATTTTTGTTTTCCTAACTGTAATGGTTAGGGTTTTGTGTCAACTTGCTAGAGTTTTAGCAGTTAGGGTGTACTTATTCCCATGGTGATGAAACCTAATACAGGCATAGTTAGCTCTATGATGAGCAGCTAGGAGTAGCCAATCAATTGAAAGGATGCTTCTTCCTTGGGGCAGTGGCCTGCCTCCAATATAATGAACATGCAGGACGGATACTGTTTTCTACTGTAGACCTTGGACTCTATAATTTTAAGATAATAAACTTCTAGCTATATATATATGTTTCACTGGTTTTGCTGCTTCAGAAAACCCAATTTAATGTTGAGGCATTAATGTTGAGGCATTCCATGCTGAAGATTAGTCTTTGATCTATATTAGTAAGTGTTTCAAGGCCTCTTCACTTTTAGCAAGTAAGATTGTGTCATTTATGTATCACAGGTTGTTAATGAGTCTTATTTCTCCAATCCTTATGCTGAGTTATTCATGTAATCTACCTTCTTGGATTATTTTCTCAGCATATGCATTAAATAAATACAGTGAAAAGACACAACACTGACATACATATTTCCTGATTTTAAATTATACCACACACATCCCCTTGTTCTTTTCCAAACAACAGTTTCTTGGGCTTTGTACAAGTTCCATAAGAGCACTATTAAGTGTTCTGAACCTCTCATTCTTCATAATTTTATGGACAATCAGTTATGACCCACACAGTTGAATGCATTTGCATGGACAATGAGACATGGATAAACATCTTTCTTGCATTCTCTACTTTTAGCCAAGTTCCACATAATACCAACAGTGAGATCCCTCATTCTATATCCTCTTCTGAACCCAGCTTGAGTTTCTGGCAGTTCGCTGCTAATGTACCGCTGCAACCATTTTTTAATTATCTTCAGCATGTGATATTAATGCTATTGTTTGATAATGTCCACATCCTACTGGGTCACCTTTCTTTGGAATGGGCACAAATATATGGATCTTTTCCTGCCCATTGACCGGGTAGTTGTCTTCCAAATTTCTTAACATAAATGAGTGAGTGCTTCCAGCATTATGTCCATTTGTTGGAACATCTCAATTGATATTCTGTCAACTCCTGGAGCCTTGTTTTCTTGATAATGATTTCAGAGCAATTTGTACGTCTTTCAATACCATTGGTCCTTGATCATATACTCACTCCTGAAACAGTTGAACTTCAACCAATTCTTTTTGGTATTGTGACTCTTTGTGTTTTCCCATCATCCCTTGACGCTTCCTAACTCATTCAATATCTTGCCCATAGAACTCTTCACTATCGCAACTCAAGGCTTGGATTTTTTCTTCAGTTATTTCAGCTTGAGCAATGCTGAGTGTGTTCTTCACTTTTGGTTTTCTAACTCCAGGCTTTTGTATGTTTCACTATAATACTTCACTTTGTCTTGTTGAGCTGACCTTTGAAATCTTCTGTTCAGAATAATTTACTTCATCATTTCTTCCAGTCATTTTAGCTACTCTAACATTTAAAAACAAGTTTCAGAGTCTTTTCTGACATCCATTTTAGTCTTTCCTTTCTTTTCTGTCTCTCGAATGGCTGTTTGCTTGATATCATCTTACAACTTGCCTGGTTTTTGATCATTAGTGTTCCATGGGTAAGATCTAGTCATGAAATGATCTTTTCATTCAGGTGGGATATTTTGGTTTTCATGGACTTGTTTTCAATTTTCTTCAGTTTCAACAATTGGTGGTTTGTTTTGCAGTCACCACTGGCCTTGTTTTGATTGATGATATTGAGCCTCTCCTTCCTTTCTTTTCACAGACATAGATTTGATTTCTGTGTATTCTACCTGGTGAGATCCATAAGTGTAGTCATCATTTACGTTGTTGAAAAAAAAGATATTTGCAATGAATAGATTGTTGGTTTTGTAAAATTTTGTCATATGATCCACAGCATTGTTTCTATCACCAAGGTCATATTTTCCGACTAATGATTGTGATTCATCTTCTCTGTTTCCAACTTTCACATTCCACTCATCAATAATTATCAATGCATCTTGACTGCATGTTTGACTAATTTCAAAATGTCTTCATCTCTGGCATTAGTGACTGGTGCATAACTTTGAATAATTTATAAGTTGTATTAGCTGAACCTCCTTGTTGTTGTTAAGTGCCATCAAATTGGTTACAACTCATAATGACCCTGTATAGTGTTTCCAAGGAGCAGTTGGTGGGTTTGAACCACCAACCTTGTGGTTAGCAGTCCAGTGCTTATCTAATAATTCCACACCAGGATTCCAAATTTCCTTGTAGGCCTATGGATATCATCCTATCATTGATAGCTCTTGAAATGTTCTTTTTGATGAAGAATGTGATGCCATTCCTCTTCAATTTGATATTCCCAGTATAGTGGATCATATGACTGTGTGATTCAAATTAGCCAATACCAGTCCATTTCAGCTCACTTTGTTGTTGTCGTTAAGTGCCGTTGAGACAGTTCCAACTCACAGTAACCCTGTATAGTATTTCCAAAAAGCAGTTGGTGAGTTTGAACAACCAACCTGGGGGTTCAAACCAACTTTGAGGTCAAGTGCTTAATCCTATGGAGCCACACCAGGACTCCATTAGTTAGCTCACTAGTAACTAGGAAACTGATCTTTAAGCATTCCATTTCATATTTAATGACTTCAAAATTTCCTAGATTCCATACACCATGCCACCTCTTTATACAGAGCAGCAATCTTTAGGCTTGTACTGGCCACATCCTATTATCCATGGAACATTTTCTCTGTCACAGACAAAAGCATGGACTAAGGAGAATTCCGAATAAGCACAATTCTAGTCCCTCTCTGCCACTGTCTGTGGCACATCATCACTGGCCTCCTTTTAGCTATGCAACGCCCCACCCTGAGAGTGAGGAAGTTCCTAGGTATGTGGAAGACTGTCCTCCCCCAAACAGCCTCTGGTGGGTAACACAGTAATCCCATCTCCTACTCTTCATCTCCTATATCTTAAGTCTTGTGCTCCCTCTCCTGACACTTTATAACTAGGGTAACAAAGTGACCTGGGCTGTCCCTAGATCATACTGGTTTTTAATTTGAAGTCTGTCCTCATCACAGTTTCTGATGGGAGAGTCCCTATAATATGACACAGCTTCAGAGGGAAAAGTCACCATGGGGCAGACCAGTCCCTCATAGGGCCTATGAGGAGCACATTTTTCTGGAAACATAAAGAGAAATGCCCACAAAAACAAAATGAAAATTAAAAATTCCCCCAAATTCTGAGACATCTCCTAGGAGACTTGACTGAGTAGTCTAAAGTTAGCCTGGGGAAAGCACTGGGAAAAACACCTGGGGGTAGGCCCTGCTCAAGTGATGTGTGGAAGGCTCATGAAGCCCACAAGTGCAGGTGCCTCATATGAGGACTAAGCAAACCAGTCGACCAGACAGCACTATTGTGGAACTGGAGCTGCAAGGAAGAAAACTGAGCTGTGAGATTGCCCAAGCCCAACCTCATGTTTTACCAAACTCTCCTTACACTGATTCATGTCCCTGGGCTCACAGATATACTGATTGACCCAGGCTTACAGAGATGACTTGTGAACAAGACCCAGCATGGCCTGTGAAAATGCTCACTGGAAGTGCTTTCTGAATACTATTCAGTCTGCTTCCCAGGTTACTTGTTCCAAGGTCCTCATTAGATTTCTCACACCAGAGCCTCCTCTAGGCACTTGATCTGGTTCAAAGCATAGAACCTCAAGTTAGAATAGTTATAAGTGGGCATTTATAATCTGAGAGCTTTCTTCCAAACTCCTTTCATTTCCATTGAGAATCCTACCTCCTTCCAGATACAAGTCAACCTATTGGGGACCTTCATCTCCTGGAGCCTGTTCTGACCTGGTCCTGAAGTTCTCCCATCAATCAATGGGCTACTTTGATCCAGAGAGTCACTGCTTCGTGGACTCTCCTCGCTGCTCTTTGACAAGCATTCTTGATAGTATTGGAGGTGCTTCCTAGAATCCCTCAAATTACTTAACATGTCAGTCACTTAGTTAGCTAGTCTGCTTTTTACTGGCATAAGTTGCTAGAGAGGGAAGTGACCATGTCATTCCACTCCTTCAAAGAAGGAACAGGGTTGAGGAACCAGTCATAGTAGCTGTTGAACCACCAGCCTAAGACCTTTTTTATGTACCAAAAACTCATGTAAAGATTTCTACCTTCTTAGATAGACTGGTAGATACAATACTTTGAAAAATGCCTAGAAACCTTGGATCAATACTGTCGAGCTTGTTCTTCCCTCCATACAAACTTTGGCCCAAGACACCTGCTTCAGCAATGCTAAAAGTCTCCTCAGCAAGCTCACTGAGCACTATCTTTATAAAGACTCTTGAGAAGCTGAATTCATTCCTTTTTCTCTTATTTTTTCTGGTCCCCAACATTTGGGTCTTTTTCCTGATAGGTAGAGATAATAGAGGAAATGTAAGATGCATAGCTTCAAGAAGTCATTAAATGATTCTCACATGCTCATGGGTCATTTATGCAGGCCAGACAGGGATTCTTGCATTGATGATATGGTGTGATAGTTAAGGTTTTGTGTCAACTTGACTGGGTCAAGATTCCAAGGGGTTTAGCCGTGAGATGTGGTTATACCCATGGTGAGATCTAATTGTTGTTGTCAAGTGCCATTGAGTCAATTCTGACCCATAGCGACCCTGTATAGGGTTTCCAAGGAGCAGCTGGTGAGCTTGAACCACCGACCTTGCTGTTCAAACAACTTTGTGGTCTGACGCATTAGCCCACAGAGCCATGCTAATACAGTATATTTAAGTCTATGATGTTTGGCTATGAACAGTGTAGTTACCTCTATGATGATTGACTATGAGCAGCCAATTAATTGAAAGGATGTTTCCTTGAGGGTGTGGCCTGCTTCCAATATAACGGATGATCAAGCAAAGCTTGCTTGCTTTTCTTCTGGGTCTAGATCTTGGGGTTTATCCTTCAACCTCCAGTTCTTTGGACTTGAGCCAGTGACCTGTTCTACTATCTATCTGCCTGCCTGCCTGCCTGTCTGCCTGCTGGATCTGTCTACTTATCAGACCTGCCTGCCTATCTTGGTTCATCTTACATGAACTTAGAATGCTCCCTTATGCTATTTCCTTGATATAAGCTTATATATATATATATATATGTTGTTGTTGTTTTTAAGTGCTGTTGAGTCAGTTCTGACCCATATAGACCAGAAAGCCTCATCTTTCTCCCACAGAACAGCTGGTAGTTTCGAACTGCTGACCTTGCAGTTCACAGCCCGATTCGTAACCACTATGCTACCAGAGCTCCATCTATCTATCTATCTATCTATCTATCTATCTATCTATCTATCTATCTATTTATCTGGTTTTGCTTCTTTAGAAAACCCAGCATAAAATATTTGGTACCAAGCGTGATTCTAGGGAAACAAAACCACAAGGATGAATTTCCTAAATTGGTTCTCAAGTCAGACTAATTTTAAAGGCACTGATCATTCTGCCTCCACTAGTAAAGAGGGAGAGGGTGCTGCTAATCCATGGTGTGAGGTGGCAATATTAACATGCAAAATATCACCACCTATCAGAGACCTGGTGTGGCACTGTGGGTTAATGCACCAGACTGCAAAGCCATTTGAACAGCAAAGTCAGTGGTTCAAGCTCACCAGCTGCTCTTCAGAAACCTTATACGGGGTTGCTATGGGTCAGTATCAACTGGACGGCACTTAACAACAACAGGTCACATATTGGCGAAAAGTGAGGCTCTGGATGATCAGGTGTATGAAACTTTTCTGCAATTTTGTTAGGATAAGAAATATAGAGAAGCTGGTTGGTTGGTCCTACTTACAATAGAGCATGTGGTAAAAGAAAGCGATGTCTGAGTAGGCTAAGGAGTCACAGTGCAAGTACCACATAAAATACCTCAAAGTTTCCACCTGTGCCCTGAAAGAAAGCCTAATTTCTTGTGGTGTCAGAGTTGATGTTTCCAAAAACTAAGCCAAGAGTCTTATTGTAAGAGTGACTGAATTACAAGGCCAGCTCAACTCTCAAGCTGAAATGGTATCTGACACTAAAGAGAGGGCATTGATTGGGAAGAAATTGGATCCTGAAACTTGGGATGGGGATATTTGGGCAGATAATCAGGAAGCTGGGGATATAAAGCCCTTAAAATCCATTGAATCACTCTTGCCAACAGCTTCATCCCACCCATCTGAAGGGATTACTTTATTATCAGTAAAAACATCCCCTCTTCCCACTCTGGGTGAGATTAATTCAACTGTGTCTGCTGAGATAATGCCTGAGGCATTGTCTGGGGAACTACCTAAGAAAGACTTCTTATAAGACATTGCTGAGTGTTCCCAGGAAACATCTCCACTAATTAGTGCTTCTCCACCTATAACTAGACTTAAGTGCCAGTGAACCATAAAAGATAAAGTATAATTTTTGACCCAGAAAGAAGTATGCTACACTCCAAAAAAACTGCTTGAGTTTTCTAATATGTACAAACAGAAACCAATAGAATATGTGTGGGAATGGCTACTAAGGGTGTGGGATAAGGGTGCAAGTAACATAGGGTTGGATCAGTTTGAGTTTATTACTATGGGACCATGAAGCATAGAGTCTTCATTCAAGTTTCAGTTCAAGAGGTTCAGGGAGGCTTTAATATTTTATTAGGTTAGTTCACTAAAGCATGGATTGCAAGGTGGCATACACTATATCAAGTTGAAGTACTAGACCTGCCTTGGTATTTTGTAAAGGAAGGAATCCAAGGATTGTGGGAAACTGGCATGTTAGAGTGAATTTATAAGGATAAACCCATAAATCCACACATGGAGTGCCCAGAGGAGACACCTTTTACCACATCAGTGAGGAAAAAATTTGTGAAAGGGGACCTAACATCCTTGAAGTCTTCTGTGATTGCTGTATTATGCAATCCAGATTTGACAGTAAAAACGGCCCTAATTTAATTAAGACACCTAACCAAAATCATGTGGCTTGGGTCGTGTGGTGGTAGAGCCCATGTAGCAGCACTTAACTGACAAAGGCAAGGTGGGCATGGTTACTGAAATGGACAACAGAATGAAAGCCATAATCAGAATAATTTGATTTATGGCATTGGTTAATTAGGCAGAGTGTCCTAGGAGTGAAATAGAGAGGGAAACTAGTAAATATTTACTTGATTTGTACAAGAGGAAGAACACTAGGCCAAGTGAAAGGCAGTCTAACTTGAATCTCAGGAATAGAGAGTCATGCATGGCCTCTCAATTAATTCTCAGACTTGAGCCTGTTTACAGACCCATAACCCCTTTAATGAAGAGGTGGCTGTGTCTCCCTTAGGAAGGACCCCACTACTCTTCCAGCTGTTAATATTTCTTCCAGTCTTCCCCAAAGAGATTTATGGCCTTTACAAGAATGACTGTTCTTTGCAGGAAAGGAAATCAGACTTTTCGGGGATTACCGGCCACTAACTCTGAATTGACACTAATTCCAGAAGACCCAAAATTCCACAGTGGTCCACCAGTCAGAGTGTATGGATGTGTCTAGAAATCAAGATATTAATGGAGTCTTAGCTAAGTTCTATTTCACTGTGGTTCCAATGGGTTCTTAAACTCATCTTGTAGGGATTTCACCAGTCCCAGAATGTATAATCGTAATAGATAAACTCAGCAACTGGCAGACTCCCCACATTAGATGTCCGAAATGTGGAATATGAGCTAATATGGTGGGGAAAGACAAGGTGAAACCATTAGAACTACCTTTACCTAGAAAAAATATTAAACCAAAAGCAGTACCACATTCTTGGAAGGATTGCAGAGATTAGTGCTACAATCAAAGACTTGAAGAATGCAGAGGTGGTTATTTTCACCACATCCTCATTTAACTTGCCTATTTGGCCTGTGCAAAACAAACAAACAAAAAAAACAGATGGATCTTGGAAAATGACAATGGATTATTGTAAACTTAACCAGGTTGTGATTCCAATTGCAGCTGCTGTTCTAGTTGTTGTTGCTTGAGTAAATTAATGTATCTCCTGAAAACTTGTATTCAGCTATTGATCTGACCAATGGGCCTTTTTCTCAATTCCATTTTCTAAGGATCACCAGAAACAGTTTACCTTCAGGTGTCAAGGTCAACAATACACTTGCACTGTCTTATCTCAAGGTACAACAAGTATCCAGAATGATGTTGTAATTTAGTCTGCAGGGACCTTGATCGCCTTTCCTTGCCTCAAGATATCACACTGGTCTATTACATTGATGACATTATGCTGATTGGACCTATTGAGGAAGAAATATCACTGGCTAGAGTTATTGGTAAAATATCTGCATGCTAGAGAGTGAGAAATTAATCCAACAAAAATTCAGGTACCTTCCATTTCAATGAAATTTCTAGGGGTTTACACATGTAGAGATATTCCTACAAAAGTGAAGGATAAGTTATTTTATCTGGTTCCTCCCACAACTAATAAAAAGATACACCACTTAGTAGGTCTCTTTGATTTTGGAGGCAACATATCCTTCATTTGGGTGTGCTACTCCCGTCTTTTTATCAAGTGACTTGCAAAGCTGTTCATTTTGAGTTGGGTCCCAAACAAGAGAAGGATCTACAATAGACTCAGGCAGCTGTGCAAGCTGCTCTACTGCTTGAACCATATGACCCAGTAGATCCAATGGTGCTTGAAGTGTCAGTGGCAGATAGAGATGCAGATTGGAATCTTTGGAATTTAACACTGTGGGTTAATGTACTGGACTGCATAGTCAGTTTGAACTGCTGAGTTGGTGGTTCAAGCTCATCAGCTGTCTCTCAGAAACCCTATACAGGGTTGCTGTGGGTCAGAACCGACTCAACGGCACTTAACAACAACAATTGGTGAGGACTGGTGTGGTGCTGCTGGATAATACACTGGTCCATAAAGTCAGTTTGAACCATAAAGTCAGTGGTTCAAGCCCACTAGCTGCTCCTAGGAAACCCTATACAGGGTTGCTATGAGTTGAAACTGACTCTATGGCATTTGACAATAACAAGGTGAGGACTAAGGTGTGCCTGATTCAAAACATGGTATTTTCAATAGGCTCATATGCAGATGAAAGTTGGACAATGAATAAGGAAGACCATAGGAGAATTGATGCATTTGAGTTATGGTATTGGGGGAGAATTTAAAAGTACCATGGACTGCCAGAAGAACAAACAAATCTGTGTTGCAAGATGTACAGCCAAAATGCTCCTTTGAAGCCAGGATGGCCTAACTTTATCTCTCATACTTTGGACATATTATCGGGAGAAACCAGTCCCTGGAGAAGGACATTATGCCTGATAAAGTGATGGGTCAGAGATAATCAGATACCAATCCAATCAGATGGATTGGTACAGTGGCAACAGCAATGGACTCAAGTGTAACAATGGTTGTCAGATTGGCTCAGGATCCAGCAGTGTTTCATTCTGTTGTACATAAAGTCGCTATGAGTCAGTACCAACTCGACATCACCTAACAATAATAATTGGTGAATCACAGTGAATACTCAGGATTTTGGAGCAAATACTTGCCATCTTCTGCAGATGACTACTCTTCTTTTGAAGAACTGCTTTTGGCCTTAGTAGTGACTGAACATTCTAACCATGGGCCACCAAGTCACCATGTAACCAGAGCTACCCTTCTGAACTGGGTATTGTCTGAGCCACAGAGGCATTAAGTTGGATATGAACAGCAGCACTCTATCATTACATGGAAGTGACATATATGAGACCAGGATCAAGCAGGAACTGAAGGTACAAATAAGTTGCATGAGAAAGTGGCCTAAATACCCATGGTCTCCACTCCTTTCACATCATCTTCTTTTTCCCAGTCTACATATCATGGAGAGTTCCTTATGATCAGTTGACTGAGGAAGAAAAAACTCATACTTGGTTTTCAAATGGTTCTACAGGCACCACTTGAAAGTGGACAACAGCAGCACTACAGTGTCTTTCTGGGACTACCTTTAAGGATAGTGATGACGGGAAATCCTCTCAATGGGCAGAACTTCAAGCAGTGCACCTGGTTGTTTATTTTGCTTGGAAGGAGAAATGGTCAGATGTACAACTGTATACTGATTTATGGATTGTGGTCAATTGTTTGACTGGATGGTCAAGGACTTAGAAGGAACATGATTGGAAAATTGGTGACGGGGAAGTGTGTGGATAGACCTCCCTGAATGGGCCCCAAAATTAAGATGTTTGTGTTTCTTGTGAACATGCACCAAAAGATTACCTCAACAGAAGATTATTTTAGCAACCAAGTGGACAGAATGACATGTTGTATGTTAACAAATCATTCTCTTTCTTCAGCCACTCCTGTTTTTGCCCAATGGGCTCATGAACAAAGTGGCCATGGTGGCAGATATAGGGGTTATGCATGGGTTCAGCAGCATGGACTTCCACTCACTAAGACTGATTGTGGCTACAGCCACAGCCAAGGACCCAATCTTCCAGCAGCAGAAACCAACACTGAATCCCAGATATGGGACCATTCTTTGTGGAGATCAGCCAACAACCTAGTGGAAGATTGATTACATCAAGACTACTTCTATCATGGAACGGACAGCATTTTGTTTCTACTGGAATATACAGTCTTGATATGGATTTGCCTTTCCTGCACACAATGCTTCTGCTAATCCATGGACCTACAGAATGCCTTATTCACTGGCATGTTGTCCCACACAGCATTGCCTCAGATCAAGGGACCTATTTCATAATAAATGAAGTGTAGTAATGAGCCCATGCTCATGGAATTCATTGGTCTTACCAAGTTCCTTATTATCCTGAAGCAACTAGTTTGATCAAATGATGAAGTGGCCTTATAAAGTCACGTTTACAGCACCAACTAAGTGGCAATACATTACAGGGTTGAGGCAGTGTTCTCCAGGAGGCTGTATAAGCTCTAAACCAGTGTCCAATATATGGTGCTGTTTCTCCAATAACCATGGTTCCAGGATTCATGAGTCCAGGAACCAAGAGATAGAAATGGCAGTGGCACAATTCACTATTACTCCTAGTGGCCCACTGGGAAAATTTGTGCTTCTTGTCCCTGCAATCCTATGCTTTTTGAGTCTGGACTTTTTCATTCCAGAGGGAGGAATACTCCACCTGGATACACACCACTGATTTCATTGAACTGGGAGTTAAGAATGCCCTCTGGCCATTCTGTGCTCCTCATACCTCTTAATCTATAGGCAAAGAAGAGAGTTACTCTATTGGGTGGTGTAATTGATCCTTATTACCAAAAGGGAATTGGGTTAACATTACATAATGGAGGTTAAAGAAGAATATGTCTGGAATCCAGGAGATTCCTTAGTATATCTTTTAGGATTACCCTGTCCTGTGATTAAAGTCAATGATAAACTACCACAACCAAATTCCAACTTGTTATTAATCCAGATACCAGAAATGAAGGTTTGGGTTTACACCACCATGCAGAAAACCATGACCAATTGATGTGCTTGCTGAGGAAAAAAAGAATATGGATTGGGTAGTGGAAAAAGTAATTTTAAATATCAGCTACAGCCATATATATATATATACATGTGTGTATGTGTGTGTAAATATATATACATATATATGTGTGTTTATGTAAATATATATACATACATATATTTTCATATATATGGTTAATGTTCAACTATTTCAAGAGGCAGCATATGGTCAAGAGCCAATGATACTAATGGAAGCAGTCCAAGATGCACTGAAGGCATTAGAAAAGAACAAGGCGTTGGGAACTGATGGAATACAAATTGAAATCTTTCAACAAACTGAGACAGCATTGGAGACATTCACTCATTTATGCCAAGAAATTTGGAAGACAGCTATCTGGCCAATTGATTGGAAAAGAGCTTATATGTGCACATTCCAAAGAGAGTTAACCCAACAGAATTCAGAAATTATCAGACAATATCATTAATATCTCATGCAAGTAAAATTTTGCTTAAGATAATTTAAAAACAATTGCAGCAGTAAGTACATTGACAGGGAACTGCCACCAATTTAAGCCAGATTCATCTTACGTTAGATGGATCTTGGCTGAAAACAGAGAATACTAGAAAGATGTTTACCTATGGTTTATTGACTACACAAAGGCTTTCGATTGTGTGGATAATGACAAGCTATGGGCAACATTTCAGATCATGAGGATTCCACAACACATAACTATGCTCATTAGAAACCTATACATAAACCAAGAGGCAGTTGCTCTAACAGAGCAAGAGAACACTGAATGGTTTAAAATTAGGGAAGGTGTGCACCACGATTGTATTCTTTCCCACACTTAATCAATCTGTATACTGAACAAATAATCCAAGAAGCTGGGTTATATGAAGAAGAATATGGCATTAGGATTGTATAAAGACTCATTAACAGTGCAGATGATACAACCATGCTTACTTAAAGTGAAGACAATTGAAAATACTTATTGATGAATATCAAAGACTGCAGTCTCCAGTATGGGTTGCATCTCAATGTAAAGAAAACTGAAATCCTCACCTATAGACGAAGAAATAAAATCAAGATAAATGTAGAAAAGATTGAAGTAGTCAAAGACTTCATTTTTCTTGGATCAATCTTTAACACTCATTTGCCTAATGCATTAGGCAAATTTGCAGCACAAGACTTCTTTAAAGTGTTCAAGAGCAAAAGTGTCAGTTTGAAGCCTAAGGTACACCTGGCACTAGCCATGGCACTTTTAATATCCTCATAAGCATGTGAAAGATGGACAATTAATAAGGAAGACTGTAGAAGAATTGAGGAATTATTTGAGTTATGGTGTTGCAGAAGAATAGTAAAAGTACTATGGACTGTCAGATTGGTGCAGGACTGGGCAGTGTTTCATTCTGTTTTGCATAAGGTCTCTATGAATCTTTGCCAAATCAATGATACCTAACAATAACAACAACAATGACTTACATTTGCCTTTATTCACAGATTATGCACATGGTTCATAGTTGTCAAGTTGACAAAGGGTGGAAAGAATAGTTAAGGTTTTGTGTCAACTTGATTGGACCAGCATTCCCAGGGGTTTTTCAGTTGAGAATGGTGATTCCCATGGTGAGGTCAAATACAGTGTAGTTAACTCTATGATGATTGGCTATGAACAGTATATTTACCTCTGTGATGGTTGGCTATGAGCAGGTATAGTTGACTCTATGAGTAGCTAATCAGTTGAAAGTATGTTGAAACAAGATGGCAGATCGGGTGGATGTATAGCAGAGAGCTCCGCCAACAACAACACAGAATATCCAACCAAGCAAGTTCAGGGGATGGTCCCAGAACTCTGAACCACATATAAAGGAATACTTAGAAG
>NW_006408560.1:20886908-20897583 GCF_000296735.1 Chrysochloris asiatica
CTCAAACATTTCACCTAAAGTACAGCCATTATTCCCTCTGTCAGTGAAGGCTTGTGGGCCAATTCAACTGTGTGGTAGTTTACAACAACCCAAACCACTTGTATAAACATGCTTTAGTGTTTTGTTTTTTACTTACCACAATATATAAAATTTTAATATATGTTGTTGACTAATTTTATGAAGAAGGATTTTTAGAGTATTTTATGTTGATTATCTTGACTTGAAAAAAGAGCTAGTACTGTTCATGATATTGCTAAAAAGCATGGATTTAGAAGACATTCTACAATGTAAAGGAAGTAAATATTCTGTACTCAATAATAGATGCATTCTTCTTTATTTCTATTGTTTCCAAACTTTGCTTTCCACCACTTGTTTGTCCATTTGTTGTGCTGTGGTGGTTGGCTTGCTTGTTGCTGTGATTCTGGAAATTGTACCACCCATATTTTAAATACCAGCAAGGCCACCCATGGTGGACAGGTTTCAACTGAACTTCCAGATTAAGATAGACTAGGAAGAAGGAAAGATGGACTCCTTAAGAATGTTTAGTCACTGAAAACCTTACGAATAGCATTGGAACACTATCAGCACCAGAATATTGAAACATGATTAATAGCACCAGAATATTATCAAATACAGTGCCAGAAGATGAGTCCCTCAGGTTGGAAGGCACTCAAAATATGGCTGAGAAAGAGCTGCCTCCTCAAAGTAGACTTGACAGTGAAGATTTGAGTGAAGTAAAGCTTTCAGAACCTTCATTTGCTAATCGGGCACAAATCAAAATGAGGAGAAACAGCTGTAAACATCAATTAATAATCAGAACATATAATGTAGGAAGTATGAATATAGGAAAATTGGAATTTGTCAAAAATGAAATGGAATGCATAAATATTCATATCAGTGAGCTGAAATAGACTGATATTGGCCACTTTGAATCTGACAGTCACAAGGTTAATTATGCCAGAATGGCAAACTGAAGAGGAATGGCATAACATTTATGACCTAAAACAACATTTCAAGATCTATCTTGAAGTATAATGCTGTCCGTAATAAAATAATATCCAAATGCCTACAGGAAGACCAGTAAATACAAATATCATTCAAATTTACACACCAACCACTAAACCCAGAGATGTTGAAATGGAATAATTCTACCAACTTCTTCAATGAAATGGAACATATAAATATCAGTATCCTAGGCATTAGTGAGCTAAACTGGATGGATATTGGTCATTTTGAATCTGACAAGCATGGTTTTTCTATATCTAGAATGAAAAATTGAAGAGGAATGGTGCCATATTCATCATCTAAAAGCACATATCAAGATCATTCATGAAGTACAATGCTATGTGTGATAGGATAATATCCATATACCTAGGAGGAAGATCAATTAATACCACTATTCAAATGTATGCAACAACCACTAAAGCCAGTGATGATGAAAGTGAAGACTTCTAGAAATTCCTCAGTCTGAAATTGATCAAACATGCAATCAAGATGTATTGATAATTACTGGAGACTGGAGTGCTAAGGTTGGAAACAAAGAGGAGAGGATCAGTAGTTGGAAAATATGGCCTTGGTGCTAGAAACAATGCTGGAGATGTATGCAGATGATACAACTTTGTTTGCTGAAAATGAAGAGAACTTAAAATACTGACTGAAGAAGATCAAATAACACAGCCTTGGGTATGGGTTGCATCTCAATGGAAAGAAAATAAAACTCCTCACTACTTATGTCTCTTCTGACATCTATTTGGTCTTTTCCTTCTTCCTTGTCTTCTTAATGACCTTTTGCTTTCTTCCTGTATGATGTTCTTGATGTCATCCCACAACTTTTCTGGCCTTTGATCATTTAGTGTCTAATGCATCCTATCTGTTCTTGAAATGATCTCCAAATTCAGGTGGGATATGTTCGAGGTCATGTTTTGGCTCTCGTACTTGTTTTAATTTTCTTCAGCTTCAGCCTAAACTAGCATATGAGAAATTGATTGTTCCAGTCTGCCCCGGTCTTGTTTTGGCTAATGATATGGAGCTTTTACACTGTCTCTTTCCACAGATGTAGTCAATTTGATTTTGGTGTATTCCATCTGGTGAAGTTCATGTGTATAGTCATTTTCCACGTTGTTTAGAAAAGGTATTTACAATGACAAAGTCCTTGGTCTTGCAAAATTTTATCACTACATGTAGTGGTAGCTCAAAATTTTGCCCAGTGAAATAGGCTTATTGCAGAGCCTTGTAGTGTATAGGACCTTAGGTGGAATCCTGAGCCTCATGCAGAGCCTTCTGAGGTGGGACATCACCACTTGAAAGGACAATCAGACCAGCTGGAACAGCTAAAGGAACATAAGATACTTCTTGAAAGAAAGACCAGCTGGAAAAATCCAAAATAAAACTGGCAGTCTGGTTGGCTATTACAAGAACAAGCAGGTTGTTTGCTGGGGAATCATCAAGGCAAGCAATAAAGTCCCTTCAGGACAAACTCCCCTCCAAGACTGAAATTTAATGGGAACACATGAGCAGGCATGTAAGCCTACTGATGACCACATTGGTATCCTGGTGAGTGGAAGAGGGGAAAAGACAGCAATGAAGATATGGGCCAAGTTTGACCACATTCCATAGACTCCCATAGACCTGGAGATGAGAGAGAAAAGAGGAAGGGCTGGTTGGTCCAATGTGTGGTGAGACCTGGGAACTTCTGGGCCTATAGACAAGGACTGAGCCATGGAAGTTTAGAGGTGAGAGTAAAGCATCCTGCTGATATGAAGTGAGGGGAGATGCACAAGAATACCCAAACTTGTAGATAGTACCCATTCAACCTAGCTTCAATGGATTGATGATCAGAACTTGACTAAAGAAAGATTTAAAAAAAAATTTTTTTGATAAAGGAAACAAGTGTATATTGCTACATTTTGATGAATTTGACCTATATTTATGGATGTAGTAGCTCAAAATACCAACTGATAGGGAAGGAGTCTTCACATCAAGTATCAATCCTATTCTCTCTGTATACAGGGTTAATAGGGATGGGCAACTTAGACATTGGCTACCTAAATAAGGGGGAGGGACAGGCTATAAGGCATGAAGTGACTGGCTTACAAGTTCTTAAGAGGGAATTTAGTTTTAGAGTGTGGGGGGTGGAGAAAGAATCCCCATTGGATAGTTTTTATCTTGTCTAGATGGGTCTGGTGAAAAGAGATGGGGATAGGATTCTTATGATTCAATAGTGAGTAATTGTTATTATGACTAATTGTGAAGTCACAACTGTAAAGGTAGAACTTTTGTAACAAAAAGGGGGAAGTACTTAATCTTACAGTCCAGGAACAGAGGACCCTAGAAGAGCACCAATGGAATGTGGGACTCTATCCAGAGAAGCAGCAACACCAGAGATGGAGGCAGAGATGGAGAAATAAAGCAGGTGAGGATTCTAGACTCATGGAAAGAGAAAGGCTGTGTGCTGGCAGCCAAAAGGCAGGCTTACAGAATGCCCTTTTATTGTTTTAATTATTCTATTTCCTGAGTGCATTTGTGTAATCCTTCCCCCATACACACACACACACACACACACATGCAAACAACAACAACAGATGGAATAGAAGAAAATACTGTTGCATGATGATACATGGAAGAGATTGTAATCATTGCAATGAAACAATGAGTGTAAAACCTATGTTCTCCCATGTAAACTATCACTCAATTCACAATAAAAACTTTAAAAAAGAAAAGAGAAAGAAAGTCAGAATTGCTACTATAAGAACAAGCCACTTGTTTGCCTGGGAGCCATCAAGGCAAGCAATCAAGTCCCTTCAGCACAAACCCCCTCCAAGACTGAAACTCAAAAGAAACTCATGAGCAGGCATGTAAGATTGCTGGTGATCATTGCTGGTGAGTCGAAGAGGAGGAAAGGCAACAATGAGGATATAGGCTGAGTTTGACCATATTCCACAGACTCCCGTCAACTTGGAGATGATAGAGAGAAAAGGTAGGGCTGGTTGGTCTGGAGTATGGTGAGACCTGGGTAATCCTGAGCTCATGGACAAGGACCTAGCCCTTGAGGGCTAGAGCTGAGTGTGAAACATCCAGCTGATATGAAGTGGGGGGAGACGCACAAGTATACACAAACTTGTAGAAGGTACCCATTTGACCTAGCCTCGATGGCTTGGTGATCAGAAGTCAACTAAAGGAAGATAAAAAGAACAATTTTTGAAAAAGGAAGCGAGTGTAAATTGCTACAATTTGAGGAATTTGACCTATACTTATGGATGCGGTGGTAGTTATGTGCCATCGAGTCAGTTCCAACTCATAGCGACCCTGTACAGGGTTTCCGAGGCTCTAAATCTTTACGGGAGCAGAAAGCCTCATCTTTCTCCCACAGAACAGCTGGTAGTTTCGAACTGCTGACCTTAAGGTTCACAGCCCATTTTGTAACCACTACACTAACCAGAGCTCCTAATACTTATGGATGTAGTAGCTCAAAATACCAACTGTGCGTGAAGGAATCTTCACATCAAGGATCAATCCTATCCTCTCTGTTCACAGGGTTGATAGGGAAGGGCCACTTAGACATTGGCTACCTAAAATGGGAGAGGGGCTATAAAGGCATGAAGTGACTGGCTTACAAGTTTTAAGAGGGAGTTTAGTTTTAGAGTGTGTGGGGAAAGTAGAATCCATGATTCAATAGTGAGTAATTGTTATCATGACTAATTGCGACTGTCACAACTGTAAAGGTAGAAGTTTTGTAATAAAAAGGGGGAAGTAGTTAATCTTACAGTCCAGTAACAGAGGACCTTAGGACCTAGCACCTTGCAGTCCAGGGAGAAGAGGATGAGTGGAATGTTGGACCCTATCCAGAGAAGCAGCAACACCAAAGATGGAGGCAGAGATGGAGAAATAAAGCAGGTGAGGATTCTAGACTCATGGAAAGAGAAAGGCTGTTTGCTGGCAGCCAGGAGGCAGGCTTGCAGAATATGCTTTTTGGTTGTTTAAAAAAACAGAAGGAATAGATGCAAATACAATTAAATGATAATGCATGGAGGAGATTGTAATTATTGCAATGAAATCATGAGTGTAAAACCAATGTTCTCCCATGTAAACTATCTCGCAATTCACAATAAAAAGTTAAAATAAAAATTCTATCATGTGATCTCCAGCATCATTTCTATAACCAAGACCGTATTTTCCAACTACTGATCCTTCCTCTTTGTTTCCAAGCTTTGTATTCCAAACACCAATGATTAATAAATACATCTTGATTGCATGTTTGATCAATTTCAGACTGAAGAAGTTGGTTTGGTTGCTGTTGTTAGGTGTTATCAAGTTGGTACCAACTCATAGGAACCCTATGCACAACAGAACAAAGCACTTCCCGGTCCTGGGCCAACCTCACAATCATTTCTGCACCTGAGCCAATTGCTGCTGCCAATGTGCCAGTCCATCAGTTGGGGGTCTTCCTCTTTTTCTCCAGCCCACCACTTTACCAAACATGATATCTTTCTCCAGTGACTTGTTTCTCCTGACAATATGTATGAAGTATGAGAGATGAAGTCTGGCCATCCTGACTTCCAAAGAACACTCTGGCTATACTTCTTCCCGGATGGCCAGACTTTGTCTCTCACACTTCAGCCATATTATCAGGAGGGACCAGTTCCTGAAAAAGGACACCATGCTTGATAAAGTGGAGAATCAGAGAAAAAGATAAAGACCCCCAACACAGGACCAGGCAGTATTTTGTTCTGTTTGTACATAAGATCGCTATGAGTTAGTACCAACTCAATGGCACCTAACAACAACAACTTTGCTTTATTAAGGAAGTTGTTGTTAGGTGCTTGAGTCAGTTCTGACTCTTAGTAATCCTATGTGCAGCAGAATGAGACATTTTCCAGTCCTGTGCCATTCTCACGATCATTACCATATTTGAGACTGTTTTGCAATTACTGTATCAATAAATCTCAGTTAGCGTCGTCCTCCTTTTCCATGGATCCTCAATTTTATCATGTATGATGTCCTTTTTTAAAGAATGGTCCCTCCTGATAACATGCCCAGATTGCATGAGATTAAGTCTTAAGGAAGATAACAGGGTTAAAACAATAGGTTTCATCTTTACAAATGTTTCTAGGAGTGAGTGAATAAGTCTGTTATGAGGAGACCTCCATTTCTGCTATATTGTGTTTAAAAAGGCTGGTTCTAGGCTCCCAGTTTTGCCATATTGAACCAGGATTAAATCCTGAACCCTGGTCTCATCTGGCCCTAACAGGTTTGCTGCATGATCAGAGGTATCCTGAGACATAACTGCCCTTCTTCTCTTTCCCTCCAGCCAGTACCTCCAGCAGGGAATTTTATTTGGTTGAAGTGTTTTTCAGGGATGTGTTCAGTTGAAGTATTTCTGGGTTATCCAGAAGGAGATCTCCAGGGGGTACTTAAATATGTTGTTGTTGTTGTTATGTGCCATGGATTCGGTTCCGACTCATAGCGACCCTGTACAGGGTTTCCGAGGCTGTAATCTTTACAGGAACAGAAAGCCTCATCTTTCTCCTGTGGAACAACTGGTAGTTTCGAACTGCTGACCTTGTGGTTCACTGCCTGATTCGTAACCACTATGCTACCAAAGCTCCTTATAGAGAGCTGAATTTCAAGAAGAAGCATAAACAAACAAACAAACAAATTAGAAGTCACTTTTTCAACTTCCTCATTTTACCCTGAGAAAACTCAAACTTTGATACCTTTGAGGGACTTGCCCAAGGACATACCATCAGTGTAAAACCATGACCAGAAACTAGGTCTCTTGGGTCTAGGCCAGTACACACTTCTCCTGAGTGAGTTTCATTTTCTTCTGTTTATCTTACTGTTTCTCCAAGACAGCAATGTCTGGCATACAGTAGATGTGAAAATTATGTGTGAAATGAATACACTGATGGCAACTATTGTTAAAGTAGGGCTGGCCCCTGCTTTCCACAGCGTAACTGGAATTATATTACAGAGGCATATTGGAAATCATCAGACCCAGGGAAGTCCTGTTTAGCCACCAAATTTGCATTTCCTCCAGATACCTCCCATCTCCACTTCTTCTGAGAGCAAAAAATCTACTGTACAGAACACACCCATGGGAAGGTTTTGTGCTTGGTCCCCAGACCTGACTGGGAACATTGATAAAAGCAAAACTAGTTGCCACCAAGTGGATTTTAACTCATGATGACTTCGTGTGCTACAGAATAGTACTGTACGCCAAAGAGTTTTCCAAGCTGTAATCTTTTAGAATTGCTAGGCCTTTCTTCCAAGGCACGTTTGGATGGGTTCCAACCTTTCAGTTAGTAGGCAAGCACTTAACCATTTGTATCACCCAGGAACTCTTGGTAAAACAAGAAGAGTAGAAAGGAGATACCATTTTTGGCATAGAAATCATATAATCAATTCCCTGTTGTTTTATGTTTGATGAAATTTACACTATCAGATATTGTCTTGATTCAGTTAAGTAAAAATTCTAAACTTAAGAGAAAAGAGGAAGCCATCTGGAATTGTTGTTGTTGTTAAGTACCATGGAGTTGGTTCCGACTCATAGTGACCCTGTGCAGGGTTTCCAAGGCTACAAATCTTTACGGGAGCAGAAAGCCTCATCTTTCTCTTGCGGAACAGCTGGTAGTTTCGAACCGCTGACCTTGGGGTTAACAGCCTGATTCGTAACCACTACGCTACCAGAATACCTTCACCTGGAATTGTTGTTGTTGTTAGGTGCCATCAAGTTGGTGCCATCTCATAGCGACCTTATATGCAGCAGAACGAAACACTGCCTGATCCTGGGCCAACCTCACTATTGTTGCCTTGCTTGAGCCCATTGATGCTACCACATTGCCAATCCATCTTGCTGGGGATCTTCTTCTTTTTCTCTGACCCTCCCCCCTACCAAACATGATATCCTTCTCCAGCCACTGGTCCCTCCTGACAATATGTCCGAAGTATGAGCAATGAAGAAGAAGGCAAATAATGTTTATTGAGTGCTTACTATTTACCAGACCTTATCATCCGTTTTTCACATGAGAAAACTAAGACTTAGAAAGTTTCATTTTCTTGAGGTTCTAAAGCTGGTATGTAGTAGATTTGAAACTCAAAATCAAGTTTGGATAGCTGCAAAGGTCATTCTTTTTCCTACACCATACAGCCTTCCAGCACTTCCAGTGTGATTCCAGGCGTTAATTATGAGCCTAGAAACTGAACATGTTCATTCCAGCACTCTTTCTTAGTGTGGAAAAGCCTTCCAATGTTGTCATCCTGGCAGGCCCTGAAAAACTCAGTGGGTCTGAGGTGAGCAGTCAGTGCCCCAGGAGGAGCCCACTGGTGGACATAGGCAAAGTCTAGATGACAAAGGACAGGGATTTCCAGACCCAGTTCTGCTGGTAACTTGCTAGATTCTTGGGCGATTCAGTTCCCTCTGTTGGGCTTCCAAGATTAAAGAGAATATGAGGAAATGTGAGTCTTGTGGGTTTCCCTGTTGCTGACTTCCAAGACTTCTCTGTAATAATCATCTCCATCGCATTGCAGGGTGAAAAGAGGTGCTGCATAGGGACCAGAGAAAGTCCCACCCTTAAGTAAAGATTCTTGTTACTTTGGAGAGGTAAATGAGTGGGCATTTGTTAGGTAATTGCAGAGGGAAAGGGGAGATTCCAGGAAGTGCGGAAGCATGCGCAATGGCATCTAGTAAATTAGGGGAACTACAAGTAGCTTAGGTAAATTGCAGCATAGGATGCAAGGGAGGGCCAGGCTAGAAATGATACAGGAAAAATCCACAAAGGTCAAGTCACATAGGGATGAGGAACCTCTAGAGCTTTAAAATGTTGTCATTAAGTGCCATTGAGTCATTCTGATTCACAGTGATCCTGTATAGGGCTTTCAAGGAGCAGCTGGTGGGTTCGAACTGCTGACCTTGTGGTTAGCTGTCAAGCGCTGATGCGAGTAAAAGTGACTTGACAGCAGCTATTTTTATATTGGAAAAATGGAGGGCATGGTAAATGCAAAGCAAATCTTCACTGTCTTGAAGGATGACCAAAGGGAAGCTGCTACAGACCATTCTTTAGTTTGTCTTTTGAATTTTTTATTGGAAAATAATGTCAAATGTAAAAATATTCAGTTTGTTTAACCTTTTGCTTTATTACTTGTGCAATCTTTCTCTCTACATACACACACACACATATACAGGTGGTACAATGGTTAAGCACTCAGCTGTTAACTGCAAGGTTGGCAGTTTGAACCCACCCAGCAAATATTTTCTTCCTCATCAAAATTTCCTCTGGGATTTATCACCTGTTGATGATTTTTTTTTTTTTTTTTGCCTGAACCTATCTTTACTTGTTTACTGTGATGGTTGTAAAATGATGTTCTAGCATACCATTTGTATTCACCAGTCAGTATTCTACATAAGCAAGAGCCTTCTCTTCTTATCTGTCTGTCTCACTCTATCCATCTTTCTATTGTCAGTATGGACTTATGGTTTCCTATTTTTACAAAGATTTATAATTCATTACTGTCCCTATTATTTTGGTGTTCAAAGTGTCCTGCATTTGACTAGTGAACAATCTTCAAGCTGACTACTATATTTTCGTGACATGCTCCAACATTTTTATTTTTTTTTTGAGTGCTCTTAAAAAAATAAAAATAAAATAAAGATGACATGACCTCCTTTAACTTCACCAGTGTGAGAAAGAATTACCATCAGCACTGGTGGTGGCTGTGTGCTGTGGAGTCGGTTCGGACTCATAGCGACCCTGTAGAGGGTTTCCGAGGTTGTAAATCCTTACGGGAGCAGAAGGCCTCATCTTTCTTCCGCGGGACAGCTGTTAGTTTTGAACTGCTGACCTTGTGCTTCACAGCCCGATTCGTAACCACTACGCTACCAGAGCGCCTTACCCCAAGACTCATTCCTACAAGGTAGAGGTCAGACATGCTTCCACCCTCAATTTCTTCTTATTAATTCTGAAACTAACCGTCCCTCCCACGGCATTGTTTACTTCTTTTTTAGGTTCCACAATTTATGGTCATATAGAACTCACAAACCATATTCACAGCTATGGAGTTCATCAGGGAATTAACAAATTACAATTCAAGACTGGGAATACTCTGGATATAGTTCTTCAATTAAGTCAGCTTCTTCTCATTTATGCCCAAAGGCATGCCTCTCTCTAGCCCTGGGCCCTTGGATTAATACCTGCCCTGGCAAGTGTTACAAAGTTCTTTTAGTTATGCCAATTATGTGCTCAGAGGGACCCCATTCTGCCATTAAGCCTTGGTTTGAAAGTGTTCAGCTCTAGATTTGTGGGTCAGCGCACCAAGTTCCCCAGACAAGTGCCTAGAGGCATGACACTCAGTTAGTACACCTCCTGCTTGATGGCAATCCATTTTCTCTCTTCTTGGGCCAGGAAGTCCACTGCTCTGCCATGTAATGGTCTCCTGGCTCTTCCACCTCTGCTGTTTCCATTTCACTGTGTTGCCCATCACTGTCTCTTATAGCCTTTGGTATCATAGCTGTCTATCCTCTGGTACAAGGCAGTTTAGTTTAGAGATCTCGGGTCAAAAGGATGTGCTCCACAGAGGTCTCTAGGACCATCAATGGAGAAGAGCTGAGAGCGGGACCCTACCCAGAGAACCAAAGATGCCTGAGATGGAGACAGAGACGATGACGTGGATTGATGAAGCG